>NC_092735.1:41554870-41854870 GCF_047496885.1 Scyliorhinus torazame
AGTGTCCGGAATGAGGGAGGAGAGTCCGGAATGAGGGGGGAGTGTCCGGAATGAGGGGTGAGTGTCCGGAATGAGGGAGAAGTGTCCGGAATGAGGGGGGAGAGTCCAGAATGAGAGGGGAGTGTCCGGAATGAGGGGGGAGAGTCCGGAATGAGGGGGGAGAGTCCGGAATGAGGGAGGAGAGTCCAGAATAAGGGAGGAGTGTCCGGAATGAGGGGGGAGTGTCCGGAATGAGGGGGGTGAATCCAGAATGAGGGGGCGTTGTCCGGAATGAGGAGGCAATGTCCGGAATGAGGGAGGAGTGTCCGGAATGAGGGGGGAGTGCCCGGAATGAGGAGGCAATGTCCGGAATGAGGAGGAGTGTCCGGAATGAGGGGGGAGTGTCCGGAATGAGGGAGGAGTGTCCGCAATGAGGGGAGATGGTCCGGAATGAGGGGTGAGTGTCCGGAATGAGGGAGAAGTGTCCGGAATGAGGGGGGAGAGTCCAGAATGAGGGAGGAGAGTCCGGAATGAGGGAGGAGTGTCCGGAATGAGGGAGGAGAGTCCGGAATGAGGCAGGAGAGTCCGGAATGAGGGGGTGAGTGTCCAGAATGAGGGAGAAGTGTCCCGGAATGAGGGGGGAGAGTCTGGAATCAGGGAGGAGAGTCCGGAATGAGGGGGGAGTGTCTGGAATGAGGGGTGAGTGTCCGGAATGAGGAGGGAGTGTCCGGAATGAGGGGGGAGTGTCTGGAATGAGGGAGTATCCGGAATGATGGGGGAGAGTCCGGAATGAGGGGCGTGTCCGGAATGATGAAGGAGTGTCCAGAATGAGGGGGAGTGTCCGGATTGATGGAGGAGTGTCTGGAATGAGGGAGGAGTGTCTGTAATGAGGGGGAGGTGTCCGGAATGAGGGGGAGTGTCCGGAATGAGGGGGGAGTGTCCAGAGTGAGGGGGGAGAGTCCGGAATGAGGGAGGAGTGTCCGGAATGAGGAGGGAGTGTCCGGAATGAGGGGGGAGTGTCCAGAGTGAGGGGGGAGAGTCCGGAATGAGGGAGGAGTGTCCAGAGTGAGGGGGGAGAGTCCGGAATGAGGGAGGAGTGTCCGGAATGAGGGGGGAGTGTCCGGAATGAGGGGGGAGTGTCCAGAGTGAGGGGGGAGTGTCTGGAATGTGGGGGAGAGTCCGGAATGAGGGGGGGGAGTGTCTGGGATGAGGGGGCGGAGTCCGGAATGAGGGAGGAGTGTCCACAATGAGGGGGGAGTGTCCGTAATGAGGGAGGAGTGTCCGGAATGAGGGAGGAGTTTCTGGAATGAGGGAGGAGTGTCCGGATGAGGGGGGAGTGTCCGAATGAGGGGGGAGTGTCCGGAATGAGGGAGGAGTGTCCAGAGTGAGGGGGGAGAGTCTGGAATGAGGGAGGAGTGTCCGGAATGAGGGGGGAGAGTCCGGAATGAGGGGGCGGAGTCCGGAATGAGGGAGGAGTGTCTGGAATGAGGGGGGAGAGTCTGGGATGAGGGGGAGAGTCCAGAATGAGGGGGGAGTGTCCGGAATGAGCGAGGAGTGTCCGGAATGAGGGAGAAGTGTCCGGAATGAGGGGGAGAGTCCAGAATGAGGGGGGAGTGTCCGGAATGAGGGAGGAGTGTCGGAATGAGGGGGGAGTGTCCAGAATGAGGGAGGAGTGTCCGGAATGAGGGGGAGAGTCCAGAATGAGGTGGAGTGTCCGGAATGAGGGAGGAGTGTCCGGAATGAGGGAGGAGAGTCCGGAATGAGGGGGGAGAGTCTGGAATGAGGGGGGAGTGTCCGGAATGAGGGGGGAGAGTCCGAAATGAGGGGGGAGTGTCCAGAATGAGGGAGGTGTATCCCGAATGAGGGAGGAGAGTCCAGAATGAGGGGGGAGTGTCCGGAATGAGGGGGGAGAGTCCGGAATGAGGGGGGAGAGTCCGGAATGAAGGGGGAGTTTCCGGAATGAGGAGGGAGAGTCTGGAATGAGGGGGGAGTGTCTGGAATGAGGGAGGAGAGTCCGGAATGAGGGAGGAGAGTCCGGAATGAGGAGGGAGATTCCGGAATGAGGAGGGAGAGTCCGGAATGAAGGGGGAGTTTCCGGAATGAGGGGGGAGAGTCTGGAATGAGGGGTGAGTGTCTGGAATGAGGGAGGAGAGTCCGGAATGAGGGAGGAGAGTCCGGAATGAGGAGGGAGAGTCCGGAATGAGGGAGGAGAGTCCAGAATGAGGGGGGAGAGTCCAGAATGAGGGGGGAGAGTCCGGAATGAGGGGGGAGTGTCCGGGATGAGGGAGGAGTGTCCAGAATGTGGGGGCGGTGTCTGGAATGAGGGATGAGAGTCCGGAATGAGGGGGGAGTGTCCGGAATGTGGGTGTGTGTCCGGAATTCGAGCCAGGCCGTTTGGGATGATTTCTGGAAGCTCATTGCCACACAAAGCAGGAATCTGGAATTCTCTCCAGTTGTTGAAGCTGAAAATTTCAAACGGAGATCGATTGGATTTTTTCAAAAGCAAAAATAGATAAAATCAAAGGAGAAAATGGTGGAAATACACAGCTGGATTGGGCAGTGTCTCTGCAGAGGGAATACACAGCTGGATTGGGTGTCTCTGCAGAGGGAATACACAGCTGGATTGGGCGTCTCTGCAGAGGGAATACACAGCTGGATTGGGCAGTGTCCCTGCAGAGGGAATACACAGCTGGATTGGGCGTCTCTGCAGAGGGAATACACAGCTGGATTGGGCAGTGTCCCTGCAGAGGGAATACACAGCTGGATTGGGCAGTGTCCCTGCAGAGGGAATACACAGCTGGATTGGGCGTCTCTGCAGCGGGAATACACAGCTGGATTGGGCAGCGTCTCTGCAGAATGAAACATCAGTCACATGGCCTTTGTCAGATAGTTATTCAGTTACAAAATAAACCTTTGAAATGAAGAATAAAATAAAATGTAAATAAAGTAGAAAATGTAAGTTAGTATTCAGATTCAATAAATGACAAAATACAGAGGAATCTTTGCGACAGGATTTCTGTATCGCTGCGGGATTGGAAAGTTCATGTAGATGTTGTTTATTCATAGACAGAAAAAAATTACCCCCCAGGACAGAGACCCCCCCCCCCCCCTCCGCAGGGCGGAACCCCTCCCCCCCCAGGATGGCGATCCCCCCCCAGGGCAGAGACAGCCCCCCCCCTCCCAGGATAAAGACACCCCCCCCAGACAGACACCCCCTCCCAGACCGAGATGCTCCCCCAGGAGGGAGACCCGCCCCCCCCCGAGGACGGAGACCCCCTTCCAGGATGGAGATACCCCAGGATGGAGACCCCCCCAGGATGGAGACCCCCCCAGGATGGAGACCCCCCCCCCCCCAGGATGGAGACCCTCCCCAGGATGGAGACCCTCCCCAGAATGGTGACCCCCCCCCCCCGAGGATGGAGACCCCCTCCCAGGATGGAGATCCCCCAGGATGGTGACCCCCCCCCCCCCCCCCCAGGATGGAGACCCCCCCAGGATGGTGACCCCCCCCCCCCTCCCAGAACGGAGGAACATAGTGTTTATAAGGTGCAGATACAAAGGAAAGAGATGGATGGGCTTTGCGAATCAGGGTAATTAATGCTTTTACTGAATAAATGCGTTTAAATGTCACAGTGAACTTCATCGCTAATTTAGACATCAGAAATTACAATAATTACTTTAATTGCAGATGCTTTGAGTGACATTTTAAACAGTTCACTTGACGCTTTGAAAGTGGCCACTGTTTCCCGAGATATTGATCAGATTACTGATAAGAAATCAATAAATGTTTTACAGAATTCTGAGGGAACAAGTTTTCTTCTCCAAATGCAGTTGTTAAGGGGCAGTGAATGCTTTTGTCTCCCTGTGTACAGATATTGACTTGTTTTCAGTATTGAGTGAATATCGGGCTGGATTTTGCTGTGGGTTTCAGGACCACAATGTCGGGGTTAAGTGAGGGTCAAGGCCCACTCTGGCCAGCAGCGGGACTGACAATGTGGTCCCCCAGGAGACATCCACTCACTGCTGTCCCCAGGTAGGCCTCAGGCTCACTGCCCTGGTACGGACATTGGCAGCTCTCGATTCTCGAGGCTCATTGCGAGGCCCAGCAGCCGGTCACACCCAAACTCAAACTGATTCCGACAGGCCTGATAACAAGGACAAAGAGTACGGTTTCACTGGGCCCTGGGTGCTGTTCATGTCAATTTCCAAAAGAGAGAGATTTAACAGATTGCAAACAAAGCATATTTAAATGTGGGAATGGGATCAAGCTGTTGCTTTCTATGTTGTAACATTCTCCAATTTTACGAATAGGTGTAAACCTGTAGCAGAATCCACTGCTGTGGACAGTGTTGTTGTCCCCTCAATGACGACGCTTAGAGAGTACACGGTAAAGAAGGCTTTAATAAGCTAAGAACTAGCCTGTTGCCGAGACGGGTGCTTACTGAGTGCCGCCTGCAAGGCGACTCCCAGGTGGGCGGAGCCGGAGGCGGAGTCCCCCAGGGTTTCAAGCCCGGCCTTAAAGGGGACATCACCTTACTTGATGATAAGGGTACAGTAATACAATAACTGTGCATCACAGTTGTGCAATGAGAGAGTTAAGAGGAAGTCAAATTGAAAGAAGGGAACGATCAAGAATAAATGTCAAAATGTCACCTCTTGAGTTTCACTGCTTCCTTCAAAGCCGCTACCTCCTAAAGCTGGATGTGTTTGCCAAGTCAGCAGAGACTGGTCCCTTCCTGAGTACAGCATGTTTTTTTCTGCCTGGGCTGTTGCTAGGCCTGACTATGCTCGAAACAACAGTCGTATCAAACCGATTCCACATTACAACCAGGGCTTTACTTCACATTACAATTCATCAGAATTCTGCTCTGTCCTGCCGCTGATTATACCGCCACCCCTCCCCACCCCCACCCCACCCACTCCCCACACCCACCCCTCCCCACCCCTACCCCACCCCCTCCCCACACCCTCCCCCTCCCCACCCCCACCCCACCCCCTCCCCACCCACTCCCCACACCCTCCCCACACCCACCCCACACCCTCCCCACCCACTCCCCACACCCTCCCCACACCCACCCCACACCCTCCCCACACCCCCTCCCCACCCCCACCCCACCCACTCCCCACACCCACCCCTCCCCACCCCAACCCCACCCCTCCCCACACCCCCTCCCCACCCCCACCCCACCCACTCCCCACACCCACCCCTCCCCACCCCTACCCCACCCCCTCCCCACACCCTCCCCCTCCCCACCCCAACCCCACCCCCTCCCCACACCCCCTCCCCACCCCCACCCCACCCACTCCCCACACCCACCCCTCCCCACACCCTCCCCCTCCCCACCCCCACCTCACCCCCTCCCCACCCACTCCCCACACCCTCCCCACACCCACCCCACCCCCTCCCCACCCACTCCCCACCCCAACCCCACCCCTCCCCACACCCCCTCCCCACCCCCACCCCTCCCCACCCCAACCCCACCCCTCCCCACACCCCCTCCCCACCCCCACCCCACCCAATCCCCACACCCACCCCTCCCCACCCCTACCCCACCCCCTCCCCACACCCTCCCCACCCCCACCCCACCCCCTCCCCACCCACTCCCCACACCCTCCCCACCCCCACCCCACCCCCTCCCCACCCACTCCCCACACCCTCCCCACACCCACCCCACCCCCTCCCCACACCCTCCCCACCCCCACCCCACCCCCTCCCCACCCACTCCCCACACCCACCCCACCCTGCCAAAACCCAACCTGGCGTCTTTCACCGTGTGTGTGTGGGGGGGGGGAGAGGATTGGGTCCCTCCTTAATAGACCAATCAGAGCCCACCCCCCCCCCCAAGACCTTATCCTCCCCCAAAATTCTCCTTACCCCATGGCCTCTCAACTCCACTCCATCCCAACATCCCTTCTTGGGAACGATCGTTTCCAGGTCCTGATCGGCACTCGCACCCCCCCACCCCCCTCCTCGAGCCCTGGGTGTAGTCGCACCTTCTGGTGGGTTGGCAGCCCCTCGAAGACACCCTGTTCCTGAGGGTCAGAGCTCCCTTCTCAACCCAGCCAATTGGCTGTTAAATGGCGGCAGGGAAGGTGATATTCTGCCTGGCAGGACCGCCCCCCTGAACATTCAGGCGGGTGGGGGGTGTCCCTGTCAACTCCATTCCTCGGACTCCCACTTGCAGACATTGATTTGAGTATCAGACTATCACTGCCTGAGACCAGTCTGCTTACAGTCTGGCCTGGGCTGTCTCTGCATGAATACATCTTCCAGCAGCATATATGGGTTAATAATCAGAAGAACTGATTTCCTTTCCCTCTGACCCCTGGGTGCTGACCACGAGATTATCCTCCGGCAATTCAAAACGCACCCACTGCCTCGGTTAAAATGGGGCTAATCACTTTTGTAACTGTTTGATGGTTAGACCTGCCTGAAAGGGTCGATCTCCCAGTCAGAGAGGAGACATCTTGTGACAGGGTAAGTGGAGGAATTGGCTCTTTAGAGGAGATTGTTACGTCTTCCAGGAATAGTAAGAGAGGAAGTGACAGTTAATATACACTTTGCAGCAGTGAATGTGCTGCCAAGTGGTGACAGAGTGATGGATGCAGCTGGTGGAAAAACCTTTGGTGTGGAACAGATCAAACTCCCTCTCGACCTGAGTCATCTCTGCTCATTGACAAACCAAATAAGGGGATACCTGCAGTTATTTTAATATCATTGAGAAGAAAAATTATTTGAGTTACCCATCCAATCTTTGCCGCAGAATAATTCAAATCATATTGGCAGCATGTGGGGAACTTCTGGGGGGCGGGGGGGGGGGGGGGGGGGGGGGTTCCTGACTAAGCAAAAACAGGACAAATCCAATCCGGCCAATTACAGCCCGTTAGTTGAATTTTAATCTTCAGTAAAATGAAGTCTGGTGTTGTGAACAGACCTGTCAAATGGTATTTAACTAATAACCTGTTCACCAATAACCTGTTCACCAATAACCTGTTCACTAATAACCTGTTCACCAATAATCTGCTCACCAGTAACCTGCTCACCAATAACATGCTCACCAATAACCTGCTCACCAATAACCTGCTCACCAATAACTTGCTCACCAGTAACCTGCTCACCAATAACCTGCTCACCAATAACCTGCTCACCAATAACCTGCTATCTAATAACCTGCTCGCCAATAACTTGCTCACTAATAACATGCTCACCAATAACCTGTTCACCAATAACCTGCTCACCAATAATTTATTTACCAATAACCTGCTCAACAATAACCTGTACACCAGTAACCTGCTCACCAAAAACCTGCTCACCAGTAACCTGCTCACCAAAAACCTGCTCACCAATAACCTTCTCACCAATAACCTGCTCACCAATAACTTGCTCATCAATAACCTGCTCAGCAATAAACTGCTCACCAAAAACCTGCTCATCAATAGCCTGCTCACCAATAACCTGCTCACCAATAACCTGTTCACCAATTACCTGCTCACCAATAACCTCTTCACCAATAACCTGCTCACCAATAACCTGCTCACCAATTACCTGCTCACCAATAACCTGCTCACTAATAACCTGCTATCTAATAACCTGCTCGCCAATAACTTGCTCACTAATAACATGCTCACCAATAACCTGTTCACCAATAACCTGCTCACCAATAATTTCTTCATCAATAACCTGCAAACCAATAACCTGTTCACCAGTAACCTGCTCACCAGTAACCTGCTCACCAAAAACCTGCTCACCAATAACCTTCTCACCAATAACCTGCTCACCAATAAGTTCATCAAGTACCTGCTCACCAAAAACCTGCTCACCAAAAACCTGCTCACCAAAAACCTGTTCACCAATTACCTGCTCACCAATAACCTCTTCACCAATAACCTGCTCACCAATGACCTGCTCACCAAAAACCTGCTCACCAATAACCTTCTCACCAATAACCTGCTCACCAATAACCTGTTCACCAATTACCTGCTCACCAATAACCTGCTCATCAATGACCTGCTCACCAATAACCTGCTCACCAAAAACCTGCTCACCAATAACCTGCTCACCAATAACCTGTTCACCAATTACCTGCTCACCAATAACCTCTTCGCCAATAACCTGCTCACCAATAACCTGGTCACCAACAACCTGTTCACCAATTACCTGTTCATCAATAACCAGCTCACCAATAACCTGCTCACTAATAACCTGCTCACCAATAAACTGCTCACTAATAACCTGCTCACCAATAACCTGCTCACTAATAACATGCTCACCAATAACCTGTTCACCAATAACCTGCTCACCAATAATTTCTTCACCAATAACCTGCTCACCAATAACCTGTTCACCAGTAACCTGCTCACCAATTACCTGCTCACCAGTAACCTGCTCACCAAAAACCTGCTCACCAATAACCTTCTCACCAATAACCTGCTCACCAATAACCTGTTCACCAATTACCTGCTCACCAATAACCTCTTCACCAATAACCTGCTCACCAATGACCTGCTCACCAAAAACCTGCTCACCAATAACCTTCTCACCAATAACCTGCTCACCAATAACCTGTTCACCAATTACCTGCTCACCAATAACCTGCTCATCAATGACCTGCTCACCAATAACCTGCTCACCAAAAACCTGCTCACCAATAACCTGCTCACCAATAACCTGTTCACCAATTACCTGCTCACCAA
This sequence comes from Scyliorhinus torazame, assembly GCF_047496885.1. Lineage (NCBI taxonomy): Eukaryota > Metazoa > Chordata > Chondrichthyes > Carcharhiniformes > Scyliorhinidae > Scyliorhinus > Scyliorhinus torazame. Next base: position 41,563,544 of record NC_092735.1, read on the forward strand.
AAACCTGCTCACCAATAACCTTCTCACCAATAACCTGCTCACCAATAACCTGTTCACCAATTACCTGCTCACCAATAACCTGCTCATCAATGACCTGCTCACCAATAACCTGCTCACCAAAAACCTGCTCACCAATAACCTGCTCACCAATAACCTGTTCACCAATTACCTGCTCACCAATAACCTCTTCACCAATAACCTGCTCACCAATAACCTGGTCACCAACAACCTGTTCACCAATTACCTGTTCATCAATAACCAGCTCACCAATAACCTGCTCACTAATAACCTGCTCACCAATAACCTGCTCACTAATAACCTGCTCACCAATAACCTGCTCACTAATAACATGCTCACCAATAACCTGTTCACCAATAACCTGCTCACCAATAATGTCTTCACCAATAACCTGCTCACCAATAACCTGCTCACCAATGACCTGCTCACCAAAAACCTGCTCACCAATAACCTTCTCACCAATAACCTGCTCACCAATAACCTTCTCACCAATAACCTGCTCACCAATAACCTGTTCACCAATTACCTGCTCACCAATAACCTGCTCATCAATGACCTGCTCACCAATAACCTGCTCACCAAAACCCTGCTCACCAATAACCTGCTCACCAATAACCTGTTCACCAATTACCTGCTCACCAATAACCTCTTCGCCAATAACCTGCTCACCAATAACCTGGTCACCAACAACCTGTTCACCAATTACCTGTTCATCAATAACCAGCTCACCAAAAACCTGCTCACCAATAACCTGCTCACCAATAACCTGTTCACCAATTACCTGCTCACCAATAACCTCTTCGCCAATAACCTGCTCACCAATAACCTGGTCACCAACAACCTGTTCACCAATTACCTGTTCATCAATAACCAGCTCACCAATAACCTGCTCACTAATAACCTGCTCACTAATAACCTGCTCACCAATAACCTTCTCACCAATAACCTGTTCACCAATTACCTGCTCACCAATAACCTCTTCACCAATAACCTGCTCACCAATGACCTGCTCACCAAAAACCTGCTCACCAATAACCTTCTCACCAATAACCTGCTCACCAATAACCTGTTCACCAATTACCTGCTCACCAATAACCTGCTCATCAATGACCTGCTCACCAATAACCTGCTCACCAAAAACCTGCTCACCAATAACCTGCTCACCAATAACCTGTTCACCAATTACCTGCTCACCAATAACCTCTTCGCCAATAACCTGCTCACCAATAACCTGGTCACCAACAACCTGTTCACCAATTACCTGTTCATCAATAACCAGCTCACCAATAACCTGCTCACTAATAACCTGCTCACCAATAACGTGCTCACTAATAACCTGCTCACCAATAACCTGCTCACTAATAACATGCTCACCAATAACCTGTTCACCAATAACCTGCTCACCAATAATTTCTTCACCAATAACCTGCTCACCAATAACCTGTTCACTAGTAACCTGCTCACCAATTACCTGCTCACCAGTAACCTGCTCACCAAAAACCTGCTCACCAATAACCTTCTCACCAATAACCTGCTCACCAATAACCTGTTCACCAATTACCTGCTCACCAATAACCTCTTCACCAATAACCTGCTCACCAATGACCTGCTCACCAAAAACCTGCTCACCAATAACCTTCTCACCAATAACCTGCTCACCAATAACCTGTTCACCAATTACCTGCTCACCAATAACCTGCTCATCAATGACCTGCTCACCAATAGCCTGCTCACCAAAAACCTGCTCACCAATAACCTGCTCACCAATAACCTGTTCACCAATTACCTGCTCACCAATAACCTCTTCGCCAATAACCTGCTCACCAATAACCTGTTCATCAATAACCAGCTCACCAATAACCTGCTCACTAATAACCTGCTCACCAATAACCTGCTCACTAATAACCTGCTCACCAATAACCTGCTCACTAATAACATGCTCACCAATAACCTGTTCACCAATAACCTGCTCACCAATAATTTCTTCACCAATAACCTGCTCACCAATAACCTGTTCACCAGTAACCTGCTCACCAATTACCTGCTCACCAGTAACCTGCTCACCAAAAACCTGCTCACCAATAACCTTCTCACCAATAACCTGCTCACCAATAACCTGTTCACCAATTACCTGCTCACCAATAACCTGCTCATCAATAACCTGCTCACCAAAAACCTGCTCACCAAGAACCTGCTCACCAATGACCTGTTCACCAATTACCTGCTCACCAATAACCTCTTCGCCAATAACCTGCTCACCAATAACCTGCTCACCAAAAACCTGCTCACCAATAACCTTCTCACCAGTAACCTGCTCACCAGTAATCTGCTCACCAATAACCTGCTCACATGGCTGAGTTTCGGTTCCACCAGGTTTACCTGCTCCAGACCTCATGGTGGCGAAGGTTCGATCATAAACAAAGGAGCTGAATTCCAGAGGTGAGATGATTGCTTTTGACATTAAGGCAACATTTTAGTGAGCAAGGAATCCTGAAAAACAGAAATCATAGAATTTACGGTGCAGAAGGAGAGCATCCAGCCCATTGAATCCACACCGGCCCTTGGAATGAGCACCCTACTTAAGCCCACGCTTCTACCCTATCCCAGTAATCCAATAACCCCACCTAACCTTTTGGACACTAAGGGCAATTTATCACGGCCAGTCCACCTAACCTGCACATCTTTGGACTGTGGGAGGAAACCGGAGCACCCGGAGGAAACCCACACACACACGGGGAGAACGTGCAGACTCCGCACAGACAGTGACCCAGCGGGGAATCGAACCTGGGACCCTAGAGCTGTGAAGCCACATTGCTAACCACTGTGCTACCGTGCCCCCCACAGTAGGCATCCTGGGCGGGATTCTCTCCTACCCGGCAGGGCGGGGGGTCCTGGCGGGATGGAGTGGCGTGAACCACTCCGGCGTCGGGCCGCCCCAAAGGTGCGGAAGTCTCCGCACCTTTAGGAGCGAAGCCCTCACCTTGAGGGGCTAGGCCCGCTCTGGAGTGGTTTGCGCTTTGCCAGCTGGCGGGAAAGGCCTTTGGCGCCAGGCCAGCCGGGGCCGAAAGGTCTTCGCCGAGCAACCACTGCGCGGGAGCGTCAGCGGCCGCTCACGGTATCCCCGCGCATGCGCAGTGGAGGAGGTCTCTTCTGCCTTCGCCATAGTGACACCTTTCCAATAAAGCTCTTGTTTGTCTCCAGCTTTATGGTCTGAAATAATAATAATTATTATTATAATTATTATTATGAAAGCCGATCCTTTAAAAATATCGCAAATAAAACTGGCGACGAGGTGTTCAGACACCCAGAGAGTAAAAAATAAATTGTCGATCCGTGCACAGACATCCAAAAAGGATTAAGAAGCTAAAAGCTTTGCAACACCAAAGCTGATGATTGAGCAGTGCCAAATGTTAGTTGTAGCAATCGAAGGAATCAAAATTTAAACGTAGATTTTGGAGTAATCAACATTGAAAAGAAGCTTGCCACGTGCCCTGCCCGGAAAGATCTGGAACAGTACAGGGAGTTCTGTGAGAAGCAAAGTTTCTGCACCAATAGTTTACAGCTGTGTGGTATTCCAAAATACAGAAGGAAACAGGCTGAGCTTGGGGGTACCTTGTCTGAGGAAAGACTTGGCCTGTTAATGTTAGTGATTGGGTCACAGGGATAGCATCCATGAAGAAGGATAGTTTGGTACGTATGTGTGATGATTTTAAAGTCACTCTCAATCCGGTACCGTGTGCAGAGCAGTGACCTCTGCCTTTAATTGATGATTTATTTGCTAAGTTAGCTGAAGGGCAGCATTTTAGTAAAATTGACCTTAGTGAAGTTCATTTCCAGATAAATGTAGATCCAGATTCACAGTCATGTTTGACAATCCGGACACACAAGAGGGCTATTCAGATATAAAAGACTTCTTTTGGTATCGTGTCTGCACCCAGTGCACCGTGGATAAAATTCTAAGCAGATTCGATACTTAGACGATTCTTAGTTACTGGAAAGAATGCAAAAGATCATCTTGAAAATTTTGATGTCACACTCCAGAGACGAAAAGATTCAGAATGATGAGTGTGCAGGGATAAATGCGAATTCTTCAAATCTTCTATTGAATACCTGGGGAAAAGGGACTTAACCAATCGCCTTCAAAAGTAAAAGTTATATCAAAATGTAAAGCAACTTTGATCGTTTTGGGTTCATTAAACTATTCCGAAATGTTTGTCCCTATAAGTCAGAAGTCCTGACACACTTTGATCTGAAGTTACCCTTGCGACTGGCGTGCGAGGTATCACCTTAAGGGACAGGAACTGTGGTTTCTCACAGATGTCCAATGGTAGAGACAACCCAATTGCATTTGTATCAAGATGCTTGAACAAAGCAGGAATAAACTCTGCACAGATGAAGGAAGTGTTCAGCATCATTTTCAGATTCAAATGCTTTTACCAATACTGACATGGGCAGAAATTTATTTTACTAACATATCATTGGTCACTGACAATGATACTTGGGCACACTGCTATTCCATCTCTAGCTGTGAGTCGATTGCAGAGATGGGCTTTGCTGTTGTTAGCACATACATACACAATAAAATATCGTATTTCTAATCTCCATGGAAATGCAGATCGACTCTCCAGATTACCTTTACCGAAAGAGTTGTCAACGAATAGTTCGAGTGATAATATTTTCTATTTCGGAGAAATCAATAACATTCCTGGAACCACAGGACAAGTTTGAAGTATACCAGAAATAATCTACTCCTGTCAGAAGTTACGACATGGTGCATCCAGACCACAGGAGCAAACCCTGATGAAGGAGATAGCCAGAAAGTATTTTTGGTCGCCAGCACACGAAATCGGGGAGAAGGCAGACATGTGTTTGAATTGTGCAAAAGTTCTAAACCTACCACTACTAATATCATTGCACCCATGGGAATGGCCAGACGGGCTATGAGAAAGAGTTCATGTCGATTAGAAAGCATATGAATGCTCTCCTTCATTGGCAGAGGTATAGAATATAAAAGTAAGGACACGTTAGAATTGTATAAAACACTGGTGAGGCCACAACTGGAGTATTGTGGGCAGTTCTGGTCACCACATTACAGGAAGGACGTTATTGCTCGGGCGAGAGCGCAGAGGAGGTTTACAAGAATGTTGCCAGGGTGAGAAAAGTGTGGCTACGAGGAGAGATTGGATAGGTTGGGGAAGAGATAGGGTTAAAATTGTTTCCCTTGGTGGAGAATTCTAGAACCAGGGGACAAAGATTCAAGATAAGAGGCAGAAGGTGTAGGAGGGGGGACACGAGGAAGAACTTTTTTACGCAGAGGGTAGTGGGAGTCCAGAATTCGCTGCCCGAGTTGGTGGTGGAGGCAGAGACCTTAAACTCTTGTAAAAGATACCTGGATCTGCACCTTCAGTGCTGGAAGATACAGGGCCACGGACTGGGTGAAGGAAGGTGGGGTGAGAAAAGGCACCTGGGTGCCTCGGGCTAGTATGGACAAGAGAGGCCGAATGGCCTCATTCTGTTCTGTAACTTTCCTATGATTCTGTGATTCTAAGGGCAAATGTTTTTCACTGTGGCAGATGCTCACTCGATGGCCCGAAGTCACCATTATGAAGACCACATCCTCAGAGAGAACAATACAAAGACTGAGTGAGATTTTTGCAACATTTGGCTACCCTGAACAATTTGTTACCGACATCTTTCCAGGCAAATGCCTTCAATATAAGAACAAATGCTGTGATTTTAAAAAACTACCCCTTTGCACGGAACAATCTCTCAATTTTTGTATCAGGCTGTGATCCATATCTGAGCTTTGTAATAAAGAATTGAACTCAAGGGGAAGATGTGCAGAGAGAAAGGGGGAGGGGAAAAGTGGGGAGGGGAAACAGGGGAAGGGGAGGGGAGGGGAAGAGAGGTGAGAGAGAGAGGGAGGAAGAGAGTGGGAGGAGAGAACAGGGAGGAGAGAACAGGGAGGAGAGGGAGAGGGGAAGGGAGAAGATGGGGAGGGGTAAGAGAGAGAGAACAAAAAACAAAGGGAAGTACAGCACAGGAACAGGCCCTTCGGCCCTCCAAGCCTGTGCCGACACTGCTGCCCGTCTAAACGAAAATCTTCTACACTTCCAGGCTCCCTATCCCCCTATTCCCATCCTATTCATGTATTTGTCAAGATGCCCCTTAAATGTCACTTTCGTCCCTGCTTCCACCACCTCCTCCGGCAGCGAGTTCCAGGCACCCACTACCCTCTGTGTAAAAAACTTGCCTCGTACATCTCCTCTAAACCTTGCCCCTCGCACCTTAAACCTATGCCCCCTAGTAATTGACCCCTCTACCCTGGGGAAAAGTCTCTGACTATCCACTCTGTCTAAGCCCCTCATAATTTTGTATACCTCTATCAGGTCGCCCCTCAACCTCCTTTGTTCCAGTGAGAGCAAACCTAGTTTATTCAACCACTCCTCATAGCTAATGCCCTCCATACCAGGCAACATCCTGGTAAATCTCTTCTGCACCCTCTCTAATCTCCACATCCTTCTGGTAGTGTGACGACCAGAATTGAACACTATACTCCAAGTATGGCCTAACTAAGGTTCTATACAGCTGCAACATGACTTGCCAATTCTTATACTCAATGCCCCGGCCAATGAAGGCAAGCATGCCGTATGCCTTCTTGACTACCTTCTCCACCTGTGTTGCCCCTTTCAGTGACCTGTGGACCTGTACACATAGAGGGGAGGAGCATGAGGGGGAGAGGGGGTGGGAAGGAGAGAGAAAGGGAGGTGAGGTGGGAGGAGAGAACAAAGAACAAAGAAAAATTACAGCACAGGAACAGGCCCTTCGGCCCTCCCAGCCTGCGCCGATCCAGATCCTTTATCTAAACCTGTTTTCTTTTTTCCAAGGATCTACTTCCCTCTGTTCCCCGCCCGTTCATATATCTGTCTAGATGCATCTTAAATGATGCTACTGTGCCCGCCTCTACCACCTCCGCTGGCAAAGCGTTCCAGGCACCCACCACTCTCTGCGTAAAAAACTTTCCACGCACATCTCCCTTAAACTTTCCCCCTCTCACCTTGAAATCGTGACCCCTTGTAATTGACACCCCCACTCTTGGAAAAAGCTTGTTGCTATCCACCCTGTCCATACCTCTCATAATTTTGTAGACCTCAATCAGGACCCCCTCAACCTCCGTCTTTCCAACGAAAACAATCCTAATCTACTCAACCTTTCTTCATAGCTAGCCCCTTCCATACCAGGCAACATCCTGGTGAACCTCCTCTGCACCCTCTCTAAAGCACCCACATCCTTCTGGTAATGTGGCGACCAGAACTGCACGCAGTATTCCAAATATGGCCTAACCAAAGTCCTCTACAACTGTAACATGACCTGCCGACTCTTGTACTCAATACCCCGTCCAATGAAGGTAAGCATGCTGTATGCCTTCTTGACCACTCTATCGACCTGCGTTGCCACCTTCAGGGTACAATGGACCTGAACTCCCAGATCTCTCTGTACATCAATTTTCCCCAGGACTCTTCCATTGACCGTATAGTCCGCTCTTGAATTAGATCTTCCAAAATGCATCACCTCGCATTTGCCTGGATTGAACTCCATCAGAGAGATGGGATATTTGCAATCTGTTAAAGTTTAAACAAAGTTATTTACAGGATGAGAGCTTTTAGAACTGAACGAACAACAGTATTCTTTCTGAGATTGTCTCCATGCTATTGTTCAAAGTCCAGAGGGAATTACTAGCCTGCATCATTATCATTTCTTGTGAGAAAGATCAGTCTGTAAATTGACCTGCACAAAACAATCATGGATTAGTGTTTGATTCTGAAAGTCAGGGAAGAGTCACTTGTCTGCAATTATAGCCTCTGCTCCAAAATGCGGGAGTCATTCCCGGAATGAACAAACTGAATTCATCTCCACCTCATCTCTTCATCTGGATACTTCCGAACTGTAAAATCAAAGGTTTTTAGGTCAAACACCCAAGTGAAAAGTCGCTTTGTCACAATCGAGCAGCTCTGATCATCTGCTGCTAGCTGCCACTTTCAACTGCTGTTTATGAAGCCACTTTTATTGCTTACATTTAATTTCAGCTATTACTGAAAAAATTACTGGAGGAAATAATTAGAGCATTAAGGCTGGTAACTGTGACTGGAAGAAAGTCTCGTTGTGTTTTCATTGAATTTACAGTGCAGAAGGAGGCCATTCGGCCCATTGAGTCCGCACCGGCTCTTGGAAAGAGCACCCTACCCAAGGTCAACACCTCCACCCTATCCCCATAACCCAGCAACCCCACCCAACACTAAGGGCAATTTTGGACACTAAGGGCAATTTATCATGGCCAATCCACCTAACCCGCACATCTTTGGACTGTGGGAGGAAACCCACGCACACACGGGGAGGACGTGCAGACTCCGCACAGACAGTGACCCAAACCGGAATCGAACCTGGGACCCTGGAGCTGTGAAGCAATTGTGCTATCCACAATGCTACCGTGCTGCCCCCTTAAACTTAAAAACTTAAAAAGTTTTAAAACATTTCTGACAATCCCATGAAATGTGTATCAGCCTCGTGCTCTGTCTTTGGATGTGACTCCAGCTCAGTTTTATTACAATGTTCAGGTGCAATGTCTCTGATACCACAGAATCTTCCGGATTGCCGTATTTTTATTTTTAAAGGAGCAGCTTCCAGATCCCGAAGATACAAACAAACAAGAGCTTTATTGGGAAGGTGTTTACTTCCCAGGCGGTTAGGGTAGACGGCCTGATTGCTTGTGCAAACGGCTGAAGACATCTTCAATGGGGAGTAACGTGATTGGACTCTTCAAGTGACCTGTTCCAAATAGAGACAAATGTGACTACACAACATAATCGTTAACATTTACTGAGATTTCCTAAATGGACAAGTTTAAAAGTCCTGGATATTTTTGTGAGATTGGAATTTTAGAAGTTATTATAATTAGATTAAAGACACGATTAAAAATAAGAAGAATGAAGGTAGTTTATCTGAGCGAAGACCGTGTTCAGGTCAAAAAGCTGAATGAAGGTCCCTTACTCACTGCCGAGCAGCTCTGAGCGTCTGTTGCTAGTTCGCGCTGTCAAATTATTATCTGGTGTTTATGAAGTCACTTTGATTGCTCGCATTTAATTACAGTTATTACTGCAAAAATTACCTGAGGGAACAATGGGACAACAATTACCTAGAGAAAGAGATCTATCATTGAGAGATGGCCATCCATTGTTCCTTTTGTTACTGGTCCTGGTATTTCAGAGAGTCTGTGAGTGCAAGAAATTCATCGTCATGTTTTAAAGAACTTAACTGATTCATTTAACAGGAAATGTCACAATCCACACAAATTAATTCATATAACAGGGAAGAAATTGAAAATAATAACTAGCTAAACTGGAGTCACTGGGAATCTGGGGAAAAGTCTCCGCTGGTTGGAGTCATACCTGGCACAAAGGGAGATGGTTGTGGTGGTTGGAGGTCAATCATCTCAGCTCCAGGACATCACTGCAGGAGTTCCTCAGGTTAGTGTCCTAGACCCAACCATCTTCAGCTGCTTCATCAATGACCTCCCTTCCATCATAAGGTCAGAAGTGCGGATGTTTACGGATGACTGCACAATGTTCACCATTCGCAACTCTTCAGATACTGTGGAGGACAAAGAGTCATCAGGCTCGAAACGTTAGCTCCGTTCTATCTCTCTCCACAGATGCTGTCAGACCTGCTAAGATTGTCCAGTATTTTCTGTTTTCCCCTCAGCCACTGAAACAGTTCATCTTCATAAGCAGCAAGACCTGGACAATATCCAGCTTTGTGCTGACGAGTGGCAAATAACATTCACACCACACAAGTGCCAGGTAACAAGCGAGAATCCAATCAACTCCCCTTAACATCCCATGCCATGCCAATGCCATTGCTTAATTCCCCATTATCCCATCCCATGCCATGCCAATGCCATTGCTTAATTCCCCATTATCCCATCCCATGCCATGCCAATGCCATTGCTTAATTCCCCATTATCAACATCCTGGGAGTTACTATTGACCAGAAACTGAACTGGACAAGACATATAATCACTCTGGCTACAAGAGCAGGTCAGAGCTTGGGAATTTTGTGGAGAGTAACTCACCTCTTGGCTGATCAAACTCTGTCCATTGTCATGTGAGAGTGCCTTTAAGAAATGCAGTGATGTCAGAGTGTGGGTGGAGCTGGGTTTTTAGCTCAGCCATTTTGCAGTTTTTTAGTTTCAGTTTTGAGGACAAGGGCTTGGGTGTGTCTGTGTTTGCAGTGAGCTGGATCTGCTGTGATCTCTGCCATGAAAGACTATCTCTGGATCATTTGGGTGATTTAAACTCATAATAGTAATGCCTTTAATCTGAAGTGTTTCTGTTTAAAGGTGTTAAGTCTCTTGGATGTTGAAAGGAATAACTGAAGGATTATTTAGTGTTGTATTATTTTCGGGGTTATCTTTGAAGTAAGGGGTGTTAAGTGTTCCAATGTTTATTTAAAAGGTTAAGTTGATTTCATGGAATAAACATTGTTTTGTGTTTAAAAACCCAAGTGTCCATAATTGTAATACCACACCTGGAGAACAAGCCGTGTGCTTGAAAAGCAACAATACATTAAAGGGGAGGTTGGTTGAACTCCATGATACATTTTGGGGTTCTGAAAACGCATCACCCATAACACCATCATCTGCATGGTAAAAGTCTGGACTGTGATAAATACTCCCTACCTAACTGGATGAATGCAGCTCCAACAACACTCAAGAAGCTCAACACCATACAGGACATGCCCTTGATCGGCATCCCATCCACCACCTTCAACATTCACTCCCTCTGCCACAGCCGTGTGTACCATCTACAGGATGCACTGCAGGAACTCACCAAGGCTCCTTAAACAGTACCTTCCAAACCCATGACCACCACCATCTTGAAGGGCAGCAGGCACAGGCATCACCACCACCTGAAAGTTCTCCTCCAAGCCATTCACCATCCCGACTTGGAAATATATCGCCGTTCCTTCACTGTCACTGGGTCAAACTCCTGGAACTCCATCTCTAACAGCACAGCGGGTGTACCTACACAACACAAACTACAATGGTTCAGGAAGGCAGCTCATCACCATCTCAAGGGGCAATTAGGGATGGGCAATAAATGCGGCCTACCCAGCGATGCCCAGATCCTGCGAAAGAATAAAAAAAGTGAAGTGATTTCTGTATTTTGTAAGTACAAGGTTGCAATTAAATTAACGTTTGAATAAAGCTTCCTGCACTGTTTCTGGAATGACTGAAACCAGAGACAGCTGTACCCCCACATCACCCTTCTATCTGAAGCTACAAATGTAGCATTTGTGCTGAGGTGGTAGCACCTTCCAGCCTGATATTTCAATTAACCCCCCGCCCCCCTCCCAGAGCCTGTGAGATCATTACCTCTCTACTAAATCAGAGTAGATCAGTGTTCCTGTGTCACTGTTTAAACCCAAGCCAAGTTTCTGTAATTCCCTTCTGACATCATTCTGTAATCTTACGACACCAGGTTAAAGTCCAACAGGTTTATTTCAAATCACTAGCTTGCGGAGCACTGCTCCTTCCTCAGGTGAATGTTCCAACATTCACCCGAGGAAGGAGCTGTGCTCCGAAAGCTAGTGATTCGAAACAAACCTGTTGGACTTTAACCTGGTGTTCTAAGACTTCTTACTGCTCTCTTCTTTAAGACAGGCAAGGTTATACCAATCGGGAAAAGGTGAATATGCTGGGACTTCATTTACTTGGAAAGGAGAAGGCTGAATGGTTACATATGGAATCATAGAATGCCTACACTGCAGAAGGAGGCCATTCGGCCCATTGAATTGGCACCGACCCTCTGACAGAGCACCCTACCTAAGCCCATTCCCCCGCATGGGACACCAAGAGGCAATTGATCATGGCCAATCCACCTAATCTGCACATCTTTAGACTGTAGGAGGAAACCGGAGCACCCGGAGGAAACCCACGCACACATAGGGAGGATGTGCAGACTCCGCACAGACACCCATGGCCGGAATCGAACCTGGGACCCTGGCGCTGGGAGGCAGCAGGAACATCCTGCTGCCCAGATCTTTGAAATGATTGAAAAGTATTGATGGAGGTGACACAGAGCGAATGTTTCCACTTGTGAGAAAGAGGAACCCTCGAGGCCATTAATATAAGATAGTGACTAAGAAATCAAATAGGAAACATGAAGAAACCCCTTCACTGAGAATTTGAGAATGTGGGAGCAGTTGAGGAGAATACTATCGATACGTTTAAGGGGAAGCTAAATAAACATTGCGAGGGAGAATGGAATAAAATCTTATGGGGGTAGAATTGGATGAGAAATGAAGCTTCAGTGGAATATAAATGTCAATATGGACGGATTGAACCAAGTTTCTATGTTGTATATCCCACGTGATTCTATGTAAACATCTTGGAATGTATTTTACATTAAAGGTGTTATATAAATGAAAGTTCTTGTTGTTTTTGTGGATGAACTAACTTCACATATAGTGAGGGTTCCCCTTCCTGTCCCCTTAGACACATTCAGTATCTGAAGGAAGCATTATCATACGATCGTATCTGTTGCATCATCTGGCCATAAGCATAACTGGGACGTCGTGTATGAGGGTCATACCATTCTTATACTGATGTAGAAAGCTTCATGTTTCCTTTACTGAATAAAACTGTGATTCCAGCTGCTAATTCCTCCATCTACAGTGACAGGTTGTTATGTTGATCAGATTCAATGAAGACACTATTTTGGACCTTAAATATCAGCTTGGAGCAGTTGGGTTGAATGGTATGTCTCAATGCTGTAAATCTACGCAAGACATCGACTCCTAATCCTTGCCTTGCTGATGTTTTCCATTTGTATCCATAGGGTATAATGGACCTAATGAAGTGTGCTCTCTGTATCACACTGATGGTTCAAGAGACAGTTCGATATTTATAGACTGAAAAGTGATTGAGAGGTTGCCGAGCAGGTGAGAAGGTTTATTTGAAATGTGTCTTTTGGTCACTGCTTGACATTTGAGTGCCTGAGAGAATTCTGTTACTCATCCATTCTATTCCACTTCTTTCAAAAATACAACATCACCTCGCTCCATGTCTTGCCCTTATTCTCACTTAGCCTGAACATCACTATATCTACCTGACCTTCACACATACTCTGTACAGCAAGTGCAATTAGCGCATGGTCGTGTCTAACCTTCACTTTCTGTAACTGAGGTCAGAAGGTCATCATTGTTCTCATTATGATTTAACCAATATTTTCAGATGTTTCCCTGTTTCTGTTAATTGTATGTTTTCATTTTGGGAGAATGACAAGGTTTTAATGAGCTGCCAGTCACGGTGAGTAACACTTTCCCTTCGAGCAGCTTCCTGCCTGGGGACCTGGCTGCATTTGATCTTTAAGACTGACTGAAATATGAAAGCTCTTTCCCTGTTGAAAATCTCCTCCCTCTTGTCTTTTATGTCTGTTACTCCCTGTCTTTCTGTTTGCTTATTTAGACCCTTTTTCTCAATCTTCACAGTTTTCTCTTTCATTTTTGTAGGAATTTTTATTTTCTATTTCAGTTTCCATATTTGATCCCTTCCCTCCTTTTGGTTTGAATTCCTCCTCCATTCCCTCACACCGGCTGCCTTCCACCTCCTCGACATTCCACCCTTTTACATAGATCATAGAACATACAGTGCAAAAGGAGGCCATTCGGCCCATCGAGTCTGCACCACCCAACTTGAGCCCTCACTTCCACCCTATCCCCGTAACCCAATAACCCCTCCTAATCTTTTTCACTATTCCTCTTTGTCACTTCCCAGTTCAGTTTTATATTTTAACTAAGCTATCTTACTTCTACTTTCTGACTCACTCTACTTTGCAATTTTGGATGGTTGTGTCGGCTCGTGGCACATTTTGACATTGATCCTCGTCCTCCTCCGCTAACTGAAAAAGGCACTTCCCTGTTATCTCCAGCCTGAACATGAGTCAATTAACAATAATTACCTCCATTTGGCTGACAGAAATTATAGCTGAAATGTAGCACATGCTTTAATGATGAGTCCTGTTCTGCTTCGAAAAGTCTGGATGCATTTACGTGAAAAAGGAAAAAAACATAATGAGGACGTTAATTTTTTTTTCACAAATAAATAGGCTTCCGCCTCTTTCCTCAAACATTGGCATCGAGCTGCTCAGAACGTTGCTGTTCAGAAGCCTGGGCTCGTGCTAGACTATTTTTAAACAGTTTGACAAATACCATTTTTTTGTAATTATTTTAAACTTCAAAAAAGAAACTTCAAATTTTTCCTTGATAAAGGTAAAATGATTTCACATTTTTATGAGTATTTATATGAGAATTTACTAAATGTTGTTATTTGCACCAGATTAATGTCACTGCAGATATTGGGCTGGGTTCTCCATTGCCCATCGTGCGTGTTCCCCGTCGGCACCGCGTGTAGCCCGTCGGCACCGCGTGTTCCTCGGCAGCACCGCGTGTTCCCCATCGGTACCGCGTGTTTCCTGTCGGCACCGCGTGTTCCCCATCGGCACCACGTGTTCCCTGTCGGCATCACACATTCCCCGTCAGCACCGCGTGGTCCCTGTCGGCACTGCATGTTCCCCGTCGGCAGGTTTGTTCCCCGTCGGCACCGCGTGTTCCCCGTCAGCACCCCGTGTTCCCCGTCAGCACCGTGTGTTCCCTGTCGGCACTGCATGTTGCCCATCGGCACCGCGTGTGCCCCGCCGGCACCGTGTGTTCCTCGTTGGTACCGCATGTTCCCTGTCGGCACCGCGTGTTCCCCGTCGGCACCGCATGTTCCCCATCGGCGCGCCATTCGCCGGCAGCAGGATTCTGTCCTCCCGCTTCTTGTCCAATGGGATTCCCATTGTAACCACCTCACGCTGCCGGGAAAATGGGGGACGCTGCCAGCGGGAAAAGTGAAACTCGAATCCCGGCGAGTGTGTAACTGAGCCCGGATTGTGAGACAGGCTGTATGAAACGAGCAAACACTGTGCTTAAACTACACAAAATTGTGTCTGCAGCAGGAGTTAAGGAATTGAAATATCAGCTGATATTATTGGCCTGTGAGTTGCTGCTTTTCTCAGATGGTTAACATTGAAATTTCTCAGCAGAGTAAAAGTGGAAAGCTGAATGATTTGTCTCCGATCTGTAGATTCTGCATTTGAGAATCCAAAGTGCCGTGGCGACCAGTTGGAGGTTAATGTACAGAATCACCCATTGAATTCTGGATATTGATTATCAGGAGCTCCAGCAGTGGGAATTTTGTCATTCCCACCCCGCTTTAATAATCCCCATTTAATTACTTCCCCCATCGAGACGGAGCAGCTGTGAGCAAGCTGATGGTGTGTGTGCTCCCCGTCATGTCCCCTCTCTTACCATTGCCCCCCATCGCATACTCTCCCTCCTCACTATACCCCCCTCACCCTCACAGCACCCCTCTCACTACACACATCTGACCATTGCCCAGCTACAGATTATCCCTTTACTATCCCCTCTCTAAATTCCCCTTCACCATTAACTGGGGTGCACAGAAGTATAAACTTTAAGCAATAAACCAGTAACTCGTTTATATTAGAAATATGCTTTAACATGTTTTTAGCAATACTTGTAAATGGGACTGATCTAATTCTGGTGAAGGTAATTGACTTTGTGGCCAAGTCAATGGGAGAGGAAACAATCATTGGGCACTTTCTCTGAGAGCTCATGTACATCCTTCTGTAACCCAACAAAACTCCAGCTTTAAGCCCAATTAAATCTTGGGTGAATCTCCTTTCACTTTAATGCAGACAATTTAATATTTTTTCTTTTCTCTTCAGATGTATAAAGGCAGGACACTGATCTGTCTGTCTTTGATCCTTTGTGGCTTAGTAACCGAATGTTTTGGATTAGTAATCATGGTAATTATATTTATCCTTTAATGGACTGTTGCTGCGGCTGAATTTGAGTCTGAATCGCAGTGGGAGCGAGGTTTTCTGTCGGAGAAGATCAGTCCGAGATTGATGTTACTCTGCCTCCACTTTGATGTCAATTAAAGCAAAGTGGCAGAAAGGTTTAGCTAAGTGTTTGAAAATGGGAATATTGTCTCACTTTTCTCCCAGTGACATTTTAACTGTAGCCGGCCAGGTGTAGAAAGAATCATGTCAGCAAACAAATATAAAACTCTCCTGTGGAATATTGTGAGATTGATATTAACGCTGAACCTTCCCGGACTCCCCAGAAATATCAGCATCTCCAAGATTAGAACAGAAGTAGAAAATTACCGGAATCTCACTGGACTATCGTCAATGCTGACAGAGCCAGTTAGTGGGGAGACTTCATTTCTTATCATGATGTTCCTCACTGTGGAAGGACTCAGTCACTCAATGGGCAAACCCTGTTATTTGGAAGTGGTCTTTACTGTGGAGGTGGTCTCCCTGTGGGAAGAGGATCATGGAAGGAGGGTTTACTGGGTGAATATTGCCAGTTAGTCTCTCACTGGAGCTGGGTTTTGTAGATTTGGAGCCGGACCCTCCAGTTTCTCTGCCGCGTGCTGGCCACTGGTGGTGGGATTCTAACTTCCTGCCACTTGTCAATGGGATTTCCTATTGCAGCCCCCCCCCCCCCCCACATCGCTGAGAAACCCGCGGGTGGGGCGCACAGCTGGCAGAAAAGTAAATTGTAACGGCTGGAGAATTCCAGCCCCGGTCTCGCTGCAGAGTTGGACTCTGTAGAGGGGATTTGTTAAGATCTGTTGAGTGAGTCTCCTGTTTGGTTGCACTCTCGAGGGAATGTATTTTTATCTGAGATCGGTGGGTGTGGCCTCCACTGTGTTGGTGCATCGAAAAAGAAACATTAAATTAGTGGTGGGGAAAAAAGAAAACATAAAGAAAAACAGAACAGTTAATCTGTAAAATGTATTTTTCAGCCCCAAGACAAGAGAGGGTGGACTTTGAACAGTGCTGGATATCTGCTCGGCCCACGTGAGTAATGTCGTCACCACCTCAGACTCCATTCTGCTTACCCTCATGCTTCAGGAAACAGTATAATAATAATCTTTATTGTCACAAGTGGGCTTACAGTAACACTGCAATGAAGTTACTGTGAAAATTCACACATTCTCACAATGGTTCACAAACATTTTCACAATGATACACACATTTTCACAACGATTCACACACATTTTCACAACGATTCACACACATTTTCACAGTGATTCACACACATTTTCACAGTGATTCACACACATTTTCACAACGATTCACACACATTTCACAACGATTCACACATTTTCACAATGGTTCACAAACATTTTCACAATGATCCACACACATTTTCACAATGATTTACACACATTTTCACAACAATTCACACACATTTTCACAATGATTCACACACATTTTCACAACGATTCACACACGTTTTCACTATTCACACACATTTTCACAATGGTTCACACACATTTTCACATTGATTCACAGATTTTCACAATGATTTACACACATTTTCACAATTCACACACATTTTCACAACAATTCACACACATTTTCACAATGATTCACACACATTTTCACAATGATTCACACACATTTTCACCATGATTTTCAGATTTTGAGACCGTATGAACTTTCTGACAATTAATTCCATAGGATTAGAAAATAAGTAAATGTTGCATGACTTGTTCTTAATCGTCATGTTCCTGATTTTAACTCCCCAGCTTTAGGGAAATGGGGAGGAGGAGATGTTTAAATGAGGCAAGGCAGCAGTTCCTCAATTGGAGTTTTAGTTTGCAGATCAGAAATAGGCCGTCTTGAATCAGAAAGAGCCAAATCTGCCAAGACGAAACACCCTCCCCCTCACCCTCCCTCGCCCTCGCCTATCCTTCCTCACCCTCCCTCACATCCCTTCACCCTCCCTCCCTTGCACACCCTCACCCTCCCTCACACTCCCTCACCCTCCCTCCCTCACACACCCTCACCCTCCCTCACACTCCCTCACCCTCCCTCACACACCCTCTCTCAACCTCATTCACCCTCACCCTCCCTAAGACAAACTAACCCTCCCTCACACACCCTCATCCACTCACACATGCTCACCCTACCTCACACTCCCTCACCTTCCCTTCCTCACACACAGTCACAAACCTTCACCCTCCCTCACACACCCTCACCCTCCCTCCCTCGCACACCCTCACCTTCCCTCGCCCTCCCTCACACACCCTCTCTCAACCTCATTCACCCTCACACTCTCAAAGACAAACTAACCCTCCCTCACACACCCTCTTCCCCTCACACATGCTCACCCTACCTCACACTCCCTCACCTTCCCTTCCTCACACACCCTCACCCTCCCTCCCTTGCACTCCCAAACCTGGGACCCTGGGGCTTTGAAGCAACAGTGCTACCCACTGTGCTACTATCTGCCTACTGCGGGTCAGCGTAGTGACTGCGTCTCTCTCTGTGGTTTGAATTATCTCTTTGTTCTTTTCAGATGCTGCGAATGGTCACAGATCTCTGACTGTCAAGGGGGGGCTTGCTGGGAAGAGAGAGGCCATTGATGACAATTATAAATCAGCTGTAACAAGTTTCAGTAAGAACGGCTTTGCTATATTGTTACTGTGATTGTTACTGTGATTGTTACTGAGGTTTCCTGTTACTGTGACTGTTACTGTGATTGTTACTGTGATTGTTACTGAGGTTTCCTGTTACTGTGATTGTTACTGTGATTGTTACTGAGGTTTCCTGTTACTGTGATTGTTACTGTGATTGTTACTGTGATTGTTACTGAGGTTTCCTGTTACTGTGACTGTTACTGTGATTGTTACTGTGATTGTTACTGAGGTTTCCTGTTACTGTGATTGTTACTGTGATTGTTACTGAGGTTTCCTGTTACTGTAACTGTTACTGTGATTGTTACTGTGATTGTTACTGAGGTTTCCTGTTACTGTGACTGTTACTGTGATTGTTACTGTGATTGTTACTGAGGTTTCCTGTTACTGTGACTGTTACTGTGACTTTACTGTGATTGTAACTGAGGTTTCCTGTTACTGTGACTGTTACTGTGATTGTTACTGAGGTTTCCTGTTACTGTGACTGTTACTGTGATTGTTACTGTGATTGTTACTGAGGTTTCCTGTTACTGTGACTGTTACTGTGATTGTTACTGAAGTTTCCTGTTACTGTGACTGTTACTGTGATTGTTACTGAGGTTTCCTGTTACTGTGACTGTTACTATGATTGTTACTGAGGTTTCCTGTTACTGTGACTGTTACTGTGATTGTTACTGTGATTGTTACTGAGGTTTCCTGTTACTGTGACTGTTACTATGATTGTTACTGAGGTTTCCTGTTACTGTGACTGTTACTGTGATTGTTACTGTGATTGTTACTGAGGTTTCCTGTTACTGTGATTGTTACTGTGATTGTTACTGAGGTTTCCTGTTACTGTGACTGTTACTGTGATTGTTACTGTGATTGTTACTGAGGTTTCCTGTTACTGTGACTGTTACTGTGATTGTTACTGTGATTGTTACTGAGGTTTCCTGTTACTGTGACTGTTACTGTGACTTTACTGTGATTGTAACTGAGGTTTCCTGTTACTGTGACTGTTACTGTGATTGTTACTGAGGTTTCCTGTTACTGTGACTGTTACTGTGATTGTTACTGTGATTGTTACTGAGGTTTCCTGTTACTGTGACTGTTACTGTGATTGTTACTGAAGTTTCCTGTTACTGTGACTGTTACTGTGATTGTTACTGAGGTTTCCTGTTACTGTGACTGTTACTATGATTGTTACTGAGGTTTCCTGTTACTGTGACTGTTACTGTGATTGTTACTGTGATTGTTACTGAGGTTTCCTGTTACTGTGACTGTTACTATGATTGTTACTGAGGTTTCCTGTTACTGTGACTGTTACTGTGATTGTTACTGTGATTGTTACTGAGGTTTCCTGTTACTGTGACTGTTACTGTGATTGTTATTGTGATTGTTACTGAGGTTTCCTGTTACTGTGACTGTTACTGTGATTGTTACTGTGATTGTTACTGAGCTTTCCTGTTACTGTGACTGTTACTGTGATTGTTACTGAGGTTTCCTGTTACTGTGATTGTTACTGTGATTGTTACTGAGGTTTCCTGTTACTGTGACTGTTACTGTGATTGTTACTGTGATTGTTACGGAGGTTTCCTGTTACTGTGACTGTTACTGTGATTGTTACTGAGGTTTCCTGTTACTGTGACTGTTACTGTGATTGTTACTGAGGTTTCCTGTTACTGTGACTGTTACTGTGATTGTTACTGAGGTTTCCTGTTACTGTGATTGTTACTGAAGTTTCCTGTTACTGTGACTGTTACTGTGATTGTTACTGAGGTTTCCTGTTACTGTGACTGTTACTGTGATTGTTACTGAAGTTTCCTGTTACTGTGACTGTTACTGTGATTGTTACTGAGGTTTCCTGTTACTGTGACTGTGACTGTCACTATGAATGTAGGAAAAACTAGAACCAGAGGACACCATCTCAAACGAAAGGGACTATCCTTTAAAACAGAGATGAGGAGGAATTTCTTCAGCAAGAGGGTGGTGAATCTGTGGAACACTTTGCTGCAGAAGGCTGTGGAGGCTGATGTGTTGGGTAGGCTGGGTCGATGTGGACTGCACATGATGCAGTGTAGCGAGGGACAGACCTCCAACACTTGATAAGATGCAACACAATTTTATTTAACATCTAAACTATTATACATGTTCAACTGTGGGTCGACACTATGCTGACTTGACTGGAGACCTGAAACTGGCCTGACCAGACTAACCTAGCTACCACATGGTGTAGGCACTGGTTAGCTCACTAACTCTGACTGTCTCAGGGGCTGGGTCCCGAGAGAGCGGGTAAACTGGTGCCCTCTGGCTTTATAGTGGTCGTGTCCTGTCTGGTGATTGGCTGCTCTGTTCTGTGTGCTTACTGGTCACACTGTGTGTCAATCACTGCCTGTCTGCACTCCATTAGATACATGGATGAATATTATGACATCTGCACCTTTTTTTTTGTATTGTGTGTGTTGAGATAATAAATATTAAGGTGCATGTGTGTGTGGATGTGTATATGTGCGTGGCTAAATACAGAATGTGCTAAAATGACCTTGTGTCGCTAGTGCAGATATAGGGCAGATTAAACGGTAAAAAATGATATTTACAGAGGTCAAAACGATAAGGTAACACAGTTGTGCAAAAGTTCAGTCCATAACTTTAGTCTCTGCGGTGGGCGACAAATTCTGGTTGACCGCCTCAAGGGTGGATCAGGGGCCGCCTGCACTTCGATCGGCGGGACCGCCACCCATGCGGTGGTCGCAGAGGTCGGCAGGATTGCTGGTAGATCGGTGGCCTCGTGGTAGGGAACGTCCGGGGGAAGCATCGTGTGAGGCGAGACATCGTGGTTAGGTGGCGGGTGTGGAACTCTGCGCAGCGCCCGTCTGTTGCGTCGTAGGAAGGAGCCATCAGCCATGTGAACGAGGAACGATCTCGGGGCCACTTGCTTGACCACCACAGCTGTGGCGGACCAGCCGCCGTCAGGCAACTGCACACGAACACGATCAGTTGGGACCAACTCGGGGAGATCCGTGGCATGAGCGTCGTCTGCTGATTTCTGTTGGGCCCCAGACTGCTGCATCTTTTGTATGACCGTGAGGTGGTTAAGGTCTGGAACATGGATGGCTGGAACCGTGGTTCGCAGAGTGCGATTCATGAGCATCTGCGCGGGAGACAACCCAGTGGACAGCGGGGATGCTCTGTATGCCAGCAGCGCCAGGTTGAAGTCGGAGCCTGAGTCTGGAGCCTTGCATAGTAATCTCTTGACAATATGGACTCCTTTTTCAGCCTTCCCGTTTGACTGCGGGTAGTGGGGGCTGGAGGTTACGTGATGAAAGTTGTATAGGTGGGGAAAATCAGGCCATTCCTGGCTGTAAAAACAGGGACCGTTGTCACTCATCACCATGAGTGGTATCCCATGCCTGGCAAACGTTTTTTCACATGCTTTAATCACCGCCTTCGACGTGATGTCGGACAGATTCACCACTTCTGGGTAATTGGAGAAGTAGTCCAGGAGGACATAGTCACGCCCCTTGGCGTTGTTTTTGAAAACTCACCACTATTCTTAGAAGTCCCCCTATACCAAAAAGGGCCGACATTCTAAATGGTGATCAGGGATTCTCACTCCCCGACAACGATGCAAGCTTCAGTGGGTGCTATTCAGGTCAAACTATATTTTCAAGTATAACCCATACCTTCACCGAAGTTTTCATCTACTTACCACTTAGTAGCATCGATCCTGGGTCCCGCATTGCTAAGTAAGTAAAGTAGACTTTGGAAAAACCACTATTTCAGGTTAAATTAAGTTATTTTATTATTATATATTTTTTCTTTTAAAAGCTGCAATTACTTTCTTTACAGAAAGGTAAAAAGACCTTGCTTCTGGATCCTTCTGGTTGGTTGAAGGGACCTTCAGGCCCAACTTGACAATCAATCTTCTATATAAAGTCTGGTCTTCTTTAGATGTAATCGCTGATGAGCTCGGTTGCTGTGTCCTGTCTTTCCCATGTACCGAGCTGTGAGAGCTGACTCTGCTGGCTATCTCTGAGCTGACACTGCGCTGACTCTGCTTACTCTTTAAATTCTAGTCTTCCTTAGATGTATTTGCTGTTTTAGCTCGGCTGCTTTGCCCTGTCCCTTTCCCATGACCGAGCTGACTGTAATCTGGCTCTAGCTGCTTGTTCCTTCTCTGCTTCTCTCTCTCTTCCTCTGAGTTCTGGTTCTGGTTCTGGTTCTGGCTGCTGTTCCCTTTCTTTGGGTTTATATATTTTTCTAACAGTTATCTAGTTTTTATGACTTTATTGTAAAGTAACTCTTTTCACTTTGATTGTAAAAAGTATCTTTGATCTAAACATTCTAATCCAACTAAGTATTCATTTTGACATGACCTCAGCTCTCTGGTCTCTGATTACATTGTTTCCTTTGTGATGTTCAAAATGCTTTGACTTCAAGAGGTGTTATTTTTGGTTTGGTTCCTGTCATTTCTATAGTTTTATTTTTCAATTGTGTCCTCGGCTCATAATTTTGACTTTGATTTTGGCTTTGAATTATGCTTCTCGTAGACTGATAGTCTCCAGTTTTCTTTAATTTACCTGTTATTAGCAAATTTTCACACCTAGAAATGTCCCAAATTCAACTGAACCTTATATTTTCCTTTCCAGCTGCTCACTAAGATAGTTACTTTCAATGAAGGTGTGAGCCATTGTTTTTGGCTTCATTCAAAATCCTGGTTTGTCTTGTTTGCTGAGCCTGCTTGACCAAGGCTATCTGCATTTTACAATCCTTCCCTGGCAGCTGCTGTTAACCCTTTGTGGGATCTTTCCCTGTATCCTCTCATGTTTTTCTCAGACCAGATATTGCCAGACTTCCATGTTTCAAATGACACATCTTTCCATATTTTCAATAACACCCCGTCTTGACATTTGAAATAGAACTATATATTTTGGTCAATTATCCCCGATCTTTCTCATTTGTATGTACAGGTTTTGTGATTTTAAATTGTGCACCAAAATCAATTCGTAAATGTGTCCATATCACAGACCAGTGTCTTTTTTCGTTCTTTCCCCAAGTCCAATTACCGTGAACCATAGCCGCAGCCGCTCAGGAAGGTAACACAATAGCTATATCTGTGTGTTCCACTACCTCCAAAGCATTTTACTTCTTTGGGGTAGTTCTCATGTCCCTTAGAAACAGTACACAACTCAGTCCATCAGTAACCAAAAAGATCTTTTGTCCATCACTGGCTGTTAAGTGTCCCATTTTTCTGTCATCCAAATTGCTTTCCGCTTCTCATTGGAATGGTAAATTATGATATCATGTACCACCCACTGATTCCCTTGTTTCATTAATTTAAAAGGTTCAATTGATTCTGCTTCTATCCCTGACTTGCCCATATTAATGTCTAATATTGTCCTGAACCATGTATGTCTGCCAGCCCCTGGTGTACATGAGAGTATATCTTTCTTACAAACTTCCTTCAAATCCCTTTTGTCTGTTATCTTTTCCCTTACAACATGAAAGTGTATATTTTTCAATACAACATTTGCAATATAATATGCCCACAGTATTCGCAAAACCACATCGAACTATCATTTTTTCCAAATAAATTCTCCCTATTGTTAAATACACAGTAAAAAATTAAATCTTATCTTAACACATTACTCATTACCTAACCATACAAATAGACTGTGTGTTACAACTGTACATAATTGCAACTATTATCACAATTTCAATACTAAAAATAAAGTACATATCGACGCATCCCTTCGTGGCTTTGGGACCAATAGTCATTACATACTAAATATGGCATATAACCAACATCAATATTATTTGTGATGTTCTATGCAGTTGAATAAAGAAAACACACTAAACTACCACTATTCCCCCTCTATTAAAACATTCACACAATGCTGATCAAGTTCTTGAACGGCACACATACCCCCATTATCATAACATAACAGTCCCTACCAATTTACATGCCATTCTTCTTTAATAACTATTACAGCTCTTCAATGCAATATTGTTTGCTGCATTGGTAATAATTTTCCCACCGTGGCATCAAGCTACAAAAATTCTTAAACTATTGTCATTTATCATATTGGGGTTCCTTGTCAGCCGCTGCTGTCTGCTGAGACCCTTAATAACTCCACCACGTAGTACATACCCCGTAGAGACCGCAGATCATCCATCAGCTGATGTCCAAATAGAGATGTCTGACCGGAGGTTTCACTGCTCAGTAATAATTTGATATTTTGATTCGTTTCTAACCCGTAAAGTTTTCATCCGGGCTCTGTCATTTAATTCTCTCAAATATGTAGCCAATTGTATCATTAGTTTCCCCCCAATCCTGTCTAAAACATTCTTCTCTGGAGTATAGTTCTCTTCCTTCTTGTGAACTGGTTTGTCTGTTATTTATTTTTTCCATCTGAAAAATCAAATGAACAGGTCAAGGGTGGAGAGGGCCCTATTCTTTAATTTGTACTTTCTAACTTCGTTTGAACACTCCAGAAGTGCCCTCTCCAGGACTTCCGGATTTCTTTTGCCACCATTTCTTTCCTTTCTTTAAAAACTGGTTTATTTTCCTTATCCTTTATGTCCTTCATACAATTAAGGCCTGTTAAGCCTCCTCTTGAGTCATTGCACCCCTGACTGAGATTCAAAGAATCTCAAACTCCTCCCCTTTTGCTCACTCAGTGATCCAATCAGTCGAAACTTTACCCTGATACATTCCTGATATTGCTACTGCGTTTACTTTAATTACTTTATTTTGATTACGGCCGGATTGTTATGAAGGTAAGTTCCAAACATGACATTTTAACTTTATCACCTGTCCAATCAATGCTGCTAACGGGTTTTAATTCACTGTCTTCCCACCAATCGGGTCATGTGATTTAATTGTGATACAATTTATTTTGCTCCAGACACCATGCTTCTCCAAGTCAACTGTATGTTCCCCCAGATTCGGAATCATCCTGTCTTTACATTTCACAGCTTCACTGATTATTTTCCCTGCAGTTTTAATTGGTAGCTTCACCCAAACTTCCTCTATATTATCAATTGTTTTTAATATCTTAAATTTACCTGCATCTATTTTTATCAAATCTTTTCCTGCCATCAGATTCTCATTTCCTTATACTGCAAGCAATTCTCTTAATTTAACTTTTGATCCAATATCTTTATTCTCTAAAGCTCCTTCTTCTATGTATTTAACATTCTAAACATCATTATTTTTGCTCGTGACATTTGTTGTTCGTCGGGCACTAGGACCCTGCGGAACTGTGCAGTGTCAATTTCAACGCATTAGTTTCAAAGTGATTACCTGCAAGCAGCTGACTGCTGCCCAGTACAAACTCCTTTATCCTCCAACACTTGATAAGATGCAACACGATTTTATTTAACGTCTAAACTATTATACATGTTCAACTGTGGGTTGACACTATGCTGACTTGACTGGAGATCTGATACTAGCCTAACCAGATTTACTAGCTACCACATGGTGTTTGCACTGGCCAGCTCACTAACTCTGACCGTCTCAGAGGCTGGGTCCCGAGAGAGAGCGGGAAAACTGGTGCCCTCTGGCTTTATAGTGGTCGTGTCATGTCTGGTGATTGGCTGCTCTGTTCTGTGTGCTTACTGGTCACACTGTGTGTCAATCACTGCCTGGCTGCACTCCATTAGATACATAGATGAATATTATGACAGAGGCAAATCGCTGAGTGTCTTTAAAACTGAGAAGGATAGGTTTGTGGTGTTGCTAATTGTGTTTCTCTTTAATTGGCTCTGAATATGGCGGCCAATATGGTCGCCCTCCTTAATTCTAATTACGTTTTGCTCTAGAGTCGCCAGGTATCTTTCGATACCGCCACAAGGTTCAAACCGGATACTGATCAAAGACTCGATACACCAGTTAGTTTGTTCAAAGTCAAATGCTTATTTATTTACACACACAGTCAAATATACTCATGCACAAATACTACAGACTAAACTATCACTACTGCTAAAGCCTATACTTAGCTTCGGGTGCCCACTCAGTCAGAGGAACAATGGCCGTTGTTCGGTTCTGAGGCTGCTGGGGTGGAACTGGTACAGGGGAACAGCTAAGGTCATTCATCTGGTAGCGAGCTTTGACCTTGGACTTACTTGTTCTGGTGCAGCTGGTGGACGGGTCTCTCCTCGGTGAGAGCCGGAGCCAAGAGAGCGATTCTCTCTTGGGGGATCCTTCTTATACCCAAAAGGGGCTTCGCGTGTTTTTGGGCGGGCCTTGAACTTTGTCCCAATTAATTGGGCTGTTTCTCAATCATTCCTATCGATTTCCTCCAATAGAGGGGTGGGTGCCCTGATGGCTGGGCGTGTCCTAGGTGGCCGTTGGCCAGCTTTGTTTTGGTCTCCTCTGGCGCCGGGGTGTCTGCCTTGGTATCGTTTACTTAAATGCTACTCTTTTGCCCCCGGAGATGGCCCATTAGTATGCTAATGGGTTTGCAGTTTCGGTCTTGTCTGGGAGCTGCGGCTCCAATCAACAGACAAGCTCTGAACCTGCTTGTTTTCTCAGTATTGTCCATTTTCCCTGCAATCTTTGCATTTTGTAATCGGGACGTGGCCATCCCAGATGGCTACACACCCTCCTTGTGATCCTCAACGCGAAGCATGAAGGATCACATTACCGCGTTGTCTTCGTTCTCTGACCAAGCGGGGCACCCATAAGCACTTCACAGGCTCTACACTGCCCTATCCTATGAAACGCAATTTTTACCTAAAATCATTTTATTTACATACATCAGTATAAAACTCTACGGGGCGCTATGACATTCAGGCATGCATTACAAAATTTTAAAAAACAGGAACCTCTAACTATCCTCAATAAATTATCTTCACTCAAACAATCAAAAATACTCTACATCACTTTAAATGTACAAATAGCAGCAACACAAGTTTCTCTGGCTTGGCAGTCAAGCACAGAGGTTTACATTTCTTTATTGAACAAAACACACATAAAGAAAAGCGGATGCACTTTAATTCACGAGAGGGGTTGGGGGGTTTGGTGAAGTCCAAAAATAGGGGACCTAAACGTGTATACCGGGGTGCGAGAGCGGTAGGCTCTCCTTTGCCATTTTCTGAGTCTAAGTGTCTGCACGACGCTACAGAGTATCGGCAGTACTCAGAGTGATTCTACTACGTAAGATAGTGAATACCAGGTGATAAACTTGTCATGCCAGGTCGGGGTGTTGGTAACTGTCTCGGGGGTAACTATCTTGGGGTGTAGTGTATGGTAGGGGTGGGAATCATTCACGGCCTGTGTGGTAGGGGTCAGTGGGGTAGCGTCCGCACGCAACTGAAGGGAAGGGCTGCCACGACTGAAGGGTCGAGGCTTAAAACTGTGAGCTTCACTTGCTCCTTTCCGTCCAGGCCGTACATGGTAGCCTGCTGTTTAACTCTAGCGAAAAACTGGTGGGGATCTGATGTGGGAAGGAACGGTGTAATTTTTACACATCCTTCCCGTAATTGGGTCATGGTTAACGGGGTTGTATATGGGAAATCTGCGTTTCCTTCTGCTGCGGCCCTGCGGTGTGTGGTTACAGGGTTCATGGGGGGGTGTTCTGCCTGTTCAGTCGGGGGTTGGGGTGCTTTTCTCTTTTGGGGTTTTTCTTGCGTGCATGTCCCATATACGTGTCTGGGGGCAGTTTCAATTAACTCCTGCCAATCGGGGCCATTTTCCTGGTCTAACTGGGGTCCAAACGTACTTTGAAACCCATTCTGAACAGAAAGCAGAGATTGCTATTCTGCAATTTGCTTCCGGCACTTTGCGTGGTCTACGGAGCTCTGCCTTTGTTCCGTCGTGGAAGTGTGGAGTGCTCGTAGAGCTGCTTTTAAATCATTGTACTGTTTCTGCAATTTCTCTACCTGTTGCTCAGTTTCTTGTCTTACCAAGACCGCACGTTGCGTGTCCTCGTCGGCCTTATCATACTGGGTCTGAAAACTACTCAAATGGGCGAGACAAGACTGGTGTGCCCACTTGGCATCATCCACCTCTCTGTCCCTCGCTGCTAACTGTTCTCTCAAATCTTTATTCTCCTTCTCAAACTCGCTCATATCTCCCTCACTATTTCTGTCTCTCTCCTCAATCTCTCTACGGAGCGTCCTAACGACCTCCTCTGTGCCTCGCAATTGTGCCAAGCAGGACATGATTGCTATCGGCTTGCGAGCTTTCCCTAAGCTTTTCTTGTGGATCTCTGACAGGTTCTCCCACCAAGTATGTCCTATACTCCCGGGACCTGTTTCATCATTCGCGCAGAATTCGCTCCAATCCTTTCCCTTTGAGGTACTTTCTGATTTCCTCTTCCCAGGCGGGACATTGTCCCACTCTACTGGTCGCTGCGACCTCGAATTCCTAGGGGTTCATAAGTGTTCCATTGCCTTCATTGCCATTTTTTCTATCTCTGGGTTCTCTACTAAATTTGGAACAGGGGTTGATAAAGTGGTGATGTAAACACGGGTAAGACTTACGCTATTTTTCGGCCTCCAAATTCCCGACAGTTTTACGCAACAAAATCTCTCAGGTTTACCTTATATCCCTGTTAGTTCGCATGCATTAACACACTTCCGAATCTCGGAGGTTTGATCAGTATCATTCTTACACTTGTGGTTTTTCTGTTTCCAATTGGATTCTAATTCAAAGGTTGTGGGTTCGAGTCCCACCAGAGTCGCCAGTAAATGTTGCTAATTGTGTTTCTCTTTATTTGGCTCTGAATATGGTGGCCAATATGGTCGCCCTCCTTAATTCTAATTACGTTTTGCTCTAGAGTCGCCAGGTATCTTTCGATACCACCACAAGGTTCAAACCGGATACTGATCAAAGACTCGATACACCAGTTAGTTTGTTCAAAGCCAAATGCTTATTTATTTACACACACAGTTAAATATACTCATGCACAAATACTACAGACTAAACTATCACTACTGCTAAAGTCTATACTTAGCTTTGGGTGCCCACTCAGTCAGAGGAACAATGGCCGTTGTTCGGTTCTGAGGCTGCTGGGGTGGAACTGGTACGGGATAACAGCGAGGAGCGTCTGTCTGGTAGCGAGCGTTGACCTTGGACTTACTTGTTCTGGTGCAGCTGGTGGACGGGTCTCTCCTCGGTGAGAGCCAGAGCCAAGAGAACGATTCTCTCTTGGGGGATCCTTCTTATACCCAAAGGGGATTCGTGCGCTTTTGGGCGGGCCTTGAACTTGGCCCCAATTAATTGGGCCGTTTCTCAATTGTTCCTATCGATTTCCTCCAATAGAGGGGTGGGTGCCCTGATGGCTGGGCATGTCCTAGGTGGCCGTTGGCCTGCTTTGTTCTGGTCTCCTCTGGCGCCGGGGTGTCTGCCTTGGTATCGTTTATTTAAATGTTACTCTTTTGTCCCCGGTGATGGCCCATTAGTATGGTAATGGGTTTGCAGTTTCGGTCTTGTCTGGGAGCTTCGGCTCCAATCAACAGACAAACTCTGAACCTGCTTGTTTTCTCAGTATTGTCCATTTTCCCTGCAATCTTTACAAAGTGTCCATTGTGTAACGGGAAGTGGCCGTCCCAGATGGCTACAGTGATTAATAAGGGGATCAGGGGTTATGGGGAGGAGGCAGGAGAATGGGGATGAGAAAATATCAGCCATGATTGAATGGCGGAGCAGACTCGATGGGCCGAGTGGCCTAATTCTGCTCCTATGTCTTATGGTCTCATGATCGTTACTGTGCTTTCATAGGGTGTTTTGCTAGGATTGAGATGCAGTCAATCACCTTCGAGCATAGACTGAGGGAGATTCTCTGTGGATCAGAGGGACTGGGGGAGACTGTGTGGGTCAGAGGGACTGGGGGAGACTGTGTGTGGGTCAGAGGGACTGGGGGAGACTGTGTGGGTCAGGGAGTCTAGGGGAGACTGTGTGTGGGTCAGAGGGACTGACGGAGACTCTGTGTGTGGGTCAGAGGGACTGGGGGAGACTCTGTGTGTGGGTCAGGGAGACTAGGGGAGACTCTCTGTGTGGGTCAGAGGGACTGGGGGAGACTGTGTGGGTCAGAGGGACTGGGGGAGACTGTGTGTGGGTCAGAGAGACAGACGGAGACTCTGTGTGTGGGTCAGAGGGACTAGGTTGAGACTGTGTGGGTCAGAGGAACTGGGGGAGACTGTGTGCGTCAGAGAGACTGGGGGAGACTGTGTGCCTCAGAGAGACTGGGGGAGACTGTGTGTGGGTCAGAGGGACTGACGGAGACTCTGTGTGTGGGTCAGAGGGATTGGGGGAGACTCTCTGTGGGTCGGAGGGACTGGGGGAGACTGTGTGTGGGTCAGAGGGACTGGGGGAGGCTGTGTGTGGGTCAGAGGGACTGACGGAGACTCTGTGTGTGGGTCAGAGGGACTGGGGGAGACTCTGTGTGTGGGTCAGGGAGACTAGGGGAGACTCTCTGTGTGGGTCAGAGGGACTGGGGGAGACTGTGTGGGTCAGAGGGACTGGGGGAGACTGTGTGTGGGTCAGAGAGACAGACGGAGACTCTGTGTGTGGGTCAGAGGGACTGGGGGAGACTGTGTGGGTCAGAGGGACTGAGGGAGACTGTGGGCCAGAGGGACTGGGGGAGACTGTGTGTGGGTCACGGGGAGTGGGGGAGATTGTGTGGGTCAGAGGGTGTGAGGGAGTGGGGGAGACTCTCTGTGGGTCAGAGGGTGTGAGGGAGTGGGGGAGACTCTCTGTGGGTCAGAGGGTGTGAGGGAGTGGGGGAGACTCTCTGTGGGTCAGAGGGTGTGAGGGAGTGGAGGAGACTCTCTGTGGGTCAGAGGGTGTGAGGGAGTGGGGGAGACTCTCTGTGGGTCAGAGGGTGTGAGGGAGTGGAGGAGACTCTCTGTGGGTCAGAGGGTGTGAGGGAGTGGGGGAGACCCTCTCCTTTGGGCTGTTGAGACCCAATCTATAAAGCTCAACTTTAAAAAGACTAAAAAACATAAAAGATTTACACTTAAGTTAAAATTGTTTTATGAACTTTGAAGCATTGAAAAATTCAAAAAGGTGAGGGAAAGAGGATCCGAGTGTTTATCACCCAGTTAGATGTGCTGATTATTGAGTGGGGGTGTCTGGGGCAGGAGCTCCCGGCTCCGACCCGCCTGAGGCATTTCAACCTCGCGGGGCGTCGCAATGTGGGTTTCATGGCTCATTTAAACATGTCGCCGCTAATTCCCCCGGCGCCCGGAACCTAATGGCCGGAAAGCCTCAAACATGGAGCAATCGTCACGGCACCGGGGGGTGGGGGGGGGGGGGGGGGTCTCCCAGGCCATTCGAGATCCCCGGGGGGGGGGGGGGGTCTCCCAGGCCATTCGAGGGGGGGGTCTCCCAGGCCATTCGAGATCCCCGGGTGGCCGGGCTCTGGGCAGGGTGGCACACTGACATTCTCACTGGCACCCGGCAGGGGCACTGGCAGGGTGCCAGGCTGGCAGTGCTCAGGTGGTTGTGCCAGGGGTGGGTACTGGGGTGCCCTGCCCATGACACCCCGATCTGCCAGTCATCATCCTGCACTGGCGCGGTGAGCCCTTCACTGCGGGAAATGGGGTAATTGTGGCCTCGACGGGGTGGTTCCCACTCAGGCCGGTGATTAGCGGGGTCACTCCCAGCGATACAGCACCGAGAAACACCCATTAAACCTGCCCAGAACGGGACTCTGTTAAATCGCGTCCCTGGCGTCAGGGACGATTTCCCAGATGCAGAGGTCGGTACTGACTGTGCGGAGGGATTGGGAGCCGAGCTGTTTACTGGGATGAGAATGAGTGACCAGCTGCTTGACACTATCCTCTTATGTTTTAAGATAATCCACAGAATTCACTTGATGAAAATGTCCTTCAGACGCTGATAGAATTCCTCAGCTACCTACGCCTGAGAGGTGGGTTTAAAAGAATTTCAGAAACAAACATGGATGAGGAGGATGAACAAGAGCGCAGCAGCATTAAAGTTGCTCTAGCATTGAAGTTCCTCCAGCATTAAAGTTACGCCACCATTAAAGTTCCTCCAGCATTAAAGTTCCTCCAGCATTAAAGTTACGCCACCATTAAAGTTACTCTAGCA
Source organism: Scyliorhinus torazame (assembly GCF_047496885.1). Classification (NCBI taxonomy): domain Eukaryota; kingdom Metazoa; phylum Chordata; class Chondrichthyes; order Carcharhiniformes; family Scyliorhinidae; genus Scyliorhinus; species Scyliorhinus torazame. The sequence continues at coordinate 41,596,219 of NC_092735.1, forward strand.
TTAAAGTTACGCCAGCATTAAAGTTCCTCCAGCATTAAAGTTACGCCACCATTAAAGTTACTCCAGCATTAAAGTTACTCCAGCAGGAAAGTTACTCTCGCATTAAAGTTACTCAAGCATTAAAGTTACGCCACCATTAAAGTTACTCTAGCATTAAATTTATCCCAGCATTAAAGTTACTCCAGCATTAAAGTTACTCCAGCATTAAAGTTCCTCCAGCATTAAAGTTACTCCAGCATTAAAGTTACTCCAGCGTTAAGTTACTCCAGCATTTAAGTTCCTCCAGCAGTAAAGTTACACTGGCATTAAAGTTACTCCAGCATTAAAGTTCCTCCAGCATTAAAGTTACTCCAGCATTAAAGTTGCTCCAGTGTTAAAGTTACTCCAGCATTAAAGTTCCTCTAGCATTAAAGTTACTCCAGCATTAAAGCTACTCCAGCATTAAAGTTCCTCCAGCATTAAAGTTACTCCAGCATTAAAGTTACTCCAGCGTTAAGTTACTCCAGCATTAAAGTTCCTCTAGCATTAAAGTTACTCCAGCATTAAAGTTACTCCAGAATTAAAGTTATTCTAGCATTAAAGTTACTCCAGCATTAAAGATATTCCAGCATTAAAGTTACTCCAGCATTAAAGTTACTCCAGCATTAAAGATACTCCAGCATTAAAGATATTCCAGCATTAAAGATATTCCAGCATTAAAGTTACTCCAGCATTAAAGTTACTCCAGCATTATTAAAGTTACTCTAGAATTAAAGTTACTCCAGCATTAAAGTTACTCCAGCATTTAAGTTCCTCCAGCAGTAAAGTTACTCTGGCATTAAAGTTACTCCAGCATTAAAGTTCCTCCAGCTTTAAAGATACTCCAGCATTAAAGTTACTCCAGCGTTAAGTTACTCCAGCATTAAAGTTCCTCTAGCATTAAAGTTACTCCAGCATTAAAGTTACTCCAGCATTAAAGTTACTCCAGAATTAAAGTTATTCTAGCATTAAAGTTACTCCAGCAGTAAAGATATTCCAGCATTATAGTTACTCCAGCATTAAAGTTACTCCAGCATTAAAGATACTCCAGCATTAAAGATATTCCAGCATTAAAGTTACTCCAGCATTAAAGATACTCCAGCATTAAAGTTACTCCAGCATTATTAAAGTTACTCCAGCATTAAAGTTACTCCAGCATTAAAGTTACTCCAGCATTAAAGATATTCCAGCATTAAAGTTACTCCAGCATTAAAGTTACTCCAGCATTAAAGATACTCCAGCATTAAAGTTACTCCAGCATTAAAGTTACTCCAGCGTTAAGTTACTACAGCATTAAAGTTCCTCCAGCATTAAAGTTACTCCAGCATTAAAGTTACTCCAGAATTAAAGTTATTCTAGCATTAAAGTTACTCCAGCATTAAAGATATTCCAGCATTAAAGTTACTCCAGCATTAAAGTTACTCCAGCATTAAAGATACTCCAGCATTAAAGATATTCCAGCATTAAAGTTACTCCAGCATTAAAGATACTCCAGCATTAAAGTTACTCCAGCATTAAAGTTACTCCAGCATTATTAAAGTTACTCTAGAATTAAAGTTACTCCAGCATTTAAGTTCCTCCAGCAGTAAAGTTACTCTGGCATTAAAGTTACTCCAGCATTAAAGTTCCTCCAGCATTAAAGATACTCCTGCATTAAAGTTACTCCAGCGTTAAGTTACTCCAGCATTAAAGTTCCTCTAGCATTAAAGTTACTGCAGCATTAAAGTTACTCCAGAATTAAAGTTATTCTAGCAATAAAGTTACTCCAGCATTAAAGATATTCCAGCATTAAAGTTACTCCAGCATTAAAGTTACTCCAGCATTAAAGATACTCCAGCATTAAAGATATTCCAGCATTAAAGTTACTCCAGCATTAAAGATACTCCAGCATTAAAGTTACTCCAGCATTATTAAAGTTACTCCAGCATTAAAGTTACTCCAGCATTAAAGTTACTCCAGCATTAAAGATACTCCAGCATTAAAGATATTCCAGCATTAAAGTTACTCCAGCATTAAAGTTACTCCAGCATTAAAGATACTCCAGCATTAAAGATACTCCAGCATTAAAGATATTCCAGCATTAAAGTTACTCCAGCATTAAAGTTACTCCAGCATTAAAGATACTCCAGCATCAAAGATACTCCAGCATTAAAGTTGCTCCAGCATTATTAAAGTTACTCTAGCATTAAAGTTACTCCAGCATTAAAGTTACTCCAGCATTATAGTTACTCCAACGTTAAGTTACTCCAGCATTATAGTTACTCCAGCGTTAAGTTACTCCAGCATTAAAGTTACTCCAGCATTATAGTTACTCCAGCATTAAAGTTACTCCAACATTAATCCAGAGGATGCTTTTCCTGATGGCAGCCAACTGGGTTAGGAGGTTGAGAGAAGGTCATCTCACTGCCAGGGACGGAGCGCCAGATTGTGGAGGTCAGTCAGCTGTGAAGGTCAGTCAGATTGTGGTCAGTCAGGTGTGAAGGTCAGGTTGTGGTCAGTCAGATTGTGGTCAGTCAGGTTGTGGAGGTCAGTCAGGTTGTGGTCAATCAGGTTGTGGTCAATCAGGTTGTGGTCAGTCAGGTTGTGGTCAGTCAGGTTGTGAAGGTCAGTTTGTGGTCAGTCAGGTTGTGGAGGTCAGGTTGTGGTCAGTCAGGTTGTGGTCAGTCAGGTTGTGGTCAGTCAGGTTGTGAAGGTCAGGTTGTGGTCAGTCAGGTTGTGAAGGTCAGGTTGTGGTCTGTCAGGTTGTGGTCAGTCAGGTTGTGGTCAGTCAGGTTGTGGTCAGTCAGGTTGTGGTCAGTCAGGTGTGAAGGTCAGTTTGTGGAGGTCAGTCAGGTTGTGGTCAATTAGGTTGTGAAGGTCAGGTTGTGGTCAGTCAGGTTGTGGTCAGTCAGGTTGTGGTCAGTCAGGTTGTGAAGGTCAGGTTGTGGTCAGTCAGGTTGTGGTCAGCCAGGTTGTGGTTAGTCTGGTTGTGGAGGTCAGGTTGTGGTCAGTCAGGTTGTGGTCAGTCAGGTTGTGGTCAGTCAGGTTGTGGTCAGTCAGGTTGTGAAGGTCAGGTTGTGGTCAGTCAGGTTGTGGTCAGTCAGGTTGTGGTCAGTCAGGTTGTGGTCAGTCAGGTTGTGGAGGTCAGGTTGTGGTCAGACAGGTTGTGAAGGTCAGTTTGTGGTCAGTCAGGTTGTGGAGGTCAGGTTGTGGTCAGTCAGGTTGTGGTCAGTCAGGTTGTGGTCAGTCAGGTTGTGGTCAGTCAGGTTGTGAAGGTCAGTCAGGTGTGAAGGTCAGGTTGTGGTCAGCCAGGTTGTGGTCAGTCAGGTTGTGGTCAGTCAGGTTGTGGTCAGTCAGGTTGTGGTCAGTCAGGTTGTGGAGGTCAGTCAGGTGTGAAGGTCAGGTTGTGGTCAGCCAGGTTGTGGTCAGTCAGGTTGTGGAGGTCAGTCAGGTGTGAAGGTCAGTTTGTGGTCAGTCTGGTTGTGGTCAGTCAGGTTGTGGAGGTCAGTCAGGTGTGAAGGTCAGGTTGTGGTCAGCCAGGTTGTGGTCAGTCAGGTTGTGGTCAGTCAGGTTGTGGTCAGTCAGGTTGTGGTCAGTCAGGTGTGAAGGTCAGGTTGTGAAGGTCAGGTTGTGGTCAGTCAGGTTGTGGTCAGTCAGGTTGTGGTCAGTCAGGTTGTGGTCAGTCAGGTTGTGGTCAATCAGGTTGTGGTCAATCAGGTTGTGGTCAGTCAGGTTGTGGTCAGTCAGTTTGTGGTCAGTCAGGTTGTGGTCAGTCAGGTTGTGGTCAGTCAGGTTGTGGTCAGTCAGGTTGTGGTCAGTCAGGTTGTGGTCAGTCAGGTTGTGAAGGTCAGGTTGTGGTCAGTCAGGTTGTGGTCAGTCAGGTTGTGGTCAGTCAGGTTGTGGTCAGTCAGGTTGTGGTCAGTCAGGTTGTGGTCAGCCAGGTTGTGGTCAGTCAGGTTGTGGTCAGTCAGGTTGTGGTCAGTCAGGTTGTGGTCAGCCAGGTTGTGGTCAGTCAGGTTGTGGTCAGTCAGGTTGTGGTCAGTCAGGTTGTGGTCAGTCAGGTTGTGAAGGTCAGGTTGTGGTCAGTCAGGTTGTGGTCAGTCAGGTTGTGAAGGTCAGGTTGTGGTCAGTCAGGTTGTGGTCAGTCAGGTTGTGAAGGTCAGTTTGTGGTCAGTCAAGTTGTGGTCAGTCAGGTTGTGGTCAGTCAGGTTGTGAAAGTCAGTTTGTGGTCAGTCAGGTTGTGGTCAGTCAGGTTGTGGTCAGTCAGGTTGTGGTCAGTCAGGTTGTGGTCAATCAGGTTGTGGTCAATCAGGTTGTGGTCAATCAGGTTGTGGTCAGTCAGTTTGTGGTCAGTCAGGTTGTGGTCAGTCAGGTTGTGGTCAATCAGGTTGTGGTCAGTCAGGTTGTGGTCAGTCAGGTTGTGGTCAGTCAGGTTGTGGTCAATCAGGTTGTGGTCAGTCAGGTTGTGGTCAGTCAGGTTGTGGTCAGTCAGGTTGTGGTCAATCAGGTTGTGGTCAATCAGGTTGTGGTCAGTCAGGTTGTGGTCAGTCAGGTTGTGGTCAGTCAGGTTGTGGTCAGTCAGGTTGTGGTCAGTCAGGTTGTGGTCAGTCAGGTTGTGGAGGTCAGTCAGGTTATGGTCAGTCAGTTTGTGGTCAGTCAGGTTGTGGTCAGTCAGGTTGTGGTCAGTCAGGTTGTGGAGGTCAGGTTGTGGTCAGTCAGGTTGTGGTCAGTCAGGTTGTGGTCAGTCAGGTTGTGGTTAGTCAGGTTGTGGAGGTCAGTCAGGTTGTGGTCAGTCAGGTGTGAAGGTCAGTTTGTGGTCAGTCAGGTTGTGGTCAGTCAGGTTGTGAAGGTCAGGTTGTGGTCAGTCAGGTGTGAAGGTCAGGTTGTGGTCAGTCAGGTTGTGGTCAGTCAGGTGTGAAGGTCAGTTTGTGGTCAGTCTGGTTGTGGTCAGTCAGGTTGTGAAGGTCAGGTTGTGGTCAGTCAGGTTGTGGTCAGTCAGGTTGTGGTCAGTCAGGTTGTGGTCAGTCAGGTTGTGGTCAGTCAGGTTGTGGAGGTCAGTTTGTGGTCAGTCTGGTTGTGGTCAGTCAGGTTGTGAAGGTCAGGTTCTGGTCAGTCAGGTTGTGGTTAGTCAGGTTGTGGAGGTCAGTCAGGTTGTGGTCAGTCAGGTGTGAAGGTCAGTTTGTGGTCAGTCTGGTTGTGGTCAGTCAGGTTGTGAAGGTCAGGTTGTGGTCAGTCAGGTTGTGGTCAGTCAGGTTGTGGAGGTCAGTCAGGTTGTGGTCAGTCAGGTTGTGGAGGTCAGGTTGAGGTCAGTCAGGTTGTGGTCAGTCAGGTTGTGGTCAGTCAGGTTGTGGTCAGTCAGGTTGTGGTCAGTCAGGTTGTGGTCAGTCAGGTTGTGGAGGTCAGTCAGGTTGTGGTCAGTCAGGTTGTGGTCAGTCAGGTTGTGGTCAATCAGGTTGTGGAGGTCAGTCAGGTTGTGGTCAGTCAGGTTGTGAAGGTCAGGTTGTGGTCAATCAGGTTGTGGTCAGTCAGGTTGTGGTCAATCAGGTTGTGGAGGTCAGTCAGGTTGTGGTCAGTCAGGTTGTGGTCAGCCAGGTTGTGGTCAGTCAGGTTGTGAAGGTCAGGTTGTGGTCAATCAGGTTGTGGAGGTCAGTCAGGTTGTGGTCAGTCAGGTTGTGAAGGTCAGGTTGTGGTCAATCAGGTTGTGGTCAGTCAGGTTGTGGTCAATCAGGTTGTGGAGGTCAGTCAGGTTGTGGTCAGTCAGGTTGTGGTCAGCCAGGTTGTGGTCAGTCAGGTTGTGAAGGTCAGGTTGTGGTCAATCAGGTTGTGGTCAGTCAGGTTGTGGAGGTCAGTCAGGTTGTGGTCAGTCAGGTTGTGGTCAGTCAGGTTGTGGAGGTCAGGTTGTGGTCAGTCAGGTTGTGGTCAGTCAGGTTGTGGTCAGTCAGGTTGTGGTCAATCAGGTTGTGGTCAGTCAGGTTGTGGAGGTCAGGTTGTGGTCAGTCAGGTTGTGGTCAGTCAGGTTGTGGTCAGACAGGTTGTGGTCAGACAGGTTGTGGTCAGTCAGGTTGTGAAGGTCAGGTTGTGGTCAGTCAGGTGTGAAGGTCAGTTTGTGGTCAGTCAGGTGTGAAGGTCAGTTTGTGGTCAGTCAGGTTGTGGTCAGACAGGTTGTGGTCAGTCAGGTTGTGGTCAGACAGGTTGTGGTCAGTCAGGTTGTGAAGGTCAGGTTGTGGTCAGTCAGGTGTGAAGGTCAGTTTGTGGTCAGTCAGGTGTGAAGGTCAGTTTGTGGTCAGTCAGTTTGTGGTCAGACAGGTTGTGGTCAGACAGGTTGTGGTCAGACAGGTTGTGGTCAGTCAGGTTGTGAAGGTCAGGTTGTGGTCAGTCAGGTGTGAAGGTCAGTTTGTGGTCAGTCAGGTGTGAAGGTCAGTTTGTGGTCAGTCAGGTTGTGGTCAGACAGGTTGTGGTCAGTCAGGTTGTGGTCAGACAGGTTGTGGTCAGACAGGTTGTGGTCAGTCAGGTTGTGAAGGTCAGGTTGTGGTCAGTCAGGTGTGAAGGTCAGTTTGTGGTCAGTCAGGTTGTGGTCAGTCAGGTTGTGGTCAGTCAGGTTGTGGTCAGACAGGTTGTGGTCAGTCAGGTTGTGGTCAGTCAGGTTGTGAAGGTCAGTTTGTGGTCAGTCTGGTTGTGGTCAGTTAGGTTGTGAAGGTCAGGTTGTGGTCAGTCAGGTTGTGGTCAGTCAGGTTGTGGTCAGTCAGGTTGTGGTCAGTCAGGTTGTGGTCAGTCAGGTTGTGGTCAGTCAGGTTGTGGAGGTCAGTCAGGTTGTGGTCAGTCAGGTTGTGGTCAGTCAGGTTGTGGTCAGTCAGGTTGTGGAGGTCAGTCAGGTTGTGGTCAGTCAGGTTGTGGTCAGTCAGGTTGTGGTCAGTCAGGTTGTGGAGGTCAGTCAGGTTGTGGTCAGTCAGGTTGTGGTCAGTCAGGTTGTGGTCAGTCAGGTTGTGGTCAGCCAGGTTGTGGAGGTCAGTCAGGTTGTGGTCAGTCAAGTTGTGGTCAGTCAGGTTGTGGTCAGCCAGGTTGTGGTCAGTCAGGTTGTGGTCAGTCAGGTTGTGGTTAGTCAGGTTGTGGAGGTCAGGTTGTGGTCAGCCAGGTTGTGGTCAGTCAGGTTGTGGTCAGCCAGGTTGTGGTCAGTCAGGTTGTGGTCAGTCAGGTTGTGGTCAGTCAGGTTGTGGTCAGTCAGGTTGTGGAGGTCAGTCAGGTTGTGGTCAGTCAGGTTGTGGTCAGTCAGGTTGTGGTCAGTCAGGTTGTGGTCAGTCAGGTTGTGGAGGTCAGTCAGGTTGTGGTCAGTCAGGTTGTGGTCAGTTAGGTTGTGGAGGTCAGTCAAGTTGTGGTCAGTCAGGTTGTGAAGGTCAGGTTGTGGTCAGTCAGGTTGTGGTTAGTCAGGTTGTGGTCAGTCAGGTTGTGGTCAGACAGGTTGTGGTCAGTCAGGTTGTGGTTAGTCAGGTTGTGGTCAGTCAGGTTGTGGTCAGTCAGGTTGTGGAGGTCAGTCAGGTTGTGGTCAGTCAGGTTGTGGTCAGTTAGGTTGTGAAGGTCAGGTTGTGAAGGTCAGGTTGTGGTCAGTCAGGTTGTGGTCAGTCAGGTTGTGGTCAGTCAGGTTGTGGTCAGTCAGGTTGTGGTCAGTTAGGTTGTGAAGGTCAGGTTGTGGTCAGTCAGGTTGTGGTCAGTCAGGTTGTGGTCAGTTAGGTTGTGAAGGTCAGGTTGTGGTCAATCAGGTTGTGGTCAAACAGGTTGTGGTCAGTTAGGTTGTGGTCAGTCAGGTTGTGGTCAGTCAGGTTGTGGTCAGTCAGGTTGTGGTCAGTCAGGTTGTGGTCAGTCAGGTTGTGGAGGTCAGGTTGTGGTCAGCCAGGTTGTGGTCAGTCAGGTTGTGGTCAGCCAGGTTGTGGTCAGTCAGGTTGTGGTCACTCAGGTTGTGGTCAGTTAGGTTGTGGTCAGTCAGGTTGTGGTCAGTCAGGTTGTGGTCAGTCAGGTTGTGAAGGTCAGGTTGTGGTCAGTTAGGTTGTGAAGGTCAGGTTGTGGTCAGTCAGGTTGTGGTCAGTCAGGTTGTGGTCAGTCAGGTTGTGGTCAGTCAGGTTGTGGAGGTCAGCCAGGTTGTGAAGGTCAGGTTGTGGTCAGTCAGGTTGTGGTCAGTCAGGTTGTGGTCAGTCAGGTTGTGGTCAGTCAGGTTGTGGAGGTCAGTCAGGTTGTGAAGGTCAGGTTGTGGTCAGTCAGGTTGTGGTCAGTCAGGTTGTGGTCAGTCAGGTTGTGAAGGTCAGGTTGTGGTCAGTCAGGTTGTGGTCAGTTAGGTTGTGGTCAGTCAGGTTGTGGTCAGTCAGGTTGTGGAGGTCAGCCAGGTTGTGAAGGTCAGGTTGTGGTCAGTCAGGTTGTGGTCAGTCAGGTTGTGGTCAGTCAGGTTGTGGTCAATCAGGTTGTGAAGGTCAGGTTGTGGTCTGTCAGGTTGTGGTCAGTCAGGTTGTGGTCAGTCAGGTTGTGGTCAGTCAGGTTGTGGTCAGTCAGGTTGTGGTCAGTCAGGTTGTGGTCAGTTAGGTTGTGAAGGTCAGGTTGTGGTCAATTAGGTTGTGGTCAGTCAGGTTGTGGTCAGTCAGGTTGTGGAGGTCAGGTTGTGGTCAGTCAGGTTGTGGTCAGTCAGGTTGTGGTCAATTAGGTTGTGAAGGTCAGGTTGTGGTCAGTCAGGTTGTGGTCAGTCAGGTTGTGGTCAGTCAGGTTGTGAAGGTCAGTTTGTGGTCAGTCAGGTTGTGGTCAGTCAGGTTGTGGTCAGTCAGGTTGTGAAGGTCAGTTTGTGGTCAGTCAGGTTGTGGTCAGTCAGGTTGTGGTCAGTCAGGTTGTGGTCAGTCAGGTTGTGGTCAGTCAGGTTGTGGTGGTCAGTCAGGTTGTGGTCAGTTAGGTTGTGGTCAGTCAGGTTGTGGTCAGTTAGGTTGTGAAGGTCAGGTTGTGGTCATCCAGGTTGTGGTCAGTCAGGTTGTGGTCAGTTAGGTTGTGAAGGTCAGGTTGTGGTCATCCAGGTTGTGGTCAGTCAGGTTGTGGTCAGTTAGGTTGTGAAGGTCAGGTTGTGGTCAGTCAGGTTGTGGTCATCCAGGTTGTGGTCAGTCAGGTTGTGGTCAGTTAGGTTGTGAAGGTCAGGTTGTGGTCAGTCAGGTTGTGGTCAATTAGGTTGTGAAGGTCAGGTTGTGGTCAGTCAGGTTGTGAAGGTCAGGTTGTGGTCAGTCAGGTTGTGGTCAGTCAGGTTGTGGTCAGTCAGGTTGTGGAGGTCAGTCAGGTTGTGGTCAGTTAGGTTGTGAAGGTCAGGTTGTGGTCAGTCAGGTTGTGGTCAGTCAGGTTGTGGTCAGTCAGGTTGTGGTCAGTCAGGTTGTGAAGGTCAGGTTGTGGTCAGTCAGGTTGTGGTCAGTCAGGTTGTGGTCAGTCAGGTTGTGGTCAGTCAGGTTGTGGTCAGTCAGGTTGTGGTCAGTCAGGTTGTGGTCAGTCAGGTTGTGGTCTGTCAGGTAGTGGAGGTCAGTCAGGTTGTGGTCAGTCAGGTTGTGGTCAGTCAGGTTGTGGTCAGTCAGGTTGTGGTCTGTCAGGTTGTGGTCAGTCAGGTTGTGAAGGTCAGGTTGTGGTCAGTCAGGTTGTGGAGGTCAGGTTGTGGTCAGTCAGGTTGTGGTCAGTCAGGTTGTGGTCAGTCAGGTTGTGGTCAGTCAGGTTGTGGTCTGTCAGGTAGTGGAGGTCAGTCAGGTTGTGGTCAGTCAGGTTGTGGTCAGTCAGGTTGTGGTCAGTCAGGTTGTGGTCTGTCAGGTTGTGGTCAGTCAGGTTGTGGTCAGTCAGGTTGTGGTCAGTCAGGTTGTGGTCAGTCAGGTTGTGGTCAATCAGGTTGTGGTCAGTCAGGTTGTGGTCAGTCAGGTTGTGGTCAGTCAGGTTGTGGTCTGTCAGGTTGTGGAGGTCAGTCAGGTTGTGGTCAGTCAGGTTGTGGTCAGTCAGGTTGTGGTCAGTCAGGTTGTGGTCAGTCAGGTTGTGAAGGTCAGGTTGTGGTCAGTCAGGTTGTGGTCAGTTAGGTTGTGAAGGTCAGGTTGTGGTCAGTCAGGTTGTGGTCAGTCAGGTTGTGGTCAGTCAGGTTGTGGTCAGTTAGGTTGTGGTCAGCCAGGTTGTGGTCAGTCAGGTTGTGGTCAGCCAGGTTGTGGTCTGTCAGGTTGTGGTCAGTCAGGTTGTGGTCAGTCAGGTTGTGAAGGTCAGGTTGTGGTCAGTCAGGTTGTGGTCAGTCAGGTTGTGGAGGTCAGTCAGGTTGTGGTCAATCAGGTTGTGGTCAGTCAGGTTGTGGTCAGTCAGGTTGTGGTCAGCCAGGTTGTGGTCAGTCAGGTTGTGGTCAGCCAGGTTGTGGTCAGTCAGGTTGTGGTCAGCCAGGTTGTGGTCAGTCAGGTTGTGGTCAGTCAGGTTGTGGTCAGCCAGGTTGTGGTCAGTCAGGTTGTGGTCAGCCAGGTTGTGGAGGTCAGTCTGGTTGTGGTCAGTCAGGTTGTGGTCAGTCAGGTTGTGGTCAGTCAGGTTGTGGAGGTCAGTCAGGTTGTGGTCAGTCAGGTTGTGGTCAGCCAGGTTGTGGTCAGTCAGGTTGTGGTCAGTCAGGTTGTGGTCAGTCAGGTTGTGGAGGTCAGGTTGTGGTCAGTCAGGTTGTGGTCAGTCAGGTTGTGGAGGTCAGTCAGGTTGTGGTCAGTCAGGTTGTGGTCAGTCAGGTTGTGGTCAGTCTGGTTGTGGTCAGTCAGGTTGTGGTCAGTCAGGTTGTGGTCTGTCAGGTTGTGGTCAGTCAGGTTGTGGTCAGTCAGGTTGTGGTCAGTCAGGTTGTGGTCTGTCAGGTTGTGGTCAGTCAGGTTGTGGTCTGTCAGGTTGTGGTCAGTCAGGTTGTGGTCAGTCAGGTTGTGGTCAGTCAGGTTGTGGTCAGTCAGGTTGTGGTCAGTCAGGTTGTGGTCAGTCAGGTTGTGGTCAGTCAGGTTGTGGTCAGCCAGGTTGTGAAGGTCAGGTTGTGGTCAGTCAGGTTGTGGTCAGTCAGGTTGTGAAGGTCAGGTTGTGGTCAGTCAGGTTGTGGTCAGTCAGGTTGTGGTCAGTCAGGTTGTGGTCAGTCAGGTTGTGGTCAGTCAGGTTGTGGTCAGTCAGGTTGTGGTCAATCAGGTTGTGAAGGTCAGGTTGTGGTCAGTCAGGTTGTGGTCAGTCAGGTTGTGGTCAGTCAGGTTGTGGTCAGTCAGGTTGTGGTCAGTCAGGTTGTGGTCAGTCAGGTTGTGAAGGTCAGGTTGTGGTCAGTCAGGTTGTGGTCAGTCAGGTTGTGGTCAGTCAGGTTGTGGTCAGTCAGGTTGTGAAGGTCAGGTTGTGGTCAGTCAGGTTGTGGTCAGTCAGGTTGTGGTCAGTCAGGTTGTGGTCAGCCAGGTTGTGGTCAGTCAGGTTGTGGTCAGTCAGGTTGTGGTCAGCCAGGTTGTGGAGGTCAGTCAGGTTGTGGTCAGTCAGGTTGTGGTCAGTCAGGTTGTGGTCAGTCAGGTTGTGGTCAGCCAGGTTGTGGTCAGTCAGGTTGTGGTCAGCCAGGTTGTGGTCAGTCAGGTTGTGGAGGTCAGTCAGGTTGTGGTCAGTCAGGTTGTGGTCAGTCAGGTTGTGGTCAGTCAGGTTGTGGTCAGTCAGGTTGTGGAGGTCAGTCAGGTTGTGGTCAGTCAGGTTGTGGTCAGTCAGGTTGTGGTCTGTCAGGTTGTGGAGGTCAGTCTGGTTGTGGTCAGTCAGGTTGTGGTCAGTCAGGTTGTGAAGGTCAGGTTGTGGTCAGTCAGGTTGTGGTCAGTTAGGTTGTGGAGGTCAGTCTGGTTGTGGTCAGTCAGGTTGTGGTCAGTCAGGTTGTGGTCAGTCAGGTTGTGGTCAGTTAGGTTGTGAAGGTCAGGTTGTGGTCAGTCAGGTTGTGGTCAGTCAGGTTGTGGTCAGCCAGGTTGTGGAGGTCAGTCAGGTTGTGGTCAGTTAGGTTGTGAAGGTCAGGTTGTGGTCAGTCAGGTTGTGGTCAGTCAGGTTGTGGTCAGTCAGGTTGTGGTCAGTCAGGTTGTGAAGGTCAGGTTGTGGTCAGTCAGGTTGTGGTCAGTCAGGTTGTGAAGGTCAGGTTGTGGTCAGTCAGGTTGTGGTCAGTCAGGTTGTGGTCAGTCAGGTTGTGGTCAGTCAGGTTGTGGTCAGTCAGGTTGTGGTCAGTCAGGTTGTGGTCAGTCAGGTTGTGAAGGTCAGGTTGTGGTCAGTCAGGTTGTGGTCAGTCAGGTTGTGGTCAGTCAGGTTGTGGTCAGTCAGGTTGTGGTCAGTCAGGTTGTGGTCAGTCAGGTTGTGAAGGTCAGGTTGTGGTCAGTCAGGTTGTGGTCAGTCAGGTTGTGGTCAGTCAGGTTGTGGTCAGTCAGGTTGTGGTCAGTCAGGTTGTGGTCAGTCAGGTTGTGGTCAGTCAGGTTGTGGAGGTCAGTCAGGTTGTGGTCAGTTAGGTTGTGAAGGTCAGGTTGTGGTCAGTCAGGTTGTGGTCAGTCAGGTTGTGGTCAGTCAGGTTGTGGAGGTCAGGTTGTGGTCAGTCAGGTTGTGGTCAGTCAGGTTGTGGTCAGCCAGGTTGTGGTCACTCAGGTGTGAAGGTCAGGTTGTGGTCAGCCAGGTTGTGGTCAGCCAGGTTGTGGTCTGTCAGGTTGTGGTCAGCCAGGTTGTGGTCAGTCAGGTGTGAAGGTCAGGTTGTGGTCAGCCAGGTTGTGGTCAGCCAGGTTGTGGTTAGTCAGGTTGTGGTCAGTCAGGTTGTGGTCAGCCAGGTTGTGGTCACTCAGGTGTGAAGGTCAGGTTGTGGTCAGCCAGGTTGTGGTCAGCCAGGTTGTGGTCTGTCAGGTTGTGGTCAGCCAGGTTGTGGTCAGTCAGGTGTGAAGGTCAGGTTGTGGTCAGCCAGGTTGTGGTCAGCCAGGTTGTGGTCACTCAGGTGTGAAGGTCAGGTTGTGGTCAGCCAGGTTGTGGTCAGTCAGGTTGTGGTCAGTCAGGTTGTGGAGGTCAGTCAGGTTGTGGTCAGTTAGGTTGTGAAGGTCAGGTTGTGGTCAGTCAGGTTGTGGTCAGTCAGATTGTGGTCAGCCAGGTTGTGGTCACTCAGGTGTGAAGGTCAGGTTGTGGTCAGCCAGGTTGTGGTCAGCCAGGTTGTGGTCTGTCAGGTTGTGGTCAGCCAGGTTGTGGTCAGTCAGGTGTGAAGGTCAGTCAGGTGGGAAAGGCTAGGAGGTCGGGAAGATGGGAGAAGCTGGGCTGATGTGGAGGGGTCCAGTGTGCGAACCCACGCTACAGGTGAGATGGCCAGAGAGACCTGAGACCGTGGGTTCAGAGTCTGCTGAGAAGGTCAGGGTTTGGAAAGTTCTAGATTAGTGGGAGTGCCCTTATCGTAAGGGTGTTGAGAATTGTGGCAACAATTTGGGATCCACGGTCACTGTGAGGGAAAGAGGGTCTCTGCGAGGGTCACAGGTCACTGTGAGGGAAGGAGGGTCACTGTGAGGGCCACATGGTCAATGTGAGGGAACGAGGGTCATTGTGAGGGTCACAGGGTCACTGTGAGGGACACTGCTAAGGTTGAAAGAATTCTCAGAGTACAGGCAGTAATTTACAAAACGGCAGTTATACAATTGAACTTGGATGTTAAAAGACTAGATTGTGGAAGGAAGGATATCTGGTCGGAAAATAGTTTATTTCTTCAATAAGTTGTTTTATGGGCTGTTTAAATGATTTAATATTTTGTCACTCTTTTGGCAGAATCTGGTGTACTGGAGAACTCGGCAGTGTCACTCTCAGCAGACCCCACACAAGATTAACACTTTGGAGTTTGAGTGCTCGCATGTGAAATGAGTAATGTTTGAAAAAGGAACGGCCCAACCCCATTGTGATTATTCTCCCAGATTCAAAGGTTTGAATTTTGCTGATGTGCCACCCTGCCCGAGCCCGGCCACCCGGGTATCCCTCCAATAAAGTAAAGCAAAGAAGTTGAACCTTTCTCTCGTCTTTCTCTCTTTGCCTCTGTGTTGAAGTAACTTGTTAACCACAGTTTTAAAATTATAAGAAGTCTCACGTCAGTCCAACGCTGCCATCTCCACATTAAAACTATAACCCAGGCCTGATGTCAACCCAGACAGAGAAGCAAGGAATTTGCAGGAAGACCCTTGACACAACTTAGTTCAAAGTGGAGGAAAGAATTCAAGCAGCTGATTGTTCTGAATGAATCCTGAGCCCAGGTTGACGCTGCATCCAAACGTCTGTTCCATTTCTTGAAATATTAACTGGCATTTACGGATGTTAATCTCAACTGTATCTTTTATCGTTTTGTTGCCTTGGTTTGCAATGTAATATCCTCGAATTACCTTTCCTGCATCATCAATTTTGTGAGGGCCACGATGAATCCAGCACGGGTTTTAAGGATACAAAGAAATAACATTTATTTACAATAACATATACATTACAACAGCAGCAACCTCACTTGCTGCTTACTCCTTCCTGCTGGTTCCAAACTGTCCAGCATTATTTATACAGGGACTCTGCTAATGGTTTCTCCGCACCCCATCATTGGGGGAGCTCATACTCCCACAGGATTGTGGGATTGTCATTAGTCCCCAGCCAATGGTAAGCAGGCAGGTTATAACAACCAACAATCACATAAACCTTGAGAAAATCATTGCTGATATTCAAGCTCCATGGATCTGGGCGCCGGTTGAACAGCGGGAAAGGCCAAAATCAGTTTGCGGTCGGACCAGCCCACTCCCGACGCCAAGTTCCAGATCCCACCCAAACATGGTGAGCATACCATTAACCTACAGTGGCATTAATTTCCATCTCATCAGCGAGATTGAAGTTGAATGTAATGGCCTCCCAGGAATTAACCGGTTCCCCAGCGAGAAATCATGCGGGCGCCGTTTAGTCCACCTTTTTAAACCGTGAAGCTGATGCAATGGCCGGTGTGGAAGTCGGGTCATTTCCATTTCCCGGTCTGCATCTCAAGGGAACTGGATCTTCTGCCCCAGTGCTGGGGGTGGTGGGGGACACACACCCATCAGGGGGTTGGGCTTGGTCGGGGAGCTGAATGGTTCCAGGCCTGGAATCGCCCCCGGGCAGGGGGGAGAGGGGCTTTTCGTCCATGAGGCCTTCAAGCCTCCGTTAAATATTGTGGAGACCCATAACAGGGGCAACTTCACCTGCTCCCTGTCTGCCCTACCAAAACCTTCCAGGACAGAGCCCTGTTCTTGGTTCTATGCTGAAGGTCATGTTAACTCCCTTTGACTGTGAGCAGCCTCTAGCTTCACAGTTAAAGGCTGTGAATAATGAATTGGCCTTCTTAGTTGTGAGAGCACTTCACAGCTGCAGGATGTGTTTGCTGCTTGCTCCTGCCGGTGGCTGCAGATGCCTGGAGGCTGCTGTTGCTGTTTCTGTAGCGAAAGAAGGACAATTTTTTCTAAGATACCTGGGTCCTGGAACACCGGGATCAGGGGGAGATATGAGTCCAGAATACAATCCGGTTTGAAACAAGAAGACGCTGCAGGGCCTGGTGCATGGGCCACCTGATGACACCGTTGAAGAAATGCTTTCTCAGATTACTGATATTTTATTGCGGGTGTGGTGAGTGCTGCGTGTAACTGGCACATCACCGCGGGTTAAACACGCTGGAAGTCAGGGAGTGCTGCGTGTAACTGGCACATCACCGCGGGTTAAACACGCTGGAAGTCAGGGAGTGCTGCGTGTAACTGGCACATCACCGCGGGTTAAACACACTGGAACTCAGGGAGTGCTGCGTGTAACCCAACTTCACCCTGAGCGCCGGTGGAATTTGCGGATGCTAGGATTAGGTTGCGGTGAGATTGGGATATGTGGGTCGGGCCTACACAGCTGCAGTTCCTGGACGGAGAATGGCTCTGATACAGGGAACAAGTCACGCATTGATTTTTCATAGAATAGAATTTACAGTGCAGAAGGAGGCCATTCGGCCCATCGAGTCTGCACCGGCTCTTGGAAAGAGCACCCTAACCAAGGTCAACACCTCCACCCTATCCCCATAACCCAGTAACCCTACCCAACACTAAGGGCAATTTTGGACACTAAGGGCAATTTATCATGGGCAATCCACCTAACCTGCACATCTTTGGACTGTGGGAGGAAACCGGAGCACCCGGAGGAAACCCACGCACACACGGGGAGGATGTGCAGACTCCGCACAGGCAGTGACCCAAGCCGGAATCGAACCTGGGACCCTGGAGCTGTGAAGCAATTGTGCTATCCACAATGCTACTGTGAAATGATGGACAGATCATTTCTACAACAAGGTTCTGACATGATAACACGTTCTCAGGCTTATCCTTTTCTGTTGAGGAACATGCGAGGGTGAGACCATGGGCATCATTCTCCGACCCCCCAGCGGGTCGGAGAATGGCTGTTCGCTGTCGTGAATCCCGCCCCCGCCGGTTGCCGAAGTCTCCGGTACCGCGCCGGTTGGTGGTCCCCCCCGCTCGATTCTCCGGCCCGGATGGGCCGAAGTCCTGCCGATAAATTGCCTGTCCCGCCGGCGTAAGTTAGAGTACCTATTTACCGGCGGGACAAGGCGGCGTGGGCGGGCCCTGGGGTCCTGGGGGGGGGCGCGGGGCGATCTGACCCCGGGAGGTGCCCCCACGGTGGCCTGGCCCGCGAGCGGGGCCCACCGATCCGCGGGCGGGCCTGTGCCGTGGGGGCACTCTTTCCCTTCCGCCTCCGCCACGGTCTCCACCATGGCGGAGGTGGAAGAGACTCTCCCCACTGCGCATGCGCGGGAAACTGTCAGCGGCCGCTGACGCTCCCGCGCATGCGCCGCCCCGACATGTCATTTCCGTGCCAGCTGGCGGGGCAACAAACGCCATTTCCGCCAGCTGGCGGGGCGGAAATCCCTCCGGCGCCGGCCTAGCCCCTCAATATTGGGGCTAGGCCGCCAAAGATGCGGAGCATTCCGCACCTTTGGGCCGGCGGTAAGCCCGTCTGATTGACACCGTTTTTGGCGCCAGTCGGCGGACATCCCGCCGTTGGGGGAGAGTTTCGCCCCATGTCTCAGAGGATGATTATTGCAACAGATTTCGGGGCCTCAGTCTGCATATACACTGATCCAGTGTGCATATACATTGTCCGAGTCTGCATATATACCATTCCAGTCCACATGTACACTGCCCCAGTCTGCATATACAATACCCAGTCTGCATATGCAGTGCCCCAGTCTGCATATACACCATTCCAGTCCACATGTGCACTGCCCCTGTCTGCATATACACTGCCCCAGTCTGCATATACACCATTCCAGTCCACATGTGCACTGCCCCTGTCTGCATATACACTGCCCCAGTCTGCATATACATCATTCCAGTCCACATGTACACTGTCCCAGTCTGCATTTACACTGCCCCAGTCTGCATATACACTGCCCCAGTTGGCATATACACTGCCCCAGTCTGCATATACACTGCCCCAGTCTGCATATACACCATTACAGTCCACATATACACTGCTCTGGTCTGCATATACACTGCCCCAGTCTGCATATACACCATTCCAGTCCACATGTACACTGCCCCAGTCTGCATATACACTGCCCAAGTCTGCATATACACTGCCCCAGTCTGCATATACACTGCCCCAGTCTGCATATACACCATTCCAGTCCACATATACACTGCTCTGGTCTGCATATACACTGCCCAGGTCTGCATATACACCATTCCAGTTCAAATGTACATTGCCCCAGTCTGTAGTTTGCATATACACCATCCCAGTGTGCATGTAGACATCCAGTCTCTGTATTCACTACCCCAGTCAGAAAATACACACTCCCAATCTACATGTATGCTGCCTCAATTCGCTTGTTCACTGACCCATTCTGCATGTACACTGCCCCGGTCTGTCTGTGTACTGTTCCAACCTGTATATACCAGGTCCCAGTTTTTGTGTTCACTGTGCCACTAGACAATCCTGGAGAAATCATCAGAGCCCAAGATTCTGACAATAAGAAACCTGCAATTTAAACCATGGGCCGGGATTCTCTGATCCAGAGGCAAAGTGTTGACGCCGTCGTTAACGCTATCGCGTTTCCCGGCGCAGTCAACATGGCCTCAGGAGCAGCAATTCTGACCCCAACTGGGAGCCAGCACAGTACGAGAGCGACCCCCCCCCCCCCGCTCCAGGTGCCGACCCGGCGTCAGACGGGCGTCACGGGTCTGTCCATGCGCAGTGGCACCGGCACCAACACACGCATGCGCAGTGGCACCGGCACCAACACACGCATGCGCAGTGGCACCGGCACCAACACACGCATGCGCAGTGGCACCGGCACCAACACACGCATGCGCAGTGGCACCGGCACCAACACACGCATGCGCAGTGGCACCGGCACCAACACACGCATGCGCAGTGGCACCGGCACCAACACACGCATGCGCAGTGGCACCGGCACCAACACACGCATGCGCAGTGGCACCGGCACCAACACACGCATGCGCAGTGGCACCGGCACCAACACACGCATGCGCAGTGGCACCGGCACCAACACACGCATGCGCAGTGGCACCGGCACCAACACACGCATGCGCAGTGGCACCGGCACCAACACACGCATGCGCAGTGGCACCGGCACCAACACACGCATGCGCAGTGGCACCGGCACCAACACACGCATGCGCAGTGGCACCGGCACCAACACACGCATGCGCAGTGGCACCGGCACCAACACACGCATGCGCAGTGGCACTGGCACCAACACACGCATGCGCAGTGGCTCCCTTCTCCGCACCAGCCCCGACGCAACATGGCGCAGGGCTACAGAGGCTGCTGCGGAACAAAGGAGGCCCCCAGCCCGAGAGGCCGGCCCGCCGATCGGTAGGCCCCGATCGCGGGCCAGGCCACAGTGGAGCCCCCCCCCCCGGGGTCGGACACCCCTTCCCCCCTCCCCACCAGACCGCTCCGGATCCATTTACGCTGAGGTCCCGCCGGGTCCGACCAGGTTGGAATGGTGCCGGTGGGACTCTGGTTTTTCTGTCTGGGCGGTTGCCGTGTCCCGGCCCGAAAATCACCGGGGAGGCCGCGTACAGCAGCCCTCGACCGCCGCCACGCCAACCGCGCCAGCACCAATGGCACGATTCTTCGCTCTGCGGAGCGCCGTGGCGGATTCGTGCGGCCCCCCGGGGATTCTCCGACCCTGCGCGGGCTTGGAGAATCTCGCCCCTGGACTATCTGGAGACAGTGGGGCACTGAGTCACGGGAATATTTTCATCGACAAACATTATTCACATCACTTGGATACAAGATGAAATCGAACAAAAGGTTCTGGGCTGGATCCTCCGTCCTGCTGCTCCCGTTTTCCGGCCCGGCGCGCCCCCACTGGCAGTGGGATTCTCCGACCCTCTGCGCCGAAATCGCACACGACGCAGGGGCGGAGAATGGGGTCTCAGACCTGCGATCGGTTCTGACGCTGGGACGCGATTCCCCGCGGACCAGAGAAGCCCCACCAGCCGCATGCGCGCGTCGATGCGCCGTTGGAAGAGGCCCCGCGGCGATTCTCCGCGATCGACCGATCAAGTTCCCGCTGACTTCTGCTGGCGGGGTTCCAACCTGGTTCCACCTGGCGGGAGCTCAGACTCACGGCTGCGCTGTTCGTCCTGGTGGGGAATTCAGACTCCGGGGGGAGGGGGTCATCCATGACGGCCAGGCCCTCGATTGGGGGCTTCCGCGCTGGCCCGCTGTGTGGCTCCACCACGTTGCGTGGGGGCTGGCACGAAAACGGCCTCCGCGGGCACGTGCGGACCCGCGACCAGATGTGCAGGGCCCCGTATCAGCGGCAGGAACTGCAGGGCCCACGCCGGGGCACTGGTTTCCCTCTTGAAACTGGAGAATCACTCCGGACTTTTTGAAAAAAGTCTGGAGTGATTCGCGCCTATTTACTGGCGGGTGTGGGGACATAGCCCCATTTTCGGAGAATCCCGACCTCCATCGCGGCAGCCGGCCAATGTTGTGGCCACATTCACACCGTCGGGAATTCTGTGAGCGTGAATGCATTGCCGGCGAAGGGGAGGATCCCACCCCCTATGTAATAAACTAAATTAACCCCTAACCTCAGAGCATCTGCTCCATTTGCCCAAACGGCCTTTTGCATTTTGTCCTTTCTTTCTCAATGTTTTATTCTTAATTTGTTTTAAATTGTTAAAGCCTCTTTGATTCTATGTCAGTTCCTCAGATCCACTAAGGTTTGTAAAACTGTCATTATGTTTAATAAGTTAGCAGAATCTTGTCTTGTACTCTGATTCCTGATTTTTTTTTTTCATGTGCAATTGCCACTTTTATATCGAATAATAAAATCCACAAACGTTTTGTGTTTTTGTTCTCTTATATTTAATGCTGGGCAGAAGCAAACTCAGGACACTGGAGAATGAAAATAAAGATTTGGGGGAAGGACATTGTGAGGAGAGGGCTCGGCTGTCTGTCTAAGACAGACAGTTCCATGATCAGTGCGGGACCTTTATAAAGGGCAATGTTTAACCTTCCCACCCCCATGCAATTTCAAAATCCATTTGTCTTTGATGTATTTGATGTTTGGTCCCTGCCTGTTGTTGAAAAGGGTAATGTTTGAGGCGATGTGATAGAGCAGAACAATTTTATTTTGCAAGAAACACTTTTGCAACAATTTTTACTGATGAACATCCAAATAAACAATAATTTGTCAGGAAAATACTGTATTTTTAAAATATATTCTTTCATGTGATGTGACGATCCCTGGCAAAACCAGCTCTTATTGTCCATTCCTAATTGCCCTTCAACTGAGCTTGCCCATTTTAGAGTCAACCACATTACTCTGTCGGCCACACTGGGTAAGGTTGGCAGACTTCCTTCTCTAAAGGAAGTTATGATGTGGAGATGCCGGCGTTGGACTGGGGTGAGCACAGTATGAAGTCTTACAACACCAGGTTAAAGTCCAACAGGTTTGTTTCGATGTCACTAGCTTTCGGAGCGCTGCTCCTTCCTCAGGTGAATGAAGAGGTCTGTTCCAGAATATGTATGTTGTGGAACCCACCTCTTCATTCACCTGAGGAAGGAGCAGCGCTCCGAAAGCTAGTGACATCGAAACAAACCTGTTGGACTTTAACCTGGTGTTGTAAGACTTCGTACTAAAGGAAGTTAGTGCAGGGATTTTCCAACTCAGGGTCGCGACCCGCGGGTGGGTCACGGACAGGTTTTGGGAGGGTCGCAGCACTCGGTCGCGGCGTTCCCGATCATGGGAGGGACGCCCAACGACCGCGATGGACTTTAAAGATAGCCGACCATCCCACACTTTCCAGGGCCAGTTTCTTTGACCAAACAATGGAACCCTCCCATCGGAGGCGACAGCAGAGAGCAGGTCACATGCCTCTTACACTGACGTCACGTGTTCTGGCTACCAGAACTGTAGCTGCCAGCAGTGCTGGGCCTCTGGTGAACAACCCATGGAGAAGCTAAAAACAGGAACAAAACGGCATAAAGATGATTATTGAGCTGTGGGTTTATAAATTGTGCCAATGCAAATCAGGATTCAAAGTTCATGTGTGTGTTATATGCCGGGAAACACTAACAAATTAAAGTTTAAAACCCTCAAAACATCAAAGGCATGTGAAGACTAAGCATGGCGAGTTCGAGTTCAAACCTCTTGCTTTTTCAATGGACGCAGTGAGATCTTAAATCATCAGCTGGAGTCACAATCAGAAACGTAACATTGAATAACAAAGCAAGTGAGATTGTGAGGACCGAGCTGTTCGCATGTTGCATTAAAGGTGAGCGAAAATGGTGCGTCGTGAAGGTCGGCTGGAGTGGGTCACGAAGGTCGGCCGGTGTGGGTCGTGAAGGTCGGCCGGAGTGGGTGGCGAAGGTCGGCCGGTGTGGGTGGCGAAGGTCGGCCGGTGTGGGTCGTGAAGGACGGCTGGTGTGGGTGGCGAAGGTCGGCCGGTGTGGGTCGTGAAGGACGGCTGGTGTGGGTCGTGAAGGTCGGCTGGTGTGGGTGGCGAAGGTCGGCTGGAGTGGGTGGCGAAGGTCGGCTGGTGTGGGTGGCGAAGGTCGGCTGGTGTGGGTCGTGAAGGTCGGCTGGTGTGGGTGGTGAAGGTCGGCTGGAGTGGGTGGCGAAGGTCGGCTGGTGTGGGTGGCGAAGGTCGGCTGGTGTGGGTCGTGAAGGTCGGCTGGTGTGGGTGGTGAAGGTCGGCTGGAGTGGGTGGCGAAGGTCGGCTGGTGTGGGTTGCGAAGGTCGGCTGGTGTGGGTCGCGAAGGTCGGCTGGAGTGGGTCGTGAAGGTCGGCTGGAGTGGGTGGCGAAGGTCGGCTGGTGTGGGTCGTGAAGGTCGGCTGGTGTGGGTTGCGAAGGTCGGCTGGTGTGGGTGGCGAAGGTCGGCTGGTGTGGGTGGCGAAGGTCGGCCGGTGTGGGTGGCGAAGGTCGGCTGGTGTGGGTGGCGAAGGTCGGCCGGTGTGGGTGGCGAAGGTCGGCTGGTGTGGGTGGCAAAGGTCGGCTGGAGTGGGTCGTGAAGGTCGGCCGGTGTGGGTCGTGAAGGTCGGCTGGTGTGGGTGGCGAAGGTCGGCTGGTGTGGGTGGCGAAAGTTGGCTGGTGTGGGTGGCGAAGGTCGGCTGGTGTGGGTGGCGAAGGTCGGCTGGAGTGGGTCGTGAAGGTCGGCCGGTGTGGGTGGCGAATGTTGGCTGGTGTGGGTGGCGAAAGTTGGCTGGTGTGGGTGGCAAAGGTCGGCTGGAGTGGGTCGTGAAGGTTGGCTGGTGTGGGTGGCGAAGGTCGGCTGGTGTGGGTCGCGAAGGTCAGCTGGTGTTTGTCGCGAAGGTCGGCCGGTGTGGGTCGCGAAGGTCGGCCGGTGTGGGTCGCGAAGGTCGGCCGGTGTGGGTCGCGAAGGTCGGCCGGTGTGGGTCGCGAAGGTCGGCTGGTGTGGGTCGCGAAGGTCGGCCGGTGTGGGTCGCGAAAGTCGGCCGGTGTGGGTGGCGAAGGTCGGCTGGTGTGGGTCGCGAAGGTCGGCCGGTGTGGGTCGCGAAGGTCGGCCGGTTGGTAAAAATGGGTCCCAGACAAAGAAATTTTAAAAACACTGCATTCGTGAAGTGGATGGGTTTTTACAATTTATGACAGCTTCATGGTCATTAATACTGAGACAAGCTTTATAAACAAACTCGAGATTGGATGAATTGAAATCCCATCAGCTGGTACATTGGGATTTGTCCGGAGCAATAGCCTGGACCTCTGGATTACTAGCCCAGTGACATGATCACTATGTCACTGTCTCTGCTTCCAACAAATGTTATTCCTCATCAGTGTTATTCAGACAGGAGAAGAAAGTTCCAGAATGCAGCACAATTTACGATTCATTCTACAACATCGACTTCCTGCTGTTCCCCAGCAGCTCAGGTACAGAATGAGGGCTGCTGGGACGGCACCGACTCTTATACCCCACCTATCTGGGCGGAGCTACATACTATACAGCCAATGGTAAACCCCCAGGTTTGACCAATGGAACTTCAGCCTCTCGGGTGCTGCAATACCTGATAATACCACATTCACCCCCTGTTAAAAAAGAGTCCGGCGGGGGTGGTGGCCAGCGGCTACAACTGTATTCAACTTGGTATGATCAGGTATCCATTTGTGCGTTGGCACATGTGCCGCGGGACAGGGCGTCAGGAGGCTCATTTAGCTTCCCGGGACGGTACAAGATCTCGTAGTTGTAGGTGGAGAGTTCTATCCTCCACAGCAAGATCTTGTCGTTTTTAATCTTGCCCCGCTGTGCGTTATCAAACGTGAACACCACCGACCGTTGGTCAGTGAGGAGAGTGAACCTCCTGCCGGCCAGGTAATGCCTCCAGTGTCGCACAGCTTCAACTATGCCTTGTGCCTCTTTTTCGACTGAGGAATGGCGGATTTCGGAAGCATGGAGGGTACGGGAGAAGAAGGCCACGGGTCTGCCCGCTTGGTTGAGGGTGGCCGCCAGAGCTACGTCGGACGCATCGCTCTCGACCTGGAAGGGGAGGGACTCGTCGATGGCGCGCATCGTGGCCTTTGCAATGTCTGCTTTGATGCGGCTGAAGGCCTGGCGGGCCTCCGTCGTCAGGGGGAAGGTTGTGGACTGGATTAGGGGTTGGGCTTTGTCTGCGTAATTGGGGACCCACTGGGCGTAGTAACTAAAAAACCCGAGGCAGCGCTTCAGGGCGTTGGGGCAGTGAGGGAGGGGGATCTCCATGAGGGGGCGCATGCGTTCAGGGTCAGGGCCTATAACTCCATTTCGTACTACGTAGCCGAGAATGGCTAGACGGTCGGTGCTAAATACGCATTTATCCTTATTGTACGTTAAGTTAAGGATTTTAGCGGTCCGGAGAAATTTTTGGAGGTTGGTGTCATGGTCTTGCTGGTCATGGCCGCAGATGGTGATGTTATCGAGATACGGAAATGTTGCGCATAAGCCGTACCAGTCAACCATTCGGTCCAGCTCACGCTGGAAGACCGAGATCCCATTAGTGACACCGAAGGGAACCCTTAAAAAATGATAGAGCCGCGCATCTGCCTCAAAGGCAGTGTACTTGCGGTCGCTCGTGCGGAGGGGTAGCTGGTGCTAGGCGGACTTGAGGTCCACCGTGGAGAAAACCTTATAATGCGTGATCCTGTTTACCAGGTCGACTATACGGGGGAGAGGGTACGCGTCCAGCTGAATAAACCTGTTGATGGTCTGGCTGTAGTCGATGACCATCCTATGCTTCTCCCCGGTCTTTACCACCACTACTTGAGCTCTCCAGGGGCTGTTGCTCGCTTCGATGACCCCTTCCCCCAGCAACCTTTGGACGTCTGACCTAATAAAGATCCAGTCCTGGGTACTGTACCGTCTGCTCCTGGTGTGCTCCGGGGTGAGGTTCGCAAACAGGGAAGGCGGGTCGACCTTAAGGGTCGCGAGGCCGCAGACAGTAAGGGGGGTTATTGGGCCGCTGAATTTGAAGGTCAGACTTTGCAGGTTACATTGGAAGTCCAACCCCAGGAGGGTAGCCGCACAGAGGTGTGGAAGGACATAAAGGCGGAAACTGTTGAATTTCCGTTTTAAAAAAAAATGTTTATTCAAGTTTTCCAACAAAATCTTTGACAATAACAGAAGATAAAAGAAACGCAAACACAACAATTAACATTGTACATTGTACAAAACATTTACATTGGGTTTCCCCATGTACAATAGCCCCCCCCATATGACATTTAACGGTACTCGTAGGGGAAGCCCCCCCCCCCCGCCCCCCCCCATTCCCCCCCAAACAGAACCCCCCCCCCCTTCCCCGCCCCTGGGCTGCTGCTGCTGCTGCTGACCTCCTCCTAACGCTCCGCGAGATAGTCTAGGAACGGTTGCCACCGCCTGAGGAACCCCTGCACAGACCCTCGTAAGGCAAACGTTATCCTCTCCAGCTTGATGAACCCTGCCATGTTATTGATCCAAGCTTCCACACTAGGGGGCTTCGCA
Source organism: Scyliorhinus torazame (assembly GCF_047496885.1). Lineage (NCBI taxonomy): Eukaryota > Metazoa > Chordata > Chondrichthyes > Carcharhiniformes > Scyliorhinidae > Scyliorhinus > Scyliorhinus torazame. The sequence goes on from NC_092735.1 coordinate 41,621,707, forward strand.
TCCTTCCATAGTAGCAAAATCCTCCGCCGGGCTACCAGGGACGCAAAGGCCAGAATGCCGGCCTCTTTCGCCTCCTGCACTCCCGGCTCGTCCGATACCCCAAATAATGCCAATCCCCAGCTCGGCTTGACCTGGACTTTCACCACCTTGGACATAGTCCTCGCGAAACCCCTCCAAAACCCATCCAGTGCCGGGCACGACCAGAACATATGGGCGTGATTTGCCGGACTCCCCGAGCACCTCCCACATCTGTCCTCCACCCCAAAGAACCTACTCAACCTCGCCCCTGTCATATGCGCTCTGTGAGTAACTTTGAATTGTATTAGGCTGAGCCTGGCGCAAGAGGAGGAAGAGTTAACCCTACTCAGGGCATCAGCCCACAGACCCTCATCTATCTCCTCCCCAAGCTCCTCCTCCCACTTGCCCTTTAACTCCTCCACCGAGGCCTCCTCCTCTTCTTTCAGCTCCTGGTAGATCGCCGAGACCCTGCCCTCTCCAACCCATACACCCGAAATCACCCTGTCCTGGGTCCCCTGTGCCGTGAGCAGCGGGAATTCCCTCACCTGCCGCCTCACAAACGCCCTCACTTGCATATACCTAAAAGCGTTTCCCGGGGGTAACTCAAACTTCTCCTCCAGCGCCCCTAGGCTCGCAAATGTCCCATCTATGAACAGGTCCCCTATTCTTCTAATCCCTGCCCGATACCAGCTCCGAAACCCCCCATCCATCCTTCCCGGGATGAACCGATGATTCTCCCGAATCGGGGACCAAACCGAGGTTCCCACCTCGCCCCTGTGTCGCCTCCACTGCCCCCAGATCTTCAGCGTCGCCGCCACCACCGGACTCGTGGTGTACCTTGTCGGTGAGAGCGGCAGCGGTGCTGTCACCAGCGCCCTCAGGCTCGTGCCCACACAGGACACCATCTCCAACCTCTTCCACGCCACCCCCTCACCCTCCATTACCCACTTACGGATCATCACCACGTTGGCTGCCCAATAATAGCCGCACAAATTCGGCAGCGCCAGCCCTCCCTGTCCCTGCTAAGCTCCAGAAACACCCTCTTTACCCTCGGGGTCATATTTTCCCACACAAATCCCATGATGCTCCTGCTTACCCGTTTGAAAAAGGCCTTGGGGATCATAATGGGAAGGCACTGGAACACAAAGAGAAACCTCGGGAGGACCGTCATTTTAACCGACTGCACCCGGCCCGCTAGCGAGAGTGGCAGCACATCTCATCTTTTAAAATCCTCCTCCATCTGCTCCACCAACCGCGTCAAATTGAGCTTGTGCAGGGCCCCCCAACTCCCAGCCACCTGGATCCCTAAGTACCGAAAGCTCCTTTCCGCCCTTTTCAACGGTAGCTCGTCTATCCCCCTTCTCTGGTCCCCTGGATGCACCACAAAGAGCTCACTTTTCTCTACGTTCAATTTATACCCAGAGAAGTCCCCAAACTCCCTTAGGATCGGCATGACCTCCGCCATTCCCTCCACTGGATCTGCCACATACAGCAACAGGTCGTCTGCAAATAGCAACACCCGATGTTCCTCTCCCCCCCGGACCAGTCCCCTCCATTTCCTGGACTCCCTTAGTGCCATGGCCAAGGGCTCAATTGCCACTGCAAACAACAAGGGGGACAGGGGGCACCCCTGCCTCGTCCCTCGGTGCAGCCGAAAGTACTCCGACCTCCGCCGATTCGTAGCCACGCTCGCCACCGGGGCTCTATATAGCAACCTGACCCAGCTGATAAACCCCTCCCCGAACCCAAACCTCCGCACACTTCCCAAAGATACTCCCACTCCACCCAGTCGAAAGCCTTCTCCGTGTCCATAGCTGCCACTACCTCCGCTTCTCCCTCCACCGAGGGCATCATGATCACATTGAGGAGCCTCCGCACATTAGTATTTAGCTGTCTGCCCTTTACGTACCCCGTCTGGTCCTCATGAATTACCCCCGGGACATAGTCCTCAATTCTCGTAGCCAGCACTTTTGCCAGCAACTTAGCATCAACATTGAGGAGCGAGATCGGTCTATACGACCCACATTGCAGTGGGTCCTTGTCCCGCTTCAGGATCAGAGAGATCAGCGCCCCGGACATTGTCGGGGGCAAGGTCCCCACCTCCCTAGCCTCATTGAAAGTCCTCACTAGAAACGGGCCTAACAGATCCGCGTACTTCCTATAAAACTCAACTGGGAACCCGTCCGGCCCCAGGGCCTTCCCCGCCTGCATGCTCCCCAATCCTTTAACCAGCTCCTCCAGCCCTATTGGCACCTCTAAACCAGCCACCTCCTGCTCCTCCACCCTCGGGAACCTCAGCTGATCCAAGGATCGTGGCATCCCCTCTTCCCCCGCTGGGGGCTCAGATCTGTACAGATCCCCATAAAAGTCGCTAAATACCTTGTTTATTCTCACCGCACTCCGCACCGTATTCCCCCCCTCTATCCCTAACTCCACCAATCTCCCTCGCTGCCTCACTCTTACGAAGCTGATGTGCCAGCATCCGACTCGCCTTCTCCCCATACTCATACGCCGCCCCCTGCGCTTTCCTCCACTGTGCCTCTGCTTTCCCTGTGGTCAACAGGTCAAACTCCATCTGGAGGTTCCGTCGCTCCCTGAAAAGCCCCTCCTCTCCTATCCACCCTTAAAATCTCCCCCACCAACCTCTCCCTCTCCCTCCCCTCTCTCTTCTCCCTGTGGGCCCTAATGGAGATTAGCTCTCCCCTGACCACCGCCTTCAGCGCCTCCCAGACTACCCCCACCTGCACCCCCCCGTTGTCGTTGGCCTCCAAATATCTTTCACTGCACCCCCGCACCCGCCCGCACACCTCCTCATCCGCCAATAGTCCCACATCAAGGCGCCACAGTGGGCGCTGGTCCCTCTCCCCCCCCCCCCCAACTCCAGCTCCACCCAATGCGGGGCGAGGTCCGAGATGGCTATGGCCGAATATTCCGTTCCCTCCACTTTCGGGATTAGCGCCCTACTCAAAATGAAAAAATCTATCCGGGAGTAGGCTCTATGGACGTGGGAAAAGAAGGAAAATTCCCTGGCCAGCGGCCTGAGAAACCTCCATGGATCCACTCCCCCCATCTGGTCCATAAACCCCCTGAGCACCTTGGCCGCAGCCGGCCTCTTACCCGTCCTGGACCTAGAACGGTCCAGTGCTGGGTCCAGCACCGTGTTGAAATCTCCCCCCATTATCAAGCTTCCTACCTCCAGATCCGGAATCCGACCCAGCATGCGTTTCATAAATCCGGCATCATCCTAGTTCGGGGCATATACGTTTACCAGTACCACCCGCACCACCTGCAACCTACCACTCACCATCACATATCGACCTCCATTATCCGCCACAATATTCAGCGCCTCGAACGACACCCGCTTCCCCACCAGTATCGCAACCCCTCTGTTCTTCACATCCAGCCCTGAATGAAAGACCTGCCCTACCCATCCCTTTCTCAGCCGAACCTGATCTGCCACCTTCAGATGTGTCTCCTGGAGCATAACCACGTCTGTCTTCAGTCCCTTTAAGTGCGCGAACACTCGGGTCCCCTTGACTGGCCCGTTCAAGCCCCTCACATTCCAAGTTATCAGCCGGATTGGGGGGTTGCTCGCCGCCCCCCCCCTGCCCCCCGCCGACTAGCCCTCTCCTTTTCTAGGCCAGCCACGTGCCCGCGCCTCCCGCCTCCTCCCGTCCCCCAGACGGCAGACCCCCGCCCCGACCACCTCTCCTACTTCCAGCTCCCCTTTGGCCAATGCAGCATCAACCCTATCCCCCCCCCGCCCCCTTTACCCCCCCTCCCCCCGCTGGATCCACATCTAGCCATTTTGCTCCCCCCATAACACTCCCGTGAGTCAGCTGACTCCTGCTGACCCCGGCCTCTCCCGCCATTCCATCGACCCCCTCCAGCAGTGTGAGAATCCCCCCTCCCCCTCCCTGGCAGTCAATGTGCGCCCTCCTCCAGCACCCCCCCCCCCCCCCCCCCCCGGGCCTTCTCTAGAGCGGGTCTCTAGAGCGGGAAAAAGCCCGTGTTTTCCTGAGCTGGCCCCGCCCCCTCTGGCGCAGCTCCTTTTGCGGCCTTACTCCAATTCCCCTCCCCGGGCCTCCACTCCCCCTCTTCCCTCGTGGGGGTCTGCCCCTCCAGTACCGACGCCCACACTCTCCCACAGTCTCCCCATCAAATCCCTTCACCTATCCCCACCCAGCACCCTGACAAAAAGAACATTCCCCAAACGTGGCAAACACAACAAACATCCCCTCACACCAAATCCTCAATCTGAGCCCAACTTTTCAGTCCGGATAAAGCTCCATGCCTCATCAGGCGTTTCGAAGTAGTGGTGTCGATCCTGGAACGTGACCCACAGTCGCGCTGGCTGCAGCAGGAGCTGTTTAGCACAGGGCTAAATCGCTGGCTTCGAAAGCAGACCAAGGCAGGCCAGCAGCACGGTTCGATTCCTGTAACAGCCTCCCCGAACAGGTGCCGGAATGTGGCGACTAGGAGCTTTTCACAGTAACTTCATTTGAAGCCTGCTTGTGACAATAAGCGATTTTCATTTTCATACCGAACTTCACCCCCTTTCGATCCTGGTAGATTCGGATCTCCGTGTTCTCCCACCTGTTGCTCCGCTCTTTCTTGGCCCATTTCAGGACACTCTCTCTGTCCATAAAGTGGTGAAACCTCACCACTACAGCCCTTGGCGGCTCGTTGGCCTTGGGTCTCCTTGCCAGGACCCGGTGAGCCCCATCTAGCTCCAGGGGCCTCGGGAAGGCTCCTGCGCCCATCAGCGAATTGAGCATCGTGCTCACGTATGCCCCGACATTGGGCCCCTCCACTCCCTCAGGGAGACCCAGAATCCAAAGATTCTTCCTCCTCAACCTATTCTCCAGGTCCTCAAATCTTTCCGCCCACCTCTTGCGCAGCGCCTTGTGCGCCTCCACCTTCACCGCCAGGCCCAAGATCTCGTCCTCGTTCTCCGAGGCTTTTTGCCGCACCTCTTGGATCGCCGCCCCTTGGGCCTTCTGGGTCTCCACAAGCTTCTCAATCGCCGACTTCATTGGCGCCAGCATTTTGGTCTTCAGCTCCTCAAAGCAGCGTTTAAGAAACCCCTGCTGCTCCTGCGACCACTGCGCCCATGCTGCTTGGTCTCCACCCGCCGCCATCTTGCTTTTCCTCCCTCGCACTTTTCGCTGCTCCAAGATCACCTTTTTCACCGCTCCACTCCTGGTCCAATCCATATACTTCCGGGGGGGACTTTGCTGTCACCTTCCCACACTGGAAGCCGTTGAACAATTGCCATTGGGGCTCCTCTAGAAAGCCCAAAAGTCCGTTCTTGGCGGGAGCTGCCGAATGTGCGGCCTACCTCGGCATAGCCGCAACTGTGAGGTTTGCGAGGCAGAACCCCTTTATCTCCACTGAGTGGGAACCGGAGGCCAGAGAGATTCTTTGATTTACAGGGTGGGTAAAATGTGAACAGCGCCTTACCGTGTCGGGGTGTATAAAGCTCTCCGTGCTCCCAGAGTCGATCAGGCAGGACGTCTCGTGGCCGTTGATGAAGACCGTCGTCGTTGCTGTTGAGAGTGTTCGATGTCGAGGACCTTTAATGAGGCAAAGGAAAGGGGACAACTGCCCCTGACTATGTCTGAAGCAACGATATCGCTTCTCTTAAAGAAGGAAAAGGACCCGCTACAATGCGGGTCCTATAGACCTATTTCCCTCCTAAATGTAGATGCCAAGGTCCTGGCCAAGGTAATGGCAATGAGAATAGAGGAATGTGTTCCGGGGGTGGTCCACGAGGACCAAACTGGGTTTGTGAAGGGGAGACAGCTGAACACGAATATACGGAGGTTGTTAGGGGTAATGATGATGGCCCCACCAGAGGGAGAAACGGAGATAGTAGTGGCGATGGATGCCGAGAAAGCATTTGATAGAGTGGAGTGGGATTATTTGTGGGAGGTGTTGAGGTGATTTGGTTTTGGAGAGGGGTATGTTAGATGGGTGCAGCTGTTGTACAGGGCCCCAGTGGCGAGCGTGGTCATGAATGGACGGGGATCTGCATATTTTCGGCTCCATAGAGGGACAAGGCAGGGATGCCCTTTGTCCCCATTATTGTTTGCACTGGCGATTGAGCCCCTGGCGATAGCGTTGAGGGGTTCCAAGAAGTGGAGGGGAGTACTTAGGGGAGGAGAAGAGCACTGGGTATCTTTGTATGCGGACGATTTGCTACTATACGTGGCGGACCCGGCGGAGGGGATGCCAGAAATAATGCGGATACTTGGGGAGTTTGGGGATTTTTCAGGGTATAAATTGAACATGGGGAAAAGTGAGTTGTTTGTGGTGCATCCAGGGGAGCAGAGTAGAGAAATAGAGGACCTACCGTTGAGGAAGGTAACAAGGGACTTTCGTTACCTGGGGATCCAGATAGCTAAGAATTGGGGCACATTGCATAGGTTAAACAGATGGAGGAGGATTTCAAGAGATGGGATATGGTATCCCTGTCAATGGCAGGGAGGGTGCAGGCGGTTAAGATGGTGGTCCTCCCGAGATTCCTCTTTGTGTTTCAGTGCCTCCCGGTGGAACATAGAACATAGAAAATACAGCACAGAACAGGCCCTTCGGCCCACGATGTTGTGCCGAACCTTTGTCCTAGATTAATCATAGATTATCATTGAATTTACAGTGCAGAAGGAGGCCATTCGGCCCTTTGAGTCTGCACCAGCTCTTGGAAAGAGCACCCTACCCAAACTCAACACCTCCACCCAACACCAAGGGCAATTTGGACATTAAGGGCAATTTATCATTGGCCAATTCACCTAACCCGCACATCTTTGGACTGTGGGAGGAAACCGGAGCACCCGGAGGAAACCCACGCAGACACGGGGAGGACGTGCAGACTCCGCACAGACAATGACCCAAGCCGGAATCGAACCTGGGACCATGGATCTGTGAAGCAATTGTGCTATCCACAATGCTACCGTGCTGCCCTTAAGAACAAATAAATCTACACTATATCATTTTACCGTAATCCATGTACCTATCCAACAGCTGCTTGAAGGTCCCTAATGTTTCCGACTCAACTACTTCCACAGGCAGTGCATTCCATGCCCCCACTACTCTCTGGGTAAAGAACCTACCTCTGATATCCCTCCTATATCTTCCACCTTTCACCTTAAATTTATGTCCCCTTGTAATGGTGTGTTTTACCTGGGGAAAAAGTCTCTGACTGTCTACTCTATCTATTCCCCTGATCATCTTATAAACCTCTATCAAGTCGCCCCTCATCCTTCTCCGCTCTAATGAGAAAAGGCCTAGCACCCTCAACCTTTCCTCGTAAGACCTACTCTCCATTCCAGGCAACATCCTGGTAAATCTTCTTTGCACCATTTCCAGAGCTTCCACATCCTTCCTAAAATGAGGCGACCAGAACTGTACACAGTACTCCAAATGTGGCCTTACCAAAGTTTTGTACAGCTGCATCATCACCTCACGGCTCTTAAATTGAATCCCTCTGTTAATGAACGCGAGCACACCATAGGCCTTCTTCACAGCTCTATCCACTTGAGTGGCAACTTTCAAAGATGTATAAACATAGACCCCAAGATCTCTCTGCTCCTCCACAATGCCAAGAACTCTACCGTTAACCCTGTATTCCGCATTCATATTTGTCCTTCCAAAATGGACAACCTCACACTTTTCAGGGTTAAACTCCATCTGCCACTTCTCAGCCCAGCTCTGCATCCTATCTATGTCTCTTTGCAGCCGACAACAGCCCTCCTCACTATCCACAACTCCACCAATCTTCGTATCGTCTGCAAATTTACTGACCCACCCTTCAACTCCCTCATCCAAGTCATTAATGAAAATCACAAACAGCAGAGGACCCAGAACTGATCCCTGCGGTACGCCACTGGTAACTGGGATCCAGGCTGAATATTTACCATCCACCACCACTCTCTGACTTCTATCGGTTAGCCAGTTCGTTATCCAACTGGCCAAATTTCTCACTATCCCATGCCTCCTTACTTTCTGCATAAGCCTACCATGGGGAACCTTATCAAATGCCTTACTAAAATCCATGTACACTACATCCACTGCTTTACCTTCATCCACATGCTTGGTCACCTCCTCAAAGAATTCAATAAGACTTGTAAGGCAAGACCTACCCCTCACAAATCCGTGTTGACTATCCCTAATCAAGCAGTGTCTTTCCAGATGCTCAGAAATCCTATCCTTCAGTACCCTTTCCATTACTTTGCCTACCACCGAAGTAAGACTAACTGGCCTGTAATTCCCAGGGTTATCCCTAGTCCCTTTTTTGAACAGGGGCACGACATTTGCCACTCTCCAATCCCCTGGTACCACCCCTGTTGACAGTGAGGACGAAAAGATCATTGCCAACGGCTCTGCAATTTCATCTCTTGCTTCCCATAGAATCCTTGGATATATCCCGTCAGGCCCGGGGGACTTGTCTATCCTCAAGTTTTTCAAAATGCCCAACACATCTTCCTTCCTAACAAATATTTCCTCGAGCTTACCAATCTGTTTCACACTGTCCTCTCCAACAATAACGCCCCTCTCATTTGTAAATACAGAAGAAAAGTACTCGTTCAAGACCTCTCCTATCTCTTCAGACTCAATACACAATCTCCCGCTACTGTCCTTGATCGGACCTACCCTCGCTCTAGTCATTCTCATATTTCTCACATATGTGTAAAAGGCCTTGGGGTTTTCCTTGATCCTACCCGCCAAAGATTGTTCATGCCCTCTCTTAGCTCTCCTAATCCCTTTCTTCAGTTCCCTCCTGGCTATCTTGTATCCCTCCAATGCCCTGTCTGAACCTTGTTTCCTCAGCCTTACATAAGTCTCCTTTTTCCTCTTAACAAGACATTCAACCTCTCTTGTCAACCATGGTTCCCTCACTCGACCATCTCTTCCCTGCCTGACAGGGACATACATATCAAGGACACGTAGCACCTGTTCCTTGAACAAGTTCCACATTTCACTTGTGTCCTTCCCTGACAGCCTATGTTCCCAACTTATGCACTTCAATTCTTGTCTGACAACACCGTATTTACCCTTCCCCCAATTGTAAACCTTGCCCTGTTGCACGTACCTATCCCTCTCCATTACTAAAGTGAAAGTCACAGAATTGTGGTCACTATCTCCAAAATGCTCCCCCACTAACAAATCTATCATTTGCCCTGGTTCATTACCCAGTACTAAATCCAATATTGCCCCTCCTCTGGTCGGACAATCTACATACTGTGTTAGAAAAGCTTCCTGGACACACTGCACAAACACCACCCCATCCAAACTATTTGATCTAAAGAGTTTCCACTCAATATTTGGGAAGTTAAAGTCGCCCATGACTACTACCCTATGACTTCTGCACCTTTCCAAAATCTGTTTCCCAATCTGTTCCTCCGCATCTCTGCTACTATTGGGGGGCCTATAGAAAACTCCTAACAAGGTGACTGCTCCTTTCCTATTTCTGACTTCAACCCATACTACCTCAATAGGGTGATACTCCTCGAACTGCCTTTCTGCAGCTGTTATACTATCTCTAATTAATAATGCCACCCCCCCACCTCTTTTACCACCCTCCCTAATCTTATTGAAACATCTATAACCAGGGACCTCCAACAACTATTTCTGCCCCTCTTCTATCCAAGTTTCCGTGATGGCCACCACATCGTAGTCCCAAGTACCGATCCATGCCTTAAGTTCACCCACCTTATTCCTGATGCTTCTTGCGTTGAAGTATCCACACTTCAACCCATCTCCGTGCCTGCAAATACTCTCCTTTGTCAGTGTTCCCTTCCCCACTGCCTCATTACATGCTTTGGCGTCCTGAATATCGGCTACCTTAGTTGCTGGACTACAAATCCGGTTCCCATTCCCCTGCCAAATTAGTTTAAACCCTCCCGAAGAGTACTAGCAAACCTCCCTCCCAGGATATTGGTGCCCCTCTGGTTCAGATGCAACCCGTCCTGCTTGTACAGGTCCCACCTTCCCCAGAATGCGCTCCAATTATCCAAATACCTGAAGCCCTCCCTTGTACACCATTCCTGCAGCCATGTGTTCAGCTGCACTCTCTCCCTATTCCTAGCCTCGCTATCACGTGGCACCGGCAACAAACCAGAGATGACAACTCTGTCTGTCCTGGCTTTTAACTTCCAGCCTAACTCCCTAAACTTGTTTATTACCTCCACACCCCTTTTCCTACCTATGTCGTTGGTACCAATGTGCACCACGACTTCTGGCTGCTCCCCCTCCCCCTTAAGGATCCTGAAGACACGATCCGAGACATCCCTGGCCCTGGCACCCGGGAGGCAACATACCTTCCGGGAGTCTCGCTCGCGACCACAGAATCTCCTATCTATTCCCCTAACCATTGAATCTCCTACAACTATTGCTTTTCTATTCTCCCCCCCCTTCCCTTCTGAGCCCCAGAGCCAGACTCAGTGCCAGAGACCTGGCCGCTAGGGCCTTCCCCCGGTAGGTCATCCCCCCCAACAGCATCCAAAACGGTATACTTGTTTTGAAGGGGAACGGCCACGAGGGATCCCTGCACTGTCTGCCTGTTTGTTTTTTTCCCCCTGACTGTAACCCAGCTATTCTTGTCCTGTACCTTGGGTGTGGTTACCTCCTTGTAACTCTTCTCAATCACCCCCTCTGCCTCCCGGATGATCCAAAGTTCATCCAGCTTCAGCTCCAGTTCCCTAACACGGTCTTTGAGGAGCTGGAGTTCGGTGCACTTCCCGCAGGTATAGTCAGCGGGGACACCGGTGGTATCCCTCACCACCCACATCCTACAGGAGGAGCATGTAACTGGCCTAGCCTCCATCCCCTCTTACCTGACAGAATATAGCTGCCCTGTGGACTAACTAGATCTCCGCCCTCCGACCCTGCTCCCAGTCAGCTACACTTTCTGTAAACTCCTGGCTCTCTTCTCACTCTTTGCGGAAATGTCGGAAACAAAATGAAAGCAGCACCTTACTCCCTCCTCACCTAACTGCGAGGCCTGGATAGAGTGGACGTGGAGAGGATGTTTCCACTTGTAGGAAAAACTAGAACCCGAGGGCACAGCCTCAGACTAAAGGGACGATCCTTTCAAACAGAGATGAGGAGGAATTTCTTCAGCCAGAGGGTGGTGAATCTGTGGAACTCTTTGCCGCAGAAGGCTGTGGAGGCCAAATCACTGAGTGTCTTTAAGACAGAGATCGATAGGTTCCTGATTAATAAGGGGATCAGGGGTTATGGGGAGAAGGCAGGAGAATGGGGATGAGAATAATAACAATCTTAATAATAATGTTTAGTGTCACAAGTAGGCTTACATTAACACTGCAATGAAGTTACTGTGAAAAGCCCCTAGTCGCCACTATCCGGCGCCTGTTCGGGTACACAGAGGGAGAATTCAGAATTTCCAATTCACCAACAGCTCGTCTTTCGGGACTTGTGGGAGGAAACCGGAGCCCCCGGAGGAAACCCACGCAGACACGGGGAGAACCGGCAGACTCCGCACAGACAGTGACCCAAGTCGGGAATCGGACCTGGGACCCTGGCGCTGTGAAGCAACAGTGCTAACCACTGTGCCACCGTGCTGTCCTTATCAGCCATGATTGAATGGTGGAGCAGACTCGATGGGCCAAGTGGCCTCATTCTGATCCTATGTCCTGTGGGCCGGATTCTGCTGCTTGTCCCTGCGTCGGGATTCCTGATCAGACGGAGAATGGTTACGATACGGTTACGATGCTCCGACCCCCTGCCGGGGATTAGTGCGCTACCTGCCCCGTGCATCCATTTCAATTTGATTAACGGGCTGGAAGTTTGATTCACCCCCTCCCACTGATATGTACCAACCCCCACAGTGGGAAATTCACCGGTTCGGCTTTTGTGCAAGCGTGGACCGAGCCCGGTGGGCCCCAAGGTGGGTCGGGGGGGGTTAGTGCATAACTGAGGTTCACCCCAAAGTCTATTCCCTCCCCCCCCCCCCCCAGTGGGATGAGCTCAGTGCGTGGCCAGGGTACTTTAATGCATCTTCAACTGGCATCTCCTGCCAACGACACCAGCCCCTCACACTGTTTGATGCACTGCACTCAGATCACTCGCCAGCAGAATCGCCAGCAGCTGGCCTAGGATTCAGATATTCCATCTCACCTTTCTGCACTCATTAATGATGCCAGCTTCCTTCCCACCTCTCGCGGCCACCACGGACCTCCAACTTTAATCCATGGCAAACACACCACTGACATTCTTCCCATGGCCTGACCGGTCAAAACAACCTTAACGCAGATGGGCCAGGGGTTTGGCACAGCTGTATGATCACACAGCTGTGAGTGATTAGATGGGACCATTAACTGTACTGACTTGGTTCAAATAATCAAACATGTGTCCAATCAGCCGAGCGGCTTTTTTTACATCACATCTGCCCTCTTTCCAGTGAATGAATGGATCCTCACTCTCATCCTTTTAAACTTGGGGCATCACACAGGCTGCATCAGAAATGGCGGGAAATTCTGCCCCCACCTGGCTGAAGCTGGCATTACGGAGCTGAATATTTAGTTCCCAAAGTTTTCTACCAGAACATACCTGGGCCTGTTTTAGAATAATTTGTAGAAATTGATTAGTTGACAATTTGTTAGTCATGTTGCATCATGTGACTATTAGGATGGTCAAAGGTGAGTTGGATGGATCTCATTTTTTGTCTAGCAAATTTTTTAAATTCTTACACAAGACGAGAGGATTGTTGGCTGAATAACAATTCACTGCCCCTTCCCTTGGGAAGGTGAGCTGCCTTCTTGAACTGTTGCATTGATGTTGCTGTTCGAGAGGAAGCTCGAGGATGTTTACCCAGCAACAGTGAAGGAACAGTGATGTCGTTTACAGTCAATGTGAGTGTCTTGGAGGGGAATCTGCAAAGTGACATCCCATGTATCTGCTGCTATTGTCCTTCCAACAGGTAGAGGGGGGAGTTTGGTAGGTGCTGCTGAAGGAGCCAGGGTGTGTTTTTTAGCGATAATACACATTGCATGTCAGTCACAAATGGGACGGAACATTCCGATCATCAGTAATCATCTCCACATCTGTCCTTATGATGAGGGAAAGTGATTGATGAGTTGGCTGAAGATGATTGGGTCTAGGACCTGCAGGAATATTCTGGGACGGAGATGATTAGCCTCCAACAACCATTACCACCTTTATTTGTGATATGTATAACTCCAAACAGCAGAGCCTGGTTGGTGGGGACCTTGATGCCAACCCGGTCAAATGTTGTCTTGATGCCGAGGGCAATCACTCTCACGTCACCTCTTGAATTAAGCTCTTTAGTCCAGTTTTAGACCGAGGCTGCAATGAGATCAGGAGATGAGTGACCCTGTGTTAACCCACATTGGTTTTGTTTGGATAATAGAATCATTCTGTTATCCAAACAGGTGGGACCTCTACAAACGGGGTGGTCTACACCTGGACCAGAGGGGTACCAATATCCTGGGGGGGGCAGGGGGGGGGGGGAAATTTGCTAATGCTCTTTGGGAGGGTTTAAACTAGTTCAGCAGGGGCTTGGGAACCAGAATTGTAGCTCCAGTATACAGGAGGCTGAGAGTAGTGAGGTCATGAGTAAGGTTTTAAAGTTGCAGGAGTGTACCGGCAGGCAGGAAGGTGGTTCGAAGTGTGTCTTCTTCAATACCAGGAGCATCCGGAATAAGGTGGGTGAACTTGCGGCATGGGTTGGTACCTGGGACTTCGATGTTGTGGCCATTTCAGAGACATGGATAGAGCAGGACAGGAATGGTTGTTTCAGGTGCCGGGGTTTAGATATTTCAGTAAGCTCAGGGAAGGTGATAAAAGAGGGGGAGGGGTGGCATTGTTAGTCAAGGACAGTATTACTGTGGCAGAAAGGACGTTTGATGAGGACTCGTCTACTGAGGTAGTATGGGCTGAGGTTAGAAACAGGAAAGGAGAGGTCACCCTGTTAGGGGTTTTCTATAGGCCTCCGACAAGTTCCAGAGATGTAGAGGAAAGGATTGCAAAGATGATTCTAGATAGGAGCGAAAGCAACAGAGTAGTTGTTATGGGGGACTTTAACTTTCCAAATATTGACTGGAAACGCTATAGTTCAAGTACTTTAGATGGGTCCGTTTTTGTCCAATGTGTGCAGGAGGGTTTCCTGACACAGTCTGTAGATAGGCCAACGAGAGGTGAGGCCATATTGGATTTGGTACTGGGTAATGAACCAGGACAGGTGTTAGATTTGGAGGTAGGTGAGCACTTTGGTGATAGTAATTACAATTCGATTGTGTTTACTTTAGTGATGGAAAGGGATAGGTATATACCGCAGAGCAAGAGTTATATCTGGGGGAAAGAAAATTATGATGCGATGAGGCAAGACTTAGGAAGCATCGGATGGAGAGCAAAACTGCAGGGGATGGGCACAATGGAGATGTGGAGCTTGTTCAAAGAACAGCTACTGCGTGTCATTGATAAGTATGTACCTGTCAGGCAGGGAGGAAGTGGTCGAGCGAGGGAACCGTGGTTTACTCAAGCAGTCGAAACACTTGTCAAGAGGAAGAAGGAGGCTTATGTAAAGATGAGACGTGAAGGTTCAGTTAGGGCGCTCGAGAGTTAAAGTTAGCTGGGAAGGACCTAAAGAGAGAGCTAAGAAGAGCCAGGAGGGGACATGAGAAGTCTTTGGCAGGTAGGATCAAGGATAACCTTAAAGCTTTCTATAGATATGTCAGGAATAAAAGAATACTAGGGTAAGAGTGGGGCCAGTCAAGGACAGTAGTGGGAAGTTGTGCTTGGAGTCCGAGGAGATAGGAAAGGCGCCAAATGAATATTTTTCATCAGTATTCACACAGGAAAAAGACAATGTTGTCGAGGAGAATACTGAGATTCAGGCTACTAGACTAGAAGGGCTTGAGGTTCATAAAGAGGAGGTGTTAGCAATTCTGGAAAGTGTGAAAATAGATACGTCCCCTGGGCCGGGTGGGATTTATCCTAGGATTCTCTGGGAAGCTAGGGAGGAGATTGCTGAGCCTTTGGCTTTGATCCTTAAGTCATCTTTGTCTGCAGGAATAGTGCCAGAAGACTGGAGGATAGCAAATGTTGTCCCCTTGTTCAAGAAGGGGAGTAGAGACAACCCCGGTAACTATAGACCAGTGAGCCTTACTTCTGATGTGGGCAAAGTCTTGGGAAGGTTTATAAGAGATAGGATGTATAATCATCTGGAAAGGAATAATTTGATTAGAGATAGTCAACACGGTTTTGTGAAGGGTAGGTCGTGCCTCACAAACCTTATTGAGTTCTTTGAGAAGGTGACCAAACAGGTTGATGAGGGTAAAGCAGTTGATGTGGTGTATATGGATTTCAGTAAAGCATTTGATAATGTTCCCCACGGTAGGCTACTGCAGAAAATGCGGAGGCATGGGATTCAGGGTGATTTAGCAGTTTGGATCAGAAATTGGCTAGCTGGAAGAAGACAAAGGGTGGTGGTTGATGGGAAATGTTCAGACTGGAGTCCAGTTACTAGTGGTGTACCACAAGGATCTGTTTTGGGGCCACTGCTGTTTGTAATTTTTATAAATGACCTGGAGGAGGGCGTAGAAGGATGGGTGAGTAAATTTGCAGATGACACTAAAGTCGGTGGAGTTGTGGACAGTGCGGTAGGATGTTACAAGTTACAGAGGGACATAGATAAGCTGCAGCGCTGGGCTGAGAGGTGGCAAATGGAGTTTAATGCAGAAAAGTGTGAGGTGATTCATTTTGGAAGGAATAACAGGAAGATAGAGTACTGGGCTAATGGTAAGATTCTTGGTAGTGAGGATGAGCAGAGAGATCTCGGTGTCCATGTACATAGATCCCTGATAGTTGCCACCCAGGTTGAGAGGGTTGTTAAGAAGGCGTACGGTGTGTTAGCTTTTATTGGTAGAGGGATTGAGTTTCGGAGCCATGAGGTCATGTTGCAGCTGTACAAAACTCTGGTGCGGCCGCATTTGGAGTATTGCGTGCAATTCTGGTCGCCGCATTATAGGAAGGACGTGGAAGCATTGTAAAGGGTGCAGAGGAGATTTACCAGAATGTTGCCTGGTATGGAGGGAAGATCTTATGAGGAAAGGCTGAGGGACTTGAGGCTGTTTTCGTTAGAAGAAGGTTAAGAGGTGACTTAATTGAGGCATACAAGATGATCAGAGGATTGGATAGGGTAGACAGTGAGAGCCTTTTTCCTCGGATGGTGATGTCTAGCACGAGGGGACATAGCTTTAAATTGAGGGGAGATAGATATAGGACAGATGTCAGAGGTAGGTTCTTTACTCAAGAGAGTAGTAAGGGCGTGGAATGCCCTGCCTGCAACAGTAGTGGACTCGCCAACACTAAGGACATTCAAATGGTCATTGGATAGACATATGGACGATAAGGGAATAGTGTAGATGGGCTTTAGAGTGGTTTCACAGGTCAGCGCAACATCGAGGGCCGAAGGGCCTGTACTGCGCTGTAATGTTCTATGGTCTATTCAGCCCATTGTGTCTATGTTAGCTATCCTATTCATCCCACTGAACTTTCCCTATATCCCTCCAAATTGTCCAATTAATTTGTCCTTTTGATCACCCCTTTCAATGAATACAATCCACATTTAAAAAATTGTTTCATCTTCCTCCTGGACCCTTTGTGTACTTTGACCCTGATGCCTGTACAGTTTCTCCCGATCTACAGGTATTTTTAAAATGTAAACACATCTTTACCTTCTCTACTCAAATAAGAACAGCTCCAGTTCTCCAGCTTGACACATAAGTGAAGTTCAATATCTCAGGATCATTGTAGTAAATTCACTAAAGCCTCCCCTGTCTCTTGTGACCCCACCACCCCACACTGACACCCTGAACCTAATTTCCTGCATCCCAATAACTCTGACCCCTGCCGTACCCAGGGGATCAAGCCCTCAATGTCAATCAAACCGTCATGTGAAATTTGGTGTTTCCATAAGATGACTGTTGAAAATATAAAACTTACAAGTTTTTTCAGGGAAGTTTATTGCAGTTAAATAGTGAATTACATTTCTGCAGTTGAAACACCACAAACACCAATGATCCATAAATTGTGCTACATCTACTTTTTGTTAATCACAAGTTTTCTCATCACAGAGCTCAGCCATTTCTGCCTCTGCATCGCCGTCAGGAACTTGCTCTTTTCTCGAAAAGCGACATCATCAGCCACAACAACGCTTCTCTTGGCTTCTTCATTGGTGCTTGGTTCCAGCCAATCAGATGACCAGCTTTTGCCCAGGGTAACCCTGGTCAGACCTGCACCATCCATAAGTGCTGTGTGTGATTGACCATCACGATTTCTGGAATCTATTGGGAAGTTTGCAAACCAACCTCGTCTTCTTAAAGCGGGAATCCACCAGGAGTCTGGGAGTCCTCTGAGTGTGGGAAATGATGACATCATCTCAATGATCCAATCATGCAAGGAGCCAGACGGATTCCAACCTGGGACCAGCTGTAAACTGTTCTCCGCTTGTTTACCTCCTGCCAGTCCCAGCAAATTTCCAGTTTTCCATGACCTAGGTAGGGAACTACAATAATACAAAATCATTTACCATCAATATATCCAAACTCTCAATTAGATTCTAGGCTCTTTGTCCCATGTTTCATTATTCTAAATATTATGTTAAGTAATGGTTGCCAAGATCACACAGACTCCTACACTTCTCAGTAGACTCCCCACCCACCCCCACCCCGATGCCACCTGCAAGAGGCAAAGAATTGCACGGGCCTGTAATTGATGAATTGGGCAGGAGATACAGAAGTCTGAACAGACTCAAAAACAGCTTCTTCCCCACTGTCACCAGACTCCTAAATGACCCTCTTATGGACTGACCTCATTAACACTACACCCTGTATGCTTCACCCGATGCCAGTGCTTATGTAGTTACATTGTATATGTTGTGTTGCCCTATTATGTATTTTCTTTTATTCCCTTTTCTTCCCATGTACTTAATGATCTGTTGAGCTGCTCGCAGAAAAATACTTTTCACTGTACCTCGGTACACGTGACAATAAACAAATCCAATCCAATCCAATGAAACAGATTGGAGAGTCTGGAATTGTTACCCTTAGAACAGGAATGGTTAAAAAATATTAATTAGGTGTTCAAAATCCCCTAGTCACCAGATTCCGCCACCTGTTCGGGTACACAGAAGGAGAATTCAGAATGTCCAATTCACCTAACAGCACGTCTTTCGGGCCAAAGAACAAAGAAAAGTACAGCACAGGAACAGGCCCTTCGGCCCTCCAAGACTGTGACGACCCTGCTGCCCGACTGAACTAAAGTCTTCTACATTTGTGGGAGGAAACCCACGCAGACACGGGGAGAACGTGCAGACTCCGCACAGACACTGACCCAAGCCGGAATCGAACCTGGGACCCTGGGACTGTGAAGCCACAGTGCTAACCACTGTGCTACCGTGCTGCCCATATTTTATTTGATAAAATAAATAAATCTTTTTGGTGACAGAAGAGTCACTCAGCAGTGGGGTGCAGATTTAAGGTGATTGGCTGAAGAACTAGCGGTGAAGTGAAGGAGTCACAATGCAGGGAATGTCAAAAGCAGATCTTCAGATTTGAAGAAGAGTCGAATGGACTCGAAACGTACCTCTGTTTCTCTCGCTACAAATGCTGCCAGACCAGCTGAGGTTTTCCAGAACTTTATGTTTTAATAGAAATCAGATAGTTCTGACCAGTCAGACCAGGCACCGGACTTGATAAATGTGCACCGTGCTCAGTCAAATCTGTAAAACCATCCTCACTATCATCTGGAGACTTGTCTCAAAATTGGGAGAGATCTCCCAAACAGTCAGACTGTTGGAGCGGCCCCAGGACATCTCAATTTTGACTGAGACCCAATAAAATCTCATGGCATCAGTTTGAACTTGGGCAATGGGACTTCCTCCTAATTTCCTCCTACACCTTCCTTGATTATGGTTCCAGGCTGTAATGCAGTTCTGGGAATCCATTCTTCATACTAGCCACCAGCTCCCTGAAATTCATGCTACACATGCAAAATAAATTAATTACTTCCTGATTAGCTACTTGTCAACGACCATTTTCATCTCCAAAGTTAGAAACAGAGAAACATAGAAAATAGGAGCAGGAGGAGGCCATTCGGCCCTTCGAGCCTGGTCCGCCTTTCATCACCATCATGGCTGATCATCTAACTCAATAGCCTAATCCCGCTTTCTCTCCATATCCTTTGACCCCCTTCACCCTAAGTGTTATATCTAACTGCTTCTAGAAAACATACAATGTTTTGGCCTCAACTTCTTCCTGTGGTAACGAATTCCACAGGCCGACCGCTCTCTGGGTGAAGAAATCTCTCCTCATCTCTGTCCGAAATGGTCCACCCCGTATCCTCAGACTGTGACACACCCACCATCAAGAACATCCTTCCTGCATCTACCCTGTCCAGTTTCTATGAGATCCCCCCTCATTCTTCTGAACTCCAGCGAATACAATCCTAACCGACTCAATCTCTCCGCATATGTCAGTCCTGTCATCCCAGGAATCAGCCTGGTAAACCTTCGCTGCTCTCCCTCTATAGCTAGAACATCCTTCCTCAGATAAGGACACCAAAACTGCTCTCAATATTCCAGGTGTGGCCTCACCAAGGCCCTGTGTAATTGCAGCAACACATCCCTGCTCCTGTACTCGAAGCCTCTCACAACAGAGGCCAGTATACCATTTGCCTTCTTTACCGCCTGCTGTACCTGTATGCTTACCTTCAGCGACTGGTGTACGAGGACACCCAGGTCCCGCTGCACATTCCCCTCTCCTAATTTATGGCCATTCAGATAATAATCTGCCGTCTCGTTTTTGCTACCGAAGTGGATAATCTCGCATTTCTCCAAATTATACAGCATCTGCCATTCATTTACTCACTCAACTTGTCCAAATCCTGCTGAAGGATCTCTGCATCCTCCTCACAGCCTACCCTCCCACACAACTTGGTGTCATCTGCAAATTTGGCGATATTACATTTTGTTCCCTCATCTAAATCATTAATATATATTGTGAATAGCTGGGGTCCCAGCATCGATCCCTGCGGGACCCCACTAGTCACTGCCTGCCAATTTGGAAAAAGACCCATCAATTTCTACTCTTTTTACGCAGAGGGTAGTGGGTGCCTGGAACTCACTACCGGAGGAGGTAGTGGAGGCAGGGACGATAGGGACATTTAAGGGGCATCTTGACAAATATATGAATAGGATGGGAATAGAAGGATACGGACCCAGGAAGTGTAGAAGATTGTAGTTTAGTCGGGCAGTATGGTCGGCACGGGCTTGGAGGGCCGAAGGGCCTGTTCCTGTGCTGTACATTTCTTTGTTCTTTGTTGTTCTTTGTTTCCAGTTTTCTATCCATCTTAATACAATACCCCTAATCCCGTGTGCTTTAATTTTACCCGCTAATCTCTTATGTGGGACTTTGTCAAAAGCCTTCTGAAAGTCCAAATAAACCACATCCACTGGCTACCCCTCATCAACCCTCCTAGTTACATCCTCGAAGAATTCCAGTAGATTTATCAAGCATGACTTTCCCTCACATTCCCTCACAAGAGCCCATGGTGTTAAGGGCAAGATCCTGGCATGGATAGAGGATTGGCTGACTGGCAGAAGGCAGAGAGTGAGGATAAAGGGGGCTTTTTGGGGATGGCAGCCGGTGACTAGTGGTGTACCTCAGGGGTCTGTGCTGGGACCACAGCCTTTCACAATATACATTAATGATCTGGAAGAAGGAACTGAAGGCACTTTCCAAAAGTAGATCTGTGGAGGGACAGGTAGAATTGAGGAAGCAAGGGGGCTGCAGAAGGACTTGGGCAGGCTAGGAGAGTGGGCAATGGAGTGAAGATGGAATACAATGTGGAAAAATGTGAGGTTATGCACTTTGGAAGGAGGAATGGAGGCATAGACTATTTTCTAAATGGGGAAATGCTTAGGAAATCAGAAGCACAAAGGGACTTGGGAATCCTTGTTCACGATTCTCCTAAGGTTAACGTGCAGGTTCAGTCGACAGTTAGGAAGGCAAATGCAATGTTAGCATTCATGTCACGATAAAGCATTGTTTTCAAGATAAAGATAGATAGTTTTTTGAAGAATAAAGGGATTAAGGGTTATGGTGTTCGGGCCGGAAAGTGGAGCTGAGTCCACAAAAGATCAGCCATGATCTCATTGAATGGCGGAGCAGGCTCGAGGGGCCAGATGGCCGACTCCTGCTCCTAGTTCTTATGTTTTTATGTCGAGAGGACTAGAATACAAGAGCAAGGATTTATTTCTGAGGCTGTATAAGGCTCTGGTCAGACCCCATTTGGAGTATGGTGAGCAGTTTTGGGCCGCGTATCTAAGGAAAGATGTGCTGGCCTGGGAAAGGGTCCAGAGGAGGTTCACAAGAATGATCCCTGGAATGAAGAACTTGTCGTATGAGGAACGGTTGAGGACTCTCGATCTGTACTTGTTGGAATTTAGAAGAATGAGGGGGATCTTATTGAAACTTACAGGATACTGCGAGGCCTGGATAGAGTGGATGTGGAGAGAATGTTTCTCCTTGTAGGAAAAACTAGAACCAGAGGACACAGCCTCAGACTGAAGGGACGATTCTTTAAAACAGAGATGAGGAGGAATTTCTTCAGCCAGAGGGTGGTGAATCTGTGGAACTCTTTGCCGCAGAAGGCTGTGGAGGCCAAATCACTGAGTGTCTTTAAGACAGAGATAGATAGGTTCCTGATTAATAAGAGGATCAGGAGATATGGGGAGAAGGCAGGAGAATGGGGATGAGAAAATATCAGCCATGATTGAATGGCGGAGCAGACTCGATGGGCCGAGTGGCCTAATCCTGTTCCTATATCTTATGGTCTTATCTCAGACAGAATTTCAGACCAAAGAAAACTCAAACTTCACCAAATATTTTGAGATAAAGGAGACAATTTATATTGAATGATCCAATGTTCTGACAGTGTGTTTTACCGTTGATTCTGCCGGATCATGGGTGGGACAGCTCCGGGACAAGGAGCCACCACGTGGCTCAGGATCAGTCCCACCAGTAATACACGGCCAGTGGGCAGAGGCTCCATATCCTGAGGAGAAAAGACAGAAAGTTAAAATCCACCCAAATATTATTTAGATCCCTGTCGTCTTATAAAACCTGAGACAACATTTGGAAAATGCGCATTGTGTGAACACAATTGAGTTAAAACCAGATGGTGTCTGAAATGGGGCTGATATTTAAACAGGGGTGTAAACACACACCCAGACATACCCCCACACACATCAACACACACAACCTGACACACACCCAGACATACCCCCACACACATCAACACACAACCTGACACACACCCAGAGACTCTACCAGACACATAAACTCACACACAAACTCACACCAAGATACTCTTCGAGACACATTCCCAGACACACACCCAGACACACACCCAGAGTCTCTCCCAGACACACACCCAGAGTCTCTCCCAGACACACACCCAGAGTCTCTCCCAGAGACACACCCAGACACACACTCAGAGTCTCTCCCAGACACACACCCAGACACACACCCAGAGTCTCTCCCAGACACACACCCAGAGACTCACCCAGACACGCACCCAGAGACTCTCCCAGACACACATTCTGACACACGCCCAGACACACACCCAGACACACAGCCAGACACACATTCTGACACACACCCAGACACACACCCAGACACACACCCAGACACACACCCAGAGACTCTCCCAGACACGCACCCAGACACACACCAAGACACACAACCAGACACACATCCAGAGACTCTCACAGACACACACCCAGACACACACCCAGACACACAGCCAGACACACATTCTGACACACACCTAGACACACACCCAGACACACACCCAGATACTCTCCCAGACACACACCCAGAGACTCTCCCAGACACACACCTAGACACACACCCAGACACACAACCAGACACACATTCTGACACACACCCAGAGACTCTCCCAGACACACACCCAGACACATACCCGGACACGCACCCAGAGACTCTCCCAGACACAGACCCAGACCCAGACACACATCCAGAGACTCTCCCAGACACACATCCAGACACACACCCAGAGACTCTCCCAGGCACACATCCAGACACACACCCAGAGGCTCTCCCAGACACACACCCAGACACACACCCAGAGACTCACCCAGACACGCACCCAGAGACTCTCCCAGACACACATTCTGACACACACCCAGACACACAGCCAGACACACATTCTGACACACACCCAGACACACACCCAGACACACACCCAGAGACTCTCCCAGACACGCACCCAGACACACACCCAGACACACAACCAGACACACAACCAGACACACATCCAGAGACTCTCACAGACACACACCCAGACACACAGCCAGACACACATTCTGACAC
Source organism: Scyliorhinus torazame (assembly GCF_047496885.1). Taxonomy (NCBI): domain Eukaryota; kingdom Metazoa; phylum Chordata; class Chondrichthyes; order Carcharhiniformes; family Scyliorhinidae; genus Scyliorhinus; species Scyliorhinus torazame. The sequence continues at coordinate 41,645,163 of NC_092735.1, forward strand.
ACACCTAGACACACACCCAGACACACACCCAGATACTCTCCCAGACACACATCCAGAGACTCTCCCAGACACACACCCAGACACACACCCAGACACACATTCTGACACACCCAGAGACTCTCCCAGGCACACACACAGACACACACCCAGACACATACCCAGACACGCACCCAGAGACTCTCCCAGACACAGACCCAGACACAGACTCAGACACACATCCAGAGACTCTCCCAGACACACATCCAGACACACACCCAGAGACTCTCCCAGGCACACATCCAGACACACACCCAGACACACACCCAGACACAAACACAGACACACAACCAGAGACTCTCCCAGACACACATCCAGACACACATCCAGACAAACAACCAGACACACACTCAGAGACCCACCCAGACACACACCCAGAGACTCTCCCAGACAAACACCCAGAGACTCTCCCAGACACACACCCAGACACACATTCTGACACACACCCAGACACACACCCAGACACACACCCAGAGACTCTCCCAGACACAAACCCAGACTCACACCCAGACACACATTCTGACACACACCCAGATACTCTCCCAGACACACACCCAGACACATACCCAGACACACACCGAGCACACACCCTGACACACATCCAGACACGCACCCAGAGGCTCTCCCAGACACACACCCAGACACACACCCAGACACACACCCAGGCACACACCAAGACAGACACCCAGACACACATCCAGACACACACCCAGACACACACCCAGAAACGCTCCCAGACACACCCAGACAGACGCCCAGAGACTCACCCAGACACACACCCAGAAACACACCCAGAGACTCTCGCAGACACACACCCAGACACACACCCAGAAACTCTCCCAGACACACTTCCGGGCACACACCCAGACACACACCCAGCCACACACCCAGATACACACCCAGTGACCCTCCCAGGCACACACCCAGAGACTCTCCAAGACAAATACCCAGACACACAACCAGAGACTCTCCCAGTCACACATCCATACACACACCCAAACACACATTCGACACACACCCAGACAAGCACCCAGACACACACACAGGCACACATCCAGACACACACCCAGACACACACCCAGACACACATTCGACACACACCCAGACAAGCACCCAGACACACACACAGGCACACATCCAGACACACACCCAGACACACATCCAGACACACACCCAGACACACACCCAGACACACATTCTGACACACACCCAGTCACACATTCGACACACACCCAGACAAGCACCCAGACACACACACAGGCACACATCCAGACACACACCCAGACACACACCCAGACACACACCCAGTCACACATTCTGACACACACCCAGAGACTCTCATGACACGCACACAGAAACACGCCCAGACAGACACCCAGACACACACCCAGACACACATCCAGACACACACCCAGAGACTCTCCCAGAGACACACCCAGACACACACCCAGACACACACCCTGACACACATCCAGACACGCACCCAGAGACTCTCCCAGACACACACCCAGCCACTCACCCAGATACACACGCAGAGACTCTACCAGACACATACCCAGACACTCACCCAGACACACACCAAGACAGACACCCAGACACACACCCAGACACACACCCAGACACACAAGCAGACACACATTCTGACACACACCAGACACACACCCAGACACACGCCCAGACACTCGCCCAGACACACAACCAGACACACACCCAGACACACACCCAGTCACACACCCAGACACACACTCAGAGACTCTCCCAGACACGCACCCAGACACGTACCCAGACAGACACCCAGACATGCACTCAGACACGCACCCAGACACACACCGAGACACACACCGAGACACACACCCAGACATACACTCAGCCACACACCGAGACACACATTCTGACACACACCCAGACACACACCCAGACATACACCCAGACACACACCCAGAGACTCTCCCAGGCACACACACAGACACACACCCAGACACACACCCAGAAACACACCCAGACACACACCAAGACACACACCCAGGCACACACCCAGACACACACCCAGACATACACTCAGGCACACACCGAGACACACATTCTGACACACACCCTGACACACACCCAGACACACACCCAGACACACACCCAGAGACTCTCCCAGACACACACACAGACACTCTCCCAGACACACACCCATACACACATTCTGACACACACCCTGACACACACCCAGACACACACCCAGACACACACCCAGAGACTCTCCCAGACACACACACAGACACTCTCCCAGACACACACCCATACACACATTCAGACACACACCCAGACACACACCCAGAGACTCTCCCAGATACGCACCCAGACACGCACCCAGACATATACCCAGACACACACCCAGGCACGCACCCATACACACACCCCAACATCTGGTACGCACATCACACTCACCAATTTCTCAAGGGCAATTGGTGATGGACATAAAAACATAAGAACTAGGAGCAGGAGTCGGCCATCTGGCCCCTCGAGCCTGCTCCACCATTCAATGAGATCATGGCTGATCTTTTGTGGACTCAGCTCCACTTTTCAGCCCGAACACCATAACCCTTAAATCCCTTTATTCTTCAAAAAACTATCTATCTTTATCATAAAAACATTTAATGAAGGAGCCGCTACTGCTTCACTGGGCAAGGAATTCCATAGATTCACAACCCTTTGGGTGAAGAAGTTCCTCCTAAACTCAGTCCTAAATCTACTTCCACTTATTTTGAGGCTATGCCCCCTAGTTCTGCTTTCACCCACCAGTGGAAACAACCTGCCCGCATCTATCCTATCTATTCCCTTCATAATCTTATATGTTTCTATAAGATCCCCCCTCATCCTTCTAAATTCCAACGAGTACAGTCCCAGTCTACTCAACCTCTCCTCGTAATCCAACCCCTTCAGATCTGGGATTAACCTAGTGAATCTCCTCTGCACACCCTCCAGTGCCAGTACGTCCTTTCTCAAGTAAGGAGACCAAAACTGAACACAATACTCCAGGTGTGGCCTCACTAACACCTTATACAATTGCAGCAGAACCTCCCTAGTCTTAAACTCCATCCCTCTAGCAATGAAGGACAAAATTCCATTTGCCTTCTTAATCACCTGTTGCACCTGAAAACCAACTTTTTGCGACTCATGCACTAGCACACCCAGGTCTCTCTGCACAGCAGCATGTTTTAATATTTTATCATTTAAATAATAATCCCTTTTGCTGTTATTCCTACCAAAATGGATAACCTCACATTTGTCAACATTGTATTCCATCTGCCAGACCCTAGCCCATTCACTTAGCCTATCCAAATCCCTCTGCAGACTTCCAGTATCCTCTGCAATTTTTGCTTTACCACTTATCTTAGTGTCGTCTGCAAACTTGGACACATTGCCCTTGGTCCCCAACTCCAAATCATCTATGTAAATTGTGAACAGTTGTGGGCCCAACACTGATCCCTGAGGGACACCACTAGCTACTGATTGCCAACCAGAGAAACACCCATTCATCCCCACTCTTTGCTTTCTGTTAGTTAACCAATCCTCTATCCATGCCACTACTTTCCCCTTAATGCCATGCATCTTTATCTTATGCAGCAACCTTTTGTGTGGCACCTTGTCAAAGGCTTTCTGGAAATCCAGATCTACCACATCCATTGGCTCCTCGTTATCTACCGCACTGTTAATGTCCTCAAAAAATTCCACTAAATTAATTAGGCACGACCTGCCCTTTATGAACCCATGCTGCGTCTGTCCAATGGGATAATCTCCATCCAGATGCCTCGCTATTTCTTCCTTGATGATAGATTCCAGCATCTTCCCTACTACCGAAGTTAAGCTCACTGGCCTATAATTAGATGCTGGCCCAGCCACTGACAGTCATATACTGTGAAAGAATTTTACAAAACACCCACACGTTGGTCTAGACAAAGCACACTGGGCTAAATCGCTGGCTTTTAAAGCAGACCAAGGCAGGCCAGCAGCACAGTTCAATTCCCGTACCAGCCTCCCCGAACAGGCGCCGGAATGTGGCGACTAGGGGCTTTTCACAGTAACTTCATTGAAGCCTACCCGTGACAATAAGCGATTTTCATTCAAATAGCCCCAGACATTAACAGCGTTCAAAAGGCATCTTGACAAACACATGGATAGGATGGGTATAGAGGGATACGGCACAAGGAAGTGCTGAGGGTTTTGGCAAAGGTTTGTATCATGACCGGCACAGGCTTGAAGGGCCGAAGGGCCTGTTCCTGTGCTGTATTGTTCTTTGTTCTTTGATATCTAGTCAAAGAGTCAGGCGAGCTCAATGGGGTGTTTCTGTTGACCCTCTGAAGGTGACCTTGTGCCTCATCCCAATAGATTTGCAAATTTTCCCTTGAAACCCATGAAACTACTGGATTGCTGTAAAAATCCAGCTCTTCACTAATGTCCTTTAGGGAAGAAAATCTGCACTCCTTGTCCAGTCTGATCTCCATGTGAATCCAGACCCACAAATGTAAAATGCTCTCAACTGATCTCTGAGAGATCCTAGTCAGCGACTCCATTACATTAAATCACCGCAAAAAATCAACGAGGAATAAAACAAGATGGACCAGCTGACATTAGCCCAGGCACATTCTGCTCAGCCAACCCTGTACAAGACTCCTCACTAAAGTGTGAGGATCTGCTCCCAAATTGAGAGGGCTGTCCCTCAGACTAATCAAGCACTCGAACATTGTATGCTGATTGAATCAAACCTTGCAGACAATGTATCAGACTCCTCCATCACCAGCCCTGTGCATGTCATTCCTCACAGGCTGCATATGTACAGCAGACATTCTAGCTCAGTGGTATACAGTGGGCTTGATTCTTAAATGGCCTTAGGGATGGGCAATAAATACTGGCCCAGCCGGTGACACCCACATGAACACATAAATCGGGAGGGAGTAGCACTCAATTAATTCTCTTTCCATCAGGCCAAACATAATCCCACTGAAAATCGCCTCCGGCCTTCCCTCAGCTGATAATCGCCTCCGGCCTTCCCTCAGCTGATAATCGCCTCCGGCCTTCCCTCAGCTGATAATCGCCACCGGCCCTCCCTCAGCTGATAATCGCCTCCGGCCCTCCCTCAGCTGATAATCGCCTCCGGCCTTCCCTCAGCTGATAATCGCCACCGGCCCTCCCTCAGCTGATAATCGCCTCCGGCCCTCCCTCAGCCGATAATCGCCTCCGGCCCTCCCTCAGCTGATAATCGCCTCCAGCCCTCCCTCAGCTGATGATTAGAGCAAGGGCGCAGGATGTAATCTGGCTGTCTGCCTCCATGAGTGGCTCATTATCATTGCGTCTTCTCAAGTCTGATTGGGCCACACTACGGTAAATCATGAGAGAACCAACACTTGACCTTGTCTTCACAAGTCTACCTGTCGTAGATCAAGTTGTCTGTGACAACTTATTGTAGGTGAGCCCACCACACAGTCCTTGCAAAAGCAAAGTACCATGTTCACATTGAGGATGTTCTGAATGGTGTGTAGGAATACCACTTTGCAAACCAGGATAGCTCCAGAACAGATCGAGCAACTCAACACTGGACAACCAGGAGCAGCCACTTCCGACGAAAAGTTACATTGAACTCAAAACATTAACTCTGGTCGTGATCTTTGGCCCCACCCACTGGCGGGATCTGTCCCGCCGAATTCAACGGAAATTTGGTTGGCTTGTCACAGGCTTGACCTAGGGGGTGTTTGCTCGAGCTGTTGGGGAGAGTTTAAACTAATGTGGCAGGGGGATGGGAACCGATGCAGGAAGTTGGAAGGTAGTAAAACAGGGACAGAGACAAAAGGCAGTAAGGGGGAAAGTGTAAGGCAGAGAAGCCATAGTCAAAAATCAAAAATGGCGACAGTACAAGGTACAGTGACTGAGGGGAGCTCAGTGAATAGGCCCAGTAATACTAAAAGGAATAAAACGGGAAGTGAAAACATTAATGGTAAGCGACGCGGCAGGTTGTTACAGGAAGATATGGGTTCAACGACAAGAAAAATTAGGAGAAAGGGTAAGAGGAAATATAACTTAGGAGAGGTTACTGATCGAGCTGTTAAGATTCAGAACAGAGGTAAAAAAACCAACATAAGTACTTTACCTGAATGCTCGTAGTATTCGGAATAAGGTAAATGAGTTGATGGCGCAAATCATCGTGAATGACTATGATTTAGTGGCCATTACTGAAACATGGTTAAAGGATGGTCACGACTGGGAGTTAAATATCCGAGGGTATCAAACTATTCGAAAGGACAGAGTGGATGGTAAGGGAGGTGGTGTAGCTCTGTTATTTAAGGATGACATCCGGGCAACAGTAAGGGATGACATCGGTGTTATGGAGGATAAGGTTGAATCCATTTGGGTGGAAATCAGGAATAGTAACGCGAAAAAGTCACTGATAGGAGTAATCTATAGGTCCACCAAATAGTAACATTATGGTGGGGCAGGCAATAAACAAAGAAATAACTGATGCATGTAGAAATGGTACAGCAGTTATCATGGGGGATTTTAATCTACATGTCGATTGGTTTAACCAGGTCGGTCAAGGCAGCCTTGAGGAGAAGTTTATAGAATGTATCCGTGATAGTTTCCTAGAACAGTATGTAATGGAACCTACGAGGGAACAAGCGGTCCTAGATCTGGTCCTGTGTAATGAGACAGGATTGATTCAGGATCTCATAGTTAGGGATCCTCTCGGAAGGAGCGATCATAATATGGTGGAATTTAAAATACAGATGGAGGGTGAGAAGGTAAAATCAAGCACTAGTGTTTTGTGCTTAAACAAAGGAGATTACAATGGGATGAGAGAAGAACTAGCTAAGGTAGACTGGGAGCAAAGACTTTATGGTGAAACAGTTGAGGAACAGTGGAGAACCTTCCAAGTGATTTTTCAAAGTGCTCAGCAAAGAGTTTTACCAACGAAAAGGAAGGAAGGTAAAAAGAGGGAAAATCGACCGTGGATGTCAAAGGAAATAAAGGAGAGTATCAAATTGAAGGAAAAAACATACAAAGTGGCAAAGATTAGTGGGAGACTAGAGGACTGGGAAATCTTTAGGGGGCAACAGAAAGCTACTAAAAAAGCTATAAAGAAGAGTAAGATAGATTATGAGAGTAAACTTGCTCAGAATATAAAAACAGATAGTAAAAGTTTCTACAAATATATAAAACAAAAAAGAGTGGCTAAGGTAAATATTGGTCCTTTAGTGGATGAGAGGGGAGATTTAGTAATGGGAGATGAGGAAATGGCTGAGGAACTGAACAGGTTTTTTGAGTCGGTCTTCACAGTGGAAGACACAAATAACATGCCAGTGACTGATAGAAATGAGGCTATGACAGGTGAGGACCTTGAGAGGATTGTTATCACCAAGGAGGTAGTGATGGGCAAGCTAATGGGGCTAAAGGTAGACAAGTCTCCTGGCCCTGATGGAATGCATCCCAGAGTGCTAAAAGAGATGGCTAGGGAAAATGCAAATGCACTAGTGATAATTTACCAAAATTCACTAGACTCTGGGGTGGTCCCGGCGGATTGGAAATTAGCAAACGTGACACCACTGTTTAAAAAAGGAGGTAGGCAGAAAGCGGGTAATTATAGGCCAGTGAGCTTAACTTCGGTAGTAGGGAAGATGCTGGAATCTATCATCAAGGAAGAAATAGCGAGGCATCTGGATGGATGTTGTCCCATTGGGCAGACGCAGCATAGGTTCATAAAGGGCAGGTCGTGCCTAACTAATTTAGTGGAATTTTTTGAGGACATTAACAGTGCGGTAGATAACGGGGAGCCAATGGATGTGGTATATCTGGATTTCCAGAAAGCCTTTGACAAGGTGCCACACAAAAGGTTGCTGCATAAGACAAAGATGCATGGCATTAAGGGGAAAGTAGTAGCATGGATAGAGGATTGGTTAATTAATAGAAAGCAAAGAGTGGGGATTAATGGGTGTTTCTCTGGTCGGCAATCAGTAGCTAGTGGTGTCCCTCAGGGATCAGTGTTGGGCCCACAACTGTTCACAATTTACATAGATGATTTGAAGTTGGGGACCAAGGGCAATGTGTCCAAGTTTGCAGACGAAACTAAGATAAGTGGTAAAGCAAAAAGTGCAGAGGATACTGGAAGTCTGCAGAGGGATTTGGATAGGCTAAATGAATGGGCTAGGGTCTGGCAGATGGAATACAATGTTGACAAATGTGAGGTTATCCATTTTGGTAGGAATAACAGCAAAAGGGATTATTATTTAATTGATAAAATATTAAAACATGCTGCTGTGCAGAGAGACCTGGGTGTGCTAGTGCATGAGTCGCAAAAAGTTAGTTTACAGGTGCAACAGGTGATTAAGAAGGCAAATGGAATTTTGTCCTTCATTGCTAGAGGGATGGAGTTTAAGACTAGGGAGGTTCTGCTGCAATTGTATAAGGTGTTAGTGAGGCCACACCTGGAGTCTTGTGTTCAGTTTTGGTCTCCTTACCTGAGAAAGGACGCACTGGCACTGGAGGGGGTGCAGAGGAGATTCACTAGGTTAATCCCAGAGCTGAAGGGGTTGGATTACGAGGAGAGGTTGAGTAGACTGGGACTGTACTCGTTGGAATTTAGAAGGATGAGGGGGGATCTTATAGAAACATATGAGATTATGAGGATAGATGCGGGCAGGTTGTTTCCACTAGCGGGTGAAAGCAGAACTAGGGGGCATAGCCTCAAAATAAGGGGAAGTAGATTTAGGACTGAGTTTAGGAGGAACTTCTTCACCCAAAGGGTTGTGAATCTATGGAATTCCTTGCCCAGTGAAGCAGTAGAGGCTCCTTCATTAAATGTTTTTAAGATAAAGATAGATAGTTTTTTGAAGAATAAAGGGATTAAGGGTTATGGTGTTCGGGCCGGAAAGTGGAGCTGAGTCCACAAAAGATCAGCCATGATCTCATTGAATGGTGGAGCAGGCTCGAGGGGCCAGATGGCCGCCTCCTGCTCCTAGTTCTTATGTTCTTATCTGCCTTGGTGAATCGCAACATGTAGGAGCCAAAAAATCACCGTCTTTGTTTCTTTCTCCACAGATACTGCGAGATCTGCAGAGATTTCCAGCATTTTCTGGTTTTATTTCAGATTTTCAGCATCTGCAGTATTATGCTTTTACCTTAGTGAAGGAGAACATGCTGAGAGAAGCACCAGACATAATGAGGTGTCAATCTGGTGAAGTTACAACACAGGACTACAGACACACTAAACAGCACAAGCTGCAGACAGAGCTAAACAGAGTCCCACAACAAATGGTCCGCCTTAAACGTCTGCAGACCTGCCACATCCAGGCAGGAATATCCATGGATAATTAAACAACTAAGTGGGAGAGGAGACTCCGCAGATATCATCATTCTCAACAATGGGTTGCCCAGCACATCAGTGCAAAATGTAAGACAGAAGCATTGGCAACTATCCTCACCCAGAAACAGTGAGGTGATGATCCATCTCAGCCTCCTCTTGAGATTTCAGCATCATAGATTCCAGTCCTCAGGCTGGTTAATGGCACTGGAGACAGCAAAGGCTATGGGCCCTGACATTGTTCCAGCTATAATACTGAAGACACGTGCTCCAGAAGTTGATCCAATACAACAACAGTGGCATTTGACCGAGTGCGGCATCAAGGAGTCTGAGCAAAACTGGAGTCAATGGGAATCAGGGGGGAAACTCTCCGCTGGTTGGAGTCATACCCGGCACAAAGGGAGATGGTTGTGGTGATTGGACGTCAATCATCTCAGCTCCAGGACATCACTGCAGGAGTTCCTCAGGGTAGTGTCCTCGGCCCCACCATCTTCAGCTGCTTCATCAATGACCTTCCATCATAAGGTCAGAAGTGGGATATTCACTGATGACTGCACAATGTCCTGCACCATTCACAACTCCTCAGATACTGAAGCAATCCATGTCCAAATGCAGCAAGACCTGGACAATATCCAGGCTTGGGCTGACAAGTGGCAAGTTACATTTACACGATATAAGTGCCAGCACTGAGCATCAACAACAAGAGAGGATCTAACCATCTCTGCTTGACTTCCAACAGTATAACTATTATGAAAACCCCACCATCAATATTCTGGGGGTTAATAATGATTGAAAGCTTAATTAGACCAGCCATACAAATACTGAGGATACAGGGCAGATCAGAGGCTGGGAATTCTGTAGTGAGTAACTCACCTCCTGACCCCCCCAAAGCCTGTCCACCATCACCAAGGCTCACGTCACGAGTATAATGGAATACTCTCCACTTGCCTGGATGGGTGCAGCTCCAACAATACTCAAGAGATTCAACACCATCCAGAACCAAGCAGCCTGCTTGACGGACAACCTATCACCACCTTAAAAATATATTCTTTTTATCACTGATGCACAGTGACAGCAGCAGGTACAGTACAAAGTGCATTGTAGCAACTCACCAAGACACCTCCTATAGTACCTTCCAAACCAATGGCCTGTGACACCTTACAGAACAAGGGCAGCAGATCCTTGGTAACACCACCACCTGTAAGTTCTCCTCCAAGTCACACACCATCCTGACCTGGAACTATATCATCGTTCCTCTACCCACAGTGGATTGCAGTGAATCACTGAATCTAGGCTGCTCTCACAAGCCTGTTATGATCCTCTTGGGGATTCATCAGGCAAAATAACCAAATTTATTGAGTGATCCCTGCATGAAGAAATTGCCAAAGAAGATTCCACTTTTTGTTACTTTACTTCAATATGAATCAAAGCATTGCAAATTAAATTTGAAGTAACAGGTAAAGATGGTCAGTACACAATATAAATTAAACAACAGAATAGCAGATACAATAAAAACCATGGGTTGGATTCTTCCACCTCGCCATGTGTGGGGTGTGGACCATGTAAAGGTCCATTAACCTTGGATGGGGATTTCCTGTGACTGGGCAAACTAGGCTGGAGAATCGGGCTCTATTTTTCATGGAATTCTGAGGCAGCCCCATTCCACCTGCGTGGCCAACATTTTCACCGCCAAAGTTCTTGCATCAGGGTTTCAGTTCCTTTCCTTCAAGGACTTAGTGTATGTACTTTGTGTATGTACCACACAGCCTCCATATTTTATTTTCCAACTTGTGAATACAGCTTGCACGTCAAAGGTGATCAGTATTTCCTATTATCCATGAATTATAATTGAAACCTTTACAATTGATACAAATTCTTTAAAGATCTTTTTAAAAACATTTTTGTAAACAATCATGGATTCTCCAAACATTTTAAAGTAATCACATGTTTTCCTGACAGTTACTGCTGTCACATGTCAATGGCTTTGAGTTTCTTTCTCCATGGAACCAGATCACATGGGCATGTCTCTGAGTTTAGGTGTTGTCGGGATTTTCTGTTTTACTTTGTGTTAATTGTACATTTCAAAACATAGCAGAACTTGTAATGTGCGAGACACTAACAGCCAACAGAAAAACGACTAAACTATGATAAATTTCATAAACACAATCTATCTTCTCAGGGTATCCACTAGCAATTTCTAAGAGGTGTCACTTGTTATGAGGAACCAAAGCCCTGCCCCATTTTTACTCACCGCACCCAAACTCCCAACACCCAACATAATGGAACTTACCAACAACATGCTTCCTTCTGGAGACAACAGATAACTCAGGACAAAGCAACTCTGGAATATGAATCCAATCCATTCTCGGCAGAGACAACTTCACAATATTGAATAATGAGAGTTGTTATTGGGTGGCTTTGTTTGAAGAAGTTGGGGATAAATGGGTTAGTGTGTGGGGAGCTGGGTATTGAACAGACGGCTAAAGCTCCATTTCTGGCGGTCAATGGTTTCACATGAGCCTCCCGATTGGACCTCTGCGATATATCTCATTCACCTCTTATTGATTTTTACTCTCACCCTTATTGTTTAAGTTGAGTGAAGAAAATAATTTTACTCACCGCAGAAATCACGTTTTGTTTCGTGTTTCGGTACAAGTGATGTTGGTCGTTGTTTGTTCGATCAGACCTGACTTTCTCTGCTCTGCTCGGTTTATATAAGACTCCAGGGTAATGACATCAATGTCTTCATAAGGGAAATAAATTGCTAACAATGACATGCTTTACAGCTTAAGGAAACAAATTTCAAAAGGCAACTGAGACGCAACAAGATGATGGGGCAACTGTGGGACTTCCTGTGGGAGGAGAGTCAGGGTCATTTATTATAAACGTCCCTGACCTTGGACAATTTTTACCGTTATTTTAATGGGTTTGCAATATTTCAGATCCTAACTGGTGCTTGAAATAGAAGCAGGAACAATTTTGTTTAAATTTTTGATAAAAACATGGAGTGAAGGTTGTCCCAAGTCTTGGAGTCAGTGATGGTGAAAGATCTTATTATATCTCATTAAAAATTGTTTTGCACGCCTGCATTTTGTTAGAATTGAGAGCTGTCTTTCGAGTTTTGGATATGTGAAGAAAGGATGATTCATTGCCATTAACGAGAGGAAGAGACACTCAGTCTGGAGTTCGTTCAGGTTCTCGACATTATTATATTTACCCTGTTCATTAATTCATGTTTCTTCAGAATGATATTCGGTTTATAATGAAGTGGAGACGAGCTGAACATATTTTCCGCAGAAAGGTTGCGCAGTTTCATTCTGAAAAGTTCATGTTGCTATTGCAGGATTTACATTTTTAACTTTGTATAAGTGACTCTGAAAGATCATTGAAACAAGACCTCATTGAAAGTCCCACAGCTCACCAGACAGCAGTCTCAGAATAGACCTCAATATCCTCAGCTACAGATGACAAATGGCAGCCAAGGTCCATGTGGAAAATACCTGAGTAGATGTTGGGTTTGTGCTGGGGCAGGTTTTGATTCAAAGGTCGTGGTCTGAATGTGTTGACAAAAGCTGGAACTTTAACTGGGGCTGGACATGGGCAGAAAACCAACCACTGCCTGGCACCATGAGGATTTTCACTCACCTGCCAAGTGCTGGCACCAAGTGGTCAGGTGGGGGGGGGGCAGGTGGTCAGGTGGGGGGGGGCAGGTGGTCAGGTGGGGGGGCAGGTGGTCAGGTGGGGGGGGCAGGTGGTCAGGTGGGGGGCAGGTGGTCAGATGGGGGGGCAGGTGGTCAGGTGGTGGGACCAGTTGGTCGGGGGGGGGGGGAACCAGATGGTCAGGTGAGGGGACCAGGTTGTGGGGGGGACAATCTTGAGGGGGGACCAGGTTGTGCGGAGACCATGTTGAGGGGGGACCAGGTTGTGGGGGGACCATGTTGTGAGGTGACCAGATTGTTGGGGTAGGCGGTCAGGTTATGAGGAGCCTTAAGGCACTCTCATGATCCTCATTCTAGATCCACAACACTCAACCCTCAGAAGCCTTCCTGGTCTGAAACTGAAAATAACATTTTTGGATGATAGTATCTGGCTAATTTGAGACATGATGTGTAATGAATGGAGCTTGGTGGTAACTTTGGACCAATATCAGCCAAACCTCTCCACCGCTGGGAGTATTCCTCTCCTCATGTCTGGGCCTCTTATGGATTCTTCCACAGGTTGATGGTATTAAGGAGTCAACATTGCATTCTGTGACTGATTCCACAACAGGAAGTGAACCTGATGGACTTTGGTTTGTTTTAAACATAGAAACAGAGAGAGATTTATGGCAGAGAAAAAGATCTATTCACAGTTGCTGATGCAGATCAGGTGGAGCAGGAAGTTCCGGGTAGGCAGGAGTCAGAGGTCTGCTGCATCCCAGGACCCAGCTGCGTCCCTGTCCGATGCCAAGTCTCTGGGCAAGGTTATCCCAGAGATGATGCAGACTCTCAGGTACAGCCATGAGATTCAGAGGGCCATGGTCCTCCACTTCCACCTTCATCACCTCCACCTTCAGCTCCACCTTCACCTCCACGTCCACCTCCACTTCCACCTTCACCTCCACCTCCACCTCCACTTCCACCTTCATCACCTCCAACGTCACCTGCACCTCCACCTTCATCACCTCCACCTCCACCTCCACCTTCACCTCCACTTCCACCACCACCTCCGCCTCAACCTCCACCTTCATCACCTCCACCTTCACCTCCACCTCCACCTCCACCTTCACCTCCAACTTCACCTCCACATCCACCTCCACTTCCACCTCCACCTCCGCCTCCACCTCAACCTCCACCTGCATCACCTCCACCTCCACCTTCACCTCCACCTTCACCTCCACCTCCAACTTCAACTCCACCTTCACCTCCACCTTCACCTTCACCTCCACCTCCACCTCCACCTTCACCTCCACTTTCACCTTCACCACCTCCGCCTCCACCTCCACCTCCACCTTGACCTCCACCTCCACCTTCACCTCCACCTCCACCTCCACCTCCACCTTGACCTCCACCTTGACCTCCACCTCCACCTCCACCACCACCTCCACCACCACCTTGACCTCCACCTTGACCTCCACCTCCACCTCCACCACCACCTTCACCTCCACCTCCACCTCCACTTTCACCTCCACCTCCACCATGACCTCCACCTCCACCTTCACCTCCACCTCCACCTCCACCTCCACCTTGACCTCCACCTCCACCTCCACCTCCACCTCCACCTCCACCTCCACCTTGACCTCCACCTCCACCTCCACCTCCACCTCCACCTTGACCTCCACCTCCACTTTCACCTCCACCTCCACCATGACCTCCACCTCCACCTTCACCTCCACCTCCACCTCCACCTCCACCTTGACCTCCACCTCCACCTCCACCTCCACCTCCACCACCACCTTGACCTCCACCTTGACCTCCACCTCCACCTCCACCTCCACCTCCACCTTCACCTCCACCTCCACCTCCACCTCCACCTTGACCTCCACCTCCACCACCACCTCCACCTCCACCTTGACCTCCACCTTCACCTTCACCTTCACCTCCACCTCCACCACCTCCACCTCCACCTCCACCTTGACCTCCACCTCCACCTCCACCTCCACCTACACCTACACCTCCACCTCCACCTCCACCTCCACCTCCACCTTGACCTCCACCTCCACCACCACCTCCACCTCCACCTCCACCTTGACCTCCACCTTCACCTTCACCTCCACCTCCACCACCTCCACCTCCACCTCCACCTCCACCTCCACCTTGACCTCCACCTCCACCTCCACCTCCACCTTCATCAGCTCCACCACCACCTCCACCTCCACCTCCAGCTCCACCTCCACCTTCACCACCTCCACCTCCAATTCCACCTTGACCTCCACCTCCACCTTCACCACCTCCACCTCCACCTTCTCCTCCAACTCCACCTCCAGCTCCACCTCCACCTCCACCTCCACCTTGACCTCCACCTCCACCTCCACCTCCACCTCCACCTTCATCAGCTCCACCACCACCTCCACCTCCACCTGCAGCTCCACCTCCACCTTCACCACCTCCACCTCCACTTCCACCTTGACCTCCACCTCCACCTTCACCACCTCCACCTCCACCTTCTCCTCCAGCTCCAGCTCCACCTCCACCTCCACCTCCACCACCACCTTCACCTCCACCTCCACCTTCATCACCTCCACCTCCACCTCCACCACCACCTTCACCTCCACCTCAACCTTCATCACCTCCACCTCCTGCTTCACCTCCACCTCCACCTCCACCTTCACCTCCACCTGCACCTTCATCACCTCCACCTCCACCTCCACCTCCACCTTCATCACCTCCACCTCCACCTCCACCTCCACCTTCATCACCTCCACCTCTGCCTCCACCTCCACCACCACCTTCACCTCCACCTCCACCTCCACCTTCATCACCTCCACCTCCATCTTGACCTCCACCTCCACCACCTCCACCTCCACATTGACCTCCACCTCCACCTCCACCACCACCTTCACCTTCACCTTCACCTCCACCTCCACCTCCACCTCCACCTCCACCTCCACCTTCACCTCCGCCTCCACCTTGACCTCCACCTCCACCTTCACCTCCACCTCCACCTCCACCTTGACCTCCACCTCCACCTTGACCTCCACCTCCACCTCCACCTTGACCTCCACCTCCACCTCCACCTCCACCTCCACCTCCACCTCCACCTCCACCTTGACCTCCACCTCCACCTCCACCTCCACCTTGACCTCCACCTCCACCTCCACCTCCATCTTGACCTCCACCTCCACCTCCACCTTCACCTCCACCTCCACCTCCACCTCCACCTCCATCTTGACCTCCACCTCCACCTCCACCTCCACCTTGACCTCCACCTTGACCTCCACCTCCACCTCCACCTGCACCTCCACCTCCACCTCCACCTCCACCTTGACCTCCACCTTGACCTCCACCTCCACCTCCACCTCCACCTCCATCTTGACCTCCACCTCCACCTCCACCTTGACCTCCACCTTAACCTCCACCTCCACCTCCACCTCCACCTCCACCTTCACCTCCGCCTCCACCTTGACCTCCATCTCCACCTTCACCTCCACCTCCACCTTCATCACCTCCACCTCCGCCTCCACCTTGACCTCCACTCCACCTTGACCTCCATCTCCACCTTCACCTCCACCTCCACCTTCATCACCTCCACCTCCACCTCCACCTTCACCTCCACCTCCACCTTCATCACCTCCACCTCCACCTCCACCACCACCTCCACCTCCACCTTCACCACCTCCACCTCCACCTCCACCTTCATCACCTCCGCCTCCACCTTCACCTCCACCTTCACCACCTCCACCTCCACCACCACCTTCACCTTTACCTCCACCTTCATCACCTCCACCTCCAACTCCACCTCCACCACCTCCACCTCCACCTTCATCACCTCCACCTCCTGCTTCACCTCCACCTCCACCTCCACCTTCACCTCCACCTCCACCTTCATCACCTCCACCTCCACCTCCACCTTCACCTCCACCTCCACCTTCACCTCCACCTCCACCTCCACCTCCAACTCCACCTCCACCTTGAACTCCACCTCCACCTTCACCTCCACCTCCACCTCCACCTCCACCACCACCTTCACCTTTACCTCCACCTTCATCACCTCCACCTCCAACTCCACCTCCACCACCACCTCCACCTCCACCTTCATCACCTCCACCTCCTGCTTCACCTCCACCTCCACCTCCACCTTCACCTCCACCTCCACCTTCATCACCTCCACCTCCACCTCCACCTTCACCTCCGCCTCTACCTTCACCTCCACCTCCACCTTCACCTCCGCCTCCACCTTCACCTCCGCCTCCACCTTCACCTCCACCTCCACCTCCACCTTCACCTCCACCTCCACCTCCACCTCCACCACCACCTTCACCTCCACCTTCATCACCTCCACCTCCAACTCCACCTCCACCACCACCTCCACCTCCACCTTCATCACCTCCACCTCCTGCTTCACCTCCACCTCCACCTCCACCTTCACCTCCACCTCCACCTTCACCTCCACCTCCACCTTCACCTCCACCTCCACCACCACGTCCACCTCCACCTCCACCTTCATCACCTCCACCTCCACCTTGACCTCCACCTCCACCTCCACCTCGACCTCCACCTTGACCTCCACCTTCACCTCCACCTCCACCACCATCTCCACCTCCACCTTCACCTCCACCTCCACCACCACGTCCACCTCCACCTCCACCTTCATCACCTCCACCTCCACCTTGACCTCCACCTCCACCTCCACCTTGACCTCCACCTCCACCTCCACCACCACCTTCACCTCCACCTCCGCCTCCACCTCCACCTTCACCTCCACCTCCACCTCCACTTTCACCAGCTCCATCTCCACCTTCACCACCTCCACCTCCACCTTCACCTCCACCTCCACGTCCACCGTCACCACCTCCACCTCCACCTTCATCACCTCCACCTCCACCTCCAGCATGTCACCACACTGCTGTGCCAAGTTGGGGAAGGCACAGCAGACCACCATAAACTGGGCGCCCCTCCAGGGGGTGCCCTCAGGTCACCACCAATGTGGTCAAGGCATCGGAATCGCATTTACAGCAGTCCCTGCTCCGCTCAATGAGAGCCCGGGTGGCCTCATGGGTCTCGTTGTATCGGGTCTTCGCATTGGTCACCAGCCTCCATACTGGCGCCATTAGCTAGGATCTAAGCAGGTACCCCTTATCCCCATAAGCCATCCGGTCAACCTGGGGTCTCCTCAAAGACCCGGGGATCTCCGAGTGTCCCAGGATGTAGCTGTCGTGCACACTTTCTGGGAAGCGTGCACACACGTGCCTGATCTTCGGGTGGTAGTCGCACCCGTGTTGGTCGCCCCCTTCTTGTTGATGAAGACACAGCCGGACCGCCCGACGCAAGGTGACCCGCGAGCCATCTCTTACCCCCTGGACCAGGGGCATCCCGGTGATGGGGGAGAATCCTGCTGCCCGGGCATTTCGATGAGCCTGGTCCAGGTCAGAGTTTATAGAGTCAGCTTCCCGGGAAAAGAGGGCATCAGTGACCTCACAGATCCACTTGTCAGCTGTGTTTTGGGAAATCCCCGCTGGAGCCCTGGAATGATCCTGAGATGCAGAGGTTCAGGCTGCGGTGACATTGACGGCCACGGGGGTGGTGGAGGGGGGGGGGTATCCACCTCCTCCACATGGTGCACAAGGACATGGATCAGGTGCCTCACCGTCGCCTTGTTGGGGCGGAGCCTCTGGCGGCACCTCCTTGAATGAGCAGCGATGCCTGTACACCTTGGGCTGGCCTCCCCCTCTGGGCCCCTCCCTGGCCTGATGGGCGGCTGGGACCTCAGGAGATGGGGTGGGGTCCTGGGGGTGTTCTGGAGGGGTACGGGGGGATCCCGGAGGGTTTCCTGGGGGTTCTTGGGGGGTCCTGGGAGGGTCCTGGGGGGTTCCTGGTGGGGTGGTGAGGGGGTCCTGGGGTGGTCCTGGGGGTCCTGGGGGGATCCTGGGGGGTACCTGGCGAGGTCCTGGGGGGCTGGGGTGGTTCTGGGGGGGGTCCTGCACCGGGCTGCCACCTCGTGCCTGCCTCGAGGTTGCTGCCTTCTCTGGCGTCTGGCCACAGGGCCCACCAGGACTCCGAGGGAAGCTGCTGCTGGTCCACGATCCCATCCATCAGGTGATATCTGTAACGAACTGCAGGGGTGAGGGACAGACAATCAGTTTGGGCCTCCACCCCGGGACCCTCCAGCCCCCCTTCACCCTTACATTCCCCGCCGTCTCCCAGGGTACCATCCAAGGAGCCCCTTGTGCTTGTGGGCTCCGCCCTCCACAGACACCCCCAGCCACAGCAGGGCCCCCTGGGCACCGGACCCCAGACCCTGGACCCCCGCTGGGAACATGACTTCAGCCGGGCACAGCTTCCCGCCCCAATTCCGCCCGCGGAGATGGCCCCAATGCTGAGGCCCAGCTCCTGGCTGTTGGATCGTTGGCTGCTGTCTCTGTGGGGTTCATGCCTCCAGTGTCCAGGCCTCACAGTCTGATTGGGACGGCTGAGCAGCAACACACACCTGCAAAGTGGCTCGTCCTCCTCCGGGGTTCCACTCGAGAGCTGTGGTACCATTGCCAGTCCTCTATTCGCGATAGCCTCCAGCTGCGGAACCAAAGACCGCCACAGTCATTGGGAGCTGAAGTGACTGCACCAACCGGCCACGGACTGGGCTGTGTCCTGGGAGGGTCAGGTTCGGTGGGACGGACAGGCAGCAGCTGAAGTTGCCCCTGGTATGGTTATAGACTATCTGGGGGCTCACGGGTGCTGACCCCATCACCCCCCCCCCCCCAGCCGAGCAACAACCCCCTCACCACACTGGGCCTGTTACCCCCCCACCCAGCAGCGACCCCCCTCCCCACACCGGGCCCATTACCCCCCCAGCCCAGCAGCGACCCCCCCTCCCCACACCGGGCCCATTACCCCCCAGCCCAGCCGCGACCCCCCCCTCCCCACACTGGTCCCATTACCCCCCAGCCCAGCCGCGACCCCCCCCCCCTCCCCACACCGGGCCCATTACTCCCCAGCCCAGCAGCGACCCCCCCCCTCCCCACACCGGTCTCATTACCCCCCAGCCCAGCAGCGACCCCCCCTCCCCACACCGGGCCCATTACCCCCCAGCCCAGCAGCGACCCCCCCTCCCCACACCGGGCCCATTACCCCCCAGCCCAGCAGCGATCCCCCCTCCCCACACCGGGCCCATTACCCCCCAGCCCAGCAGCGACCCCCCCCCTCCCACACCGGGCCCATTACCCCCCAGCCCAGCAGCGACCCCCCCCTCCCACACCGGGCCCATTACCCCCCAGCCCAGCAGCGACCCCCCCCTCCCACACCGGGCCCATTACCCCCCAGCCCAGCAGCGACCCCCCCCTCCCACACCGGGCCCATTACCCCCCAGCCCAGCAGCGACCCCCCCCTCCCACACCGGGCCCATTACCCCATAGCCCAGCAGCGACCCCCCCTCCTCCCACACCGGGCCCATTACCCCCAGCCCAGCAGCGACCCCCCCCTCCCACACCGGGCCCATTACCCCCCAGCCCAGCAGCGACCCCCCCCTCCCACACCGGGCCCATTACCCCCAGCCCAGCAGCGACCCCCCCCTCCCACACCGAGCCCATTACCCCCCAGCAGCCCCAGTGCTCCGGGCTGATGCCTGGGTTCGAAGGTAATTACTCACAGTAGCCATTTCACTGGCCTCATGTTTTTAAGTAGAGTGTCTGTGTGACCTGTCGCTGGACATTCGAGAGGGGGTCCTTCCCGTTAACAATATGAGATTGGCCTTAATCGGTGATTATTGGTACTGGCCGCGCTGGCATCCGGATCTTGCCAACGGCAGCGGGCCGGTTACACAGGAAACCGATCGGCGCTCGGTGCCGATCCTGCTTTCACCCCGGCTCGCTCGGATCCACAACGGGTACAGCGCAGCCGTCAGATCACGTCCAGAGTCAACGGAGCTCTCAGAGACAGTGGTCAAAATAAATCCCAGACTGAAACCAGAGAGAGGCCACATGAACCGGCTCTTGTAAAATATAAACGGACAGAAACTGCCACAAAGACAATGGGGATAACAACCTGCCCCACCCCCCCCAATCCCCCCGCCCAAAACTTCTCTCAACAGAACTGAGCCCCGTTTGTGGTTTGAAACCACCAGAGGAATTCATTGCTGCACAGAGAGTTCTTAAAGGAGGATTCCAACTGTGTTCAAGAGAAAAGAGACCCAGCCAATGGTTGACCCTCAGGGAATGTGATCTCTGGGTGGGAACGAGTTTCAGACAATCTCTGAAGATTTTAAAAATAACTTTATCTTTATTTACTGAGCTAAATTTTAACATTTGAAACTCTCAAGTTTTATTCATTTTTTGCGCATGTCTTGGGAAGGTGTGTGTGCTTGCGCACGTGTGTGTGTGTGTGTGTGTGTGTGTGCGCATGTTTGTGTAAATCAAGGAATCTGGCTGGCTTAATATTTAAACCAAACTATGCACAGTTGAATTGACAATATCATATAAAAAAAAATAGTAGGCCATCACTCCATAAGATATAGGAGCAGAATTAGGCCATTCGGCCCATCAAGTCTGCTTCACCATTCAATCATGGCTGATCTATTCCTCATACCCATTTTCCTGCCTTCTCCCCATAACCCCTGATCCCCTTATTAATCAAGAATCTATCTATCTCTGTCTTAAACTCAGTGAATTGGCCTCCACAACCTTCTGCGGCAAAGGGTTCCACAGATTCACCACCCTCTGGCTGAAGAAATTCCTCCTCATCTCAGTTTTCAAGGATCGTCCCTTTACTCTGAGGCCTCAGGTTCTGGCTTTCCCTACAAGTGGAAACATCCTCTCCACATCCACTCTATCCAGTATCCTGTAAGTTTCAATAAGATCTCCCCTCATCCTTCTAAACTCCAACGGGTACAGACCCAGAGTCCTCAACCGCTCCTCAAGCTCTTCAATCCAGGGATCATTCTTGTGAACCTCCTCTGGACCCTTTCCAAGGCCAGCACATCCTTCCTTAGATACAGGGCCCAAACCTGCTCACAATACTCCAAATGGGGTCTGACCAGAGTCTTATAGAGCCTCAGCAGTACATCCCTGCTTTGTATTCTAGCCCTCTCGAAATAAATGCAAACTCTGCTATAACCAACCAATGAAGAGGAGTGAGCTCACTCTTGCTGGCCTGGTTGTAACAACACAGTGGGAGGTTTCTACTACCTAGTAGCTTCTACATTCCAGGTCACCAAGCCCATCCCATCAGGTCTGTGATCTTGCTACCCTCAATGTTTCTTCCACGTCTTGCTAGCCCATCAACTGATGGGTGGCAGGTTTAATTCAGCAGGTGGTTTACTTGCCTGAGCCAGGCCTTTATCTTGAGCATATACAATAATGCCACTCTCTCTGGCTGGTCTGTCTCGCCTGGAGGCACAGACCTACCCAAGGACGGTGTTGGCCTCTACATCTAAGCCTTCACAGCCTTCCAGTGATACAAACAGTGACCTGTGTTTAACAATGGTCTCTGTGAACCAGTAAATAGAAATGTTAGAGCAATCCAGAGTCTGCCTTCTCAGGACTGAACATTCGGTACGCTCATAGATTCAGCACATGTTATTAATCTCAAAGAGGCACAAGGCAGTCAGTAACTCCCCCCCCCCCCCAAACTTCCTTGTCCCCACTTCAACCAGCAAAATTGTCACCAGTGTGAAACTGAGCAATCAATAAACTGTTCAGAATGACTGCTGACAATGACTGACTGGTGTTGGTAGTTAGTGGGTAGGTAGCTGATCCCTGAAGTGAGTGAGATCAGCCCAGTGTCTGGCAGGGCTGAAGTCCTGGTGTGGGCAGCAATTCTGAGTACAGGAATATATGGATAAAGTAGGGGAGTAGGATTAATTTAATATCTTTATCATAGAGCCTGTACAATGGATCAAATGGGTTTCTCGTTCTAGATTATTCTGTGATTTATTATTTTAGTTCAGTGGGGTGGGTTACACACTGAGTGTACAAAAGGGTTATAACATTACAGAGGCTCGAACTTCGTGTCTGTTACTCTTTCACTGACCTTATCTGATTGCATCCACAATTTAAACCTTTTAAATTCATATATACAAGAGTTTGAAAAAGTAGGGGCACATCTTGAACAGAATTTAATTTGGAAACTAGTCCTTCAGACTTTAACCCTGCACATTATTTGTGACTTGCTATAAATTAGTAATTAAACATAATGTCTGTGTTGATCTGGAACAGAGAAGATCAGAATGTTGACCTGCTCTGTCGAATCAAACAATCAAAATGCTGCTGCTGCTGCCATCAACATCTGGAGCCGGTGTCCCACAGCTGGATCCACAGACACTGCTTAACTGCTGACTAATTAGCTGATCACTAGCTCATCACCTTTAATTAACATCTTACTAATTAACTCCCTGCTGGTTACCTGCTGTTGGTTAACTGTGTTTTGGGTAACTGTCGCTGGTTAACTGTCCATTAATTAACCACAGTTGGTTAACTGGCTTCTAATTAACTGTCCATTAATTAACTGCTAATTTACTGCCCTCTAGTTCAGTTCCCAATGGCTAACTGCCTATTTGATAACTACTTGCTTTTTAAAATTTGTTCATGGGATGTCACTGGCAAGATCGGTAGTTAGTGCTCATCCCAATTGACATAAAGGTGGTGGCAAACTGCTGGTTACCTACTCACTAATTAACTATTCACTGGTTAGCTGCTGCTTGTTCATTGCCTGCTAATTAACTGTGTGCTGGTTAACTGCTACTAGTTAACTACCTGTTAATGAGCTGCTATTAATTATTTAGCAGTTAATTAAGTGCCCATTAGTTAACTGTCTCCTGGTTAACTACCAGTGGTTAACTACCACTAGCCTCGGCTGAGATAACAAGTCCTGCAAAACAATACAATTTATTTTCTAAAATAGAAATACAAGCAAGTTAAACCTTACGGTATTTTCCTGGTGATATAGCAGAATAGCGTCTTCCTCTCGTTCGAACAATACCAACAGGAAAAAGACGAGAAAGTGAAATTGTTGGAAGGAAAGTGGCTGAATGATGGAAAGTGAGGTCCTGATGTTCAATCAGTGATGACAGTGAGACAATGTTCACGTCTCTGTCGCACGGGTTAGGTATCAGGTAGGGCTGAACTGACTGTAACTGACTGTTCCATTAATTCTCCTGTCACCACTTTCAGACTGCATTCTAATATCGACCCACCCCTTCCCTCTCACCTGTCTCTAGGAATTGTTAAACTGAGGCCGGGGGGGCGGGGGGGTGGGGGGGGGGGGGGGGTGAAGAATTTATCTATTTGGGTTGAGAGAATTGTGAATGAGGCTGTTACTTTATACGATGACTGAACACAAAACTCTACATCTTCAATATTTAATTCTTCAAATTTATTGTTTTTCAATTTGGACATATAGAAACATATTAAAATAAAGAAGTAAATTAAAGAGAGGATAGATATGGGGAGATTTTAAATAAATATTTTGCATCAGGATTTAGAAATGTTCGTAGGAGTCAGGATAGAGCTGAAGAAGTGGAGAATCTGGAATAATTGTTCAAGGTAATTGTAGACAAGGTAATTGTCCTGATAGGGTGCTGTTAAAAGAAGTAAGGGAGGAGATGTTGGAGTTTCAAACCACACTTTTTCAATCTTCCCTCACTATTATGTCCTGGTTCTGGAGAGTAACTCCTGGGGAGTACCCTGACTGAGAAGGGGAAATCGGGTAACGATAAGGTCAGAAGACAGCTTAACTGTTCACAGGTCAGCTCAATCTTATCTTCAACTGAACCAGTATTTCTCTCATTGGCAATAATGCTGCAGAAAGGGGTAAACAGGGATGGTGATAGCTTGTGAGTGTTACTGTCTCATATTATCTGAACATGGTTAATGGTCTTATTAAGAATAATATCACTGCTTGGAGCTCAGAAATATCGAGGGGACTGAATGACGTTGAAATCTTTAGTTAACAAGGGTGTTATCATGTTCTTCATGATTAGAAAATGCTTCCACAGTTGTTGCTTATCCTCTGTTGGATCTTCCATTCCTGCCCCTGACTCTAACCATCAGCAAAGGGGTTTATTGGAAACATCCCTTAACTGAAGCTTATTGAAGGAGGAGGAAGCTGGGAGTCAGAGACACCGCCTGACATAACCTCTGACATCACAATATACACCCTCCCAGCTCCACGTGACACAAGACAATGGGTGATGCTGGTTGGGTTTGAGCCTAAGCCAACAACATTGAACTCGTTGTAACTCCCAAAGTCACCACTCTTCTCATTAGAGCCCATTTGTCCCCTTACCAGAGTTCAGCAGCTGCAGTACAATGTGACCGAGTGTGATAGTACACTGAGTGAACAGATTGCAGAATCACAATACCACAGAATTATGACAGCACCTCGCCAAATGAAAATTATGACTTAGTGCCATCCCCCTGCCTTTTCCCTAATCGTCTGCACATTGTTTCTATTCAAATAATCATCTAATGGCCTCTTAAATGTCTCGTTTGAACCTGCCTCCTCCACACTGCCAGGCAACATATTCTAGACCCAAACTGCTCGTTGTGTGAATTTTTCTCATCACATTTGCTTCTTTTGCAAATCACTTAAATTTGTGCCCTCTCTTTCTCATCCTTTTACATTTCTCGTTGTCTACTCTGTCCATCCCCCGCATGATTTTGAACATCTCTATCAAATTTCCTCTCAACTTTCTTCTCTCCAAGAAGAATTGCCCCAACCTCTCCAATCTATCCTCATAACAAAGTTTCACATCCCGGGAACCATTCTTGTAAACCTCTTCTGCTCTCTGTCCAATACATTCACATCCCTGCTATAGTGTGGTGCTCAGAACTGTACACAATACTTCAGCTGAGGGCTAACTAGTGTCTTCTATAAGTTCAGCATCACCTCCTTGCTCCTGTACTCTGTGCTCCATTAGTAAAGCCCAGGATGCTATCCGCTTTATTAACTGCTCTCTCCACCTGCTTTGCCATCTCAATGATTGATGCACAAATTCACCCAGTTCTCTTTGTTCCTGCACCCGTTAAGAATTTTATGCCTTATTTTAATTGTCTCTCCATGTTCTTCCTGTCAAAATGCAACACCTCACATTTCTCCAAACTAAACTTCATCTGCCACCTATCTGCCCATTCCACTGACTTGTCTATGTTCTACAAAGTTTATAATGCTTACAAATTTTGTATCATCTGCAAACTTCAAAATTTTCCCCTGCACAACAAGATCTAGATTGTTAATATATATCAGGAAAAGCAAATATCCCAATATTGAACCCTGGGGAACACATCTACAAACCTTCCTCCAGTCTGAAAATTAACCATTGACCTTACTCTTCGCTTCTTATTATTCATTTTGTATCCATATTGCAAATGTCCCTCTTATTCCATGATCTATAACTATTCTCATGAAACTGTACCAAGTGCCTTTTGAAAGTCCAAGTACATCAACAGCATTTAAAAAATATATTCCAGTCCCTGTACCCGAATTCTGTACCTACATCTTCCATCTCCCGAGTGATGACAGATGTAAAATGCTCGTTTAACACCCTATCAATGTCCTTTAACTCCACGTAGAGATTACTCCCTTGGTTCGTAATGGGTCCTACTCTTTTCCTGGTTATTCTCTTTCCTTTAATATACTTCTAGAATATTTTGGAGTTCTCCGCAATCCTACCTGCCAGTGCTTTCTCACGCCCTCTATTTGCCCTCCTAATTGCTTTCTTAAGTTGCCCCTGCACTTTCTAGACTCCGCCAAGGCTTCCGCTGGGTTTTCCACTATCTATCTGCTAAAAGCCTCCCTTTTCTTCCTTACCCAGCCCTGAATATTCCCAACATGTTCGAAGCCATCGGTCTATCAGCAGCTCCACAAGAGTGGTTCCCATTGTCACATGTGACGCTGGGCGGAGTTAAGAAGGAACCGCGACAGTTCCATGTGCATGGAGCCTGTGGGTTTTTTTCTATACCCCTTTTTAAAGTCTGGGGCGCCCATTCCTCCAGGCCATTGGATGAGGCATTTATTTTTTTTAAGTAAATTTAGAATACCCAATTATTATTTTTTTCCAATTAAGGGGCCAATCCACCTACCCAGCACATCTTTGGGTTATGGGGATGAAACCCATGGAGACATGGGGAGAATGTGCAAACTCCACACAGACAGTGAACCAGGGCCAGGATTCAAACCCGGGACCTCAGCGTCGTAGTCCCAGTGCTAACCATGGGGCCACATGCCGCCTGTACGTGGCATTTCTAATAAGATGGATACTGTTCAGCTTTATAAACGTAAGAAAACTCCTCTCTCGTGAAGGGCGTCCCACTATCCATTACCAGGTGCTGAACGGGCGGCTGAGTTTTGCTACCAAGGCCCTGGACACCATCAAGGTAATCTTTTTTTTTAAATATATTTTATTCAAAATTTTTGGCCAACCATAACAGTACATTGTGTATCTTTTACACAGTAATATAACAATATAAATAACAATGGCCAGTTTTTTAAACAAGAAATAAATAATATATAAACATCAAAATTAAAAAACAAAACTAAATGGCAACTGCCTTGTCCCAAATAAATACTCTCCAAAAATACAATTCAGCAGTCCCGTATACAATTACCTATAACAACAACCTATACATATTATACATATACACTAACATCCCTGAGAATCTCTCTGGTTCCTCTTTTCCCCCCCCCCCCCCCTGGGTTGCTGCTGCTGTCTTCTTCTTTTCCATTCCCTCTATCTTTCTGTGAGGTATTCGACGAACGGTTGCCACCGCCTGGTGAACCCTTGAGCCGATCCCCTTAGGACGAACTTAATCCGTTCCAGCTTTATAAACCCTGCCATGTCATTTATCCAGGTCTCCACACCCGGGGGCTTGGCTTCCTTCCACATCAACAGTATCCTGCGCCGGGCTACTAGGGACGCAAAGGCCAAAACATCGGCCTCTCTCGCCTCCTGCACTCCCGGCTCTTCTGCAACCCCGAGTATAGCCAACCCCCAGCTTGGTTCGACCTGGACCCCCACCACCTTCGAAAGCACCTTTGTCACCCCCACCCAAAACCCCTGTAGTGCCGGACATGACCAGAACATGTGGGTGTGATTCGCTGGGCTTCTCGAGCATCTCGCACACCTATCCTCTACTCCAAAAAATTTACTGAGCCGTGCTCCAGTCATATGCGCCCTGTGTAACACCTTAAATTGTATCAGGCTTAGCCTGGCACACGAGGACGATGAGTTTACCCTACTTAGGGCATCAGCCCACAGCCCCTCCTCAATCTCCTCCCCCAGCTCTTCTTCCCATTTCCCTTTCAGCTCATCTACCATAATCTCCCCCTCGTCCCTCATTTCCCTATATATATCTGACACCTTACCATCCCCCACCCATGTCTTTGAGATCACTCTGTCCTGCACCTCCTGCGTCGGGAGCTGCGGGAATTCCCTCACCTGTTGCCTCGCAAAAGCCCTCAGTTGCATATACCGGAATGCATTCCCTTGGGGCAACCCATATTTTTCGGTCAGCGCTCCCAGACTTGCAAACGTCCCATCTACAAACAGATCTCTCAATTGTGCTACCCCTGCTCTTTGCCATGTTCCAAATCCCCCATCCATTCTCCCCAGAGCAAACCTATGATTATTTCTTATCGGGGACCACACCGAGGCTCCCGTCTTTCCCCTATGCCGTCTCCACTGCCCCCAAATTTTCAGAGTAGCCACCACCACCGGGCTTGTGGTGTATTTCTTCGGTGAGAACGGCAACGGCGCCGTCACCATAGCTTGTAGGCTAGTCCCCCTGCAGGACGCCCTCTCCAATCTCTTCCACGCCGCTCCCTCCTCTTCTCCCATCCACTTACATACCATTGAGATATTGGCGGCCCAGTAGTACTCACTTAGGCTCGGTAGTGCCAGCCCCCCCCTATCCCTACTACGCTGCAAAAATCCCTTCCTCACTCTCGGGGTCTTCCCGGCCCACACAAAACTCATGATACTCTTCTCAATCCTTTTGAAAAAAGCCTTCGTGATCACCACCGGGAGGCACTGAAACACAAAGAGGAATCTCGGGAGGACCACCATTTTAACCGCCTGCACCCTCCCTGCCAGTGACAGGGATACCATGTCCCATCTCTTGAAGTCCTCCTCCATCTGTTCCACCAACCGCGTTAAATTTAACCTATGCAATGTACCCCAATTCTTGGCTATCTGGATCCCCAAGTAGCGAAAGTCCCTTGTTACCTTCCTCAGCGGTAAGTCCTCTATTTCTCTGCTCTGCTCCCCTGGATGCACCACAAACAACTCACTTTTCCCCATGTTCAGTTTATATCCTGAAAATTCTCCAAACTCCCCAAGTATCCGCATTATCTCTGGCATCCCCTCCGCCGGGTCCGCCACATACAACAACAAATCGTCCGCATACAGAGACACCCGGTGTTCTTCTCCTCTCCTGAGTACTCCCCTCCACTTCCTGGAACCCCTCAATGCTATTGTCAGGGGCTCAAGCGCCAGTGCAAACAATAATGGGGACAGAGGACATCCCTGCCTCGTCCCTCTATGGAGCCGAAAATACGCAGACCCCCGTCCATTCGTGACCACGCTCGCCATCGGGGCCCTATACAGCAGCTGTACCCATCTAATATACTCATCTCCAAAGCCAAATCTCCTCAACACCTCCCATAAATAATCCCACTCCACTCTATCAAATGCTTTCTCGGCATCCATCGCCACCACTATCTCCGCTTCCCCCTCTGGTGGGGGCATCATCATTACCCCTAGCAGCCTACGTATATTCGTATTCAGCTGTCTCCCCTTCACAAACCCAGTTTGGTCCTCATGGACCACCCCCGGGACACAATCCTCTATCCTCATTGCCATTACCTTGGCCAGAATCTTAGCGTCCACGTTCAGGAGGGAAATGGGCCTATAGGACCCGCACTGCAGCGGGTCTTTTTCCTTCTTTAGGAGAAGCGATATCGTTGCCTCTGACATAGTCGGGGGCAGCTGTCCCCGTTCCCTCGCCTCATTAAAGGTTCTCATCAGTAGCGGGGCGAGCAAGTCCACATATTTCCTGTAAAATTCAACTGGGAATCCATCCGGTCCCGGGGCCTTCCCCGCCTGCATGCTCCTAATTCCTTTCACTACTTCCTCCATTTCGATCTGTGCTCCCAGTCCCACCCTCTCCTGCTCCTCCACCTTAGGAAATTCCAGCTGGTCCAGAAAATACATCATTCTCTCCTTCCCATCTGGGGGCTGAGCTTCATATAATCTTTCATAGAATGCCTTGAACACTCCATTCACTCTCTCCGCTCCCCGTTCCATCTCTCCCTCCTCATCCCTCACTCCCCCTATTTCCCTCGCTGCTCCCCTTTTCCTCAATTGGTGGGCCAGCAACCTGCTCGCCTTCTCCCCACATTCGTACTAATAAACCCTGTGCCTTCCTCCACTGTGCCTCTGCAGTACCTGTTGTCAGCAAATCAAATTCTACGTGTAGCCTTTGCCTTTCCCTGTACAGTCCCTCCTCCGGTGCCTCCGCATATTGCCTGTCCACCCTCAGAAGTTCTTGCAGCAACCGCTCCCGTTCCCTACTCTCCTGCTTTCCTTTATGTGCCCTGATTGATTTCAGCTCCCCTCTAACCACTGCCTTCAGCGCCTCCCAGACCACTCCCACCTGGACCTCCCCATTATCATTGAGTTCCAAGTACTTTTCAATACACCCCCTCACCCTTAGACACACCCCCTCATCCGCCATTAGTCCCATGTCCATTCTCCAGGGTGGACGCTGTTCTTTTTCCTCCCCTATCTCCAAGTCCACCCAGTGTGGAGCGTGATCCGAAATAGCTATAGCCGTATACTCCATCCCCCTCACCTTCGGGATCAACGCCCTTCCCAAAACAAAAAAGTCGATTCGCGAATAAACTTTGTGGACATAGGAGAAAAACGAAAACTCCTTACTCCTAGGTCTACTAAATCTCCATGGGTCTACTCCTCCCATCTGCTCCATAAAATCTTTAAGCACCTTGGCTGCTGCCGGCCTCCTTCCAGTCCTGGACCTCCATCTGTCCAGCCCTGGTTCCAGCACCATGTTAAAATCTCCACCCATTACCAACTTCCCCACCTCTCGGTCCGGGATACGTCCTAACATGCGCCTCATAAAGTTGGCATCATCCCAGTTCGGGGCATATACGTTCACTAAGACCACCGCCTCCCCCTGTAATTTGCCACTCACCATCACGTATCTGCCCCCACTATCCGCCACTATGGTCTTTGCCTCAAACATTACCCGCTTCCCTGTATAGCCACCCCCCTGTTTTTCGCATCTAGCCCCGAATGAAACACCTGCCCCACCCATCCTTTGCGTAGTCTAACCTGGTCTATCAGTTTCAGATGCGTCTCCTGTAACATAACCACATCTGCCTTAAGTTTCTTAAGGTGTGCGAGTACCCGTGCCCTCTTTATCGGCCCGTTCAGCCCTCTCACATTCCACGTGATCAGCCGGGTTGGGGGGCTCTTTACCCCCCCCCTTGTCGATTAGCCATCCCCTTTTATCCAGCTCCTCACCCGGTTCCCACGCAGCTGTGTCCCCCCCAGGAGGTGCCCTCCCGCCCCGCCCACCCCACCCCATACCAGCTCCCCCTTCTCCCCAGCAGCAGCAACCCAGTAAATCCCCCCTCCCACCCCCCCCGCTAGATCCCCCACTAGCGTAGTTACACCCCCCATGTTGCTCCCAGAAGTCAGCAACCTCTGGCCGACCTCGGCTTCCCCCCGTGACCTCGGCTCGCACCGTGCGACGCCCCCTCCTTCCTGCTTCCCTAGTCCCGCCATAATTATCATAGCGCGGGAACAAAGCCCGCGCTTCCCTTTTGGCCCCGCCCCCAATGGCCAACGCCCCCAGCTTCTCCACCTCCCTTCCTCCCTCCCCCACAACCTGTGGAAGAGAGAAAAGTTACCGGGTCGCAGGATTAACAACATAAAAATCATCTCTTCCCCCCTTTTTCCCCCCTCTTCGCCCCCCATGTTCGCCCCACCACTTTGTCTCAAACGTTCTTTTTTAATAACCCGCTTATTCCAATTTCTCTTCAACAATAAATGTCCACGCCTCATCCGCCGTTTCAAAGTAGTGGTGCTTCCCTTGATATGTGACCCACAGTCTTGCCGGCTGCAGCATTCCAAATTTAATCTTTTTATGAAGCACCGCCTTGGCCCAATTAAAGCTCGCCCTCCTTCTCGCCACCTCCGCACTCCAGTCTTGATATACGCGGATCACCGCGTTCTCCCACCTACTGCTCCGAGTTTTCTTTGCCCATCTGAGGACCATCTCTCTGTCCTTAAAACGGAGGAATCTCACCACTATGGCTCTGGGAATTTCTCCTGCTCTCGGTCCTCGCGCCATCACTCGGTATGCTCCCTCCACCTCCAATGGACCCGTCGGGGCCTCCACTCCCATTAACGAGTGCAGCATCGTGCTCACATATGCCCCGACGTCCGCCCCTTCTGCACCTTCAGGAAGACCGAGAATCCTTAAATTCTTCCTCCTCGCATTATTCTCCAGCACCTCCAGCCTTTCCACACATCGTTTATGGTGTGCCTCGTGCATCTCCGTCTTCACCACCAGGCCCTGTATATCGTCCTCATTCTCGGCAGCCTTTGCCTTCACGACCCGAAGCTCCCGCTCCTGGGTCTTTTGCTCATCTTTTAGCCCTTCAATCGCCTGTAATATCGGGGCCAACAGCTCCTTCTTCATCTCCTTTTTAATCTCCTCCACGCAGCGTTTCAAAAACTCGTGTTGTTCAGGGCCCCATATTAAACTGCCACCTTCCGACGCCATCTTGGTTTTTGCTTGCCTTCCTTGCCGCTGCTCTAAAGGATCCACCACAATCCGGCCACTTTCTCCTCCTTTTTCCATCCGTATCCAGGGGGGATTCCCTTCTGGTTTACCGCACAGTGCTTTTAGCCGTTAAAATTGCCGTTGGGGCTCTTATTAAGAGCCCAAAAGTCCGTTCCACCGGGAGCTGCCGAAACGTGCGACTCAGCTGGTCATCGCCGCACCCGGAAGTCCCATCAAGGTAATCTTGTACATGTCAACCACTTCTCTGGGCATCTACCAGGATGAGGACCATGGACCCCATGAAAGGCCCTGTGAGGTCGTCATGCACCCATGAGCACCCTGGCCATTCCCATGGATGAAGGGAGGCTGCCAGCGGGAGCTTCCTGTGCTCCTAGCGTGCTGGGAAGCTGCGTAGGACCCTCTCAATGTCCCCATCAATACTGGCCCGTCAGACATAACTGTAGGCCAATGTCTTCTTCGTGGAGGTACATGGGTGCCCCTGTGCAGGGATTCCTGGCCCTGTGGGGGGTGGCTACCTGAGCTCCCCACAATATGACACTGTTCTCAAGCTCAGCTCTGAGCAAATGGCTGTTGGGCTACAGGAAGTGCTCCCTGCATTTCGCCGCTCAAAAGCACGTGGCGGAGTTTGGACAATCTCGGATCCCGTTGCGCCCATGCTCGAACCTAAGTAGCGTCACTGGCAAGGAATCCATAAAGTTGAGAGTTGCAACCACTTTAGCTGCCACAGGCAGGATTATCTCCCTCAGCCTCTCTGCTCCAAAGAAAACAATCCCAGCCTATCCAGTCTCTCCTTATAGGTCAGATTCTCCATCCCAGGCAACATCCTGGTAAGTCTCCTCTGCACCACCTCCAGTGCAATCATATCCTTCCTCTAGTGTGGTGACCAGAACTGCCCCCCGTGCTCCAGCTGTGGCCTCACCAGCGTTTTATACAGCTCCGTCACAACCTCCCTGCTCTTATAATCTATGCCATGACTGATAAAGGCAACTGTCCCATATGCCTCATTACATACTCCCCTGTCCTGTTTCTTCTTCCAAAGTGCATCTCCTCGCACTTATCAGGGTTAAACTCCATCTGCCAGTGCTCTGCCTATCTGACCAACTCATCTATATCCTCCTGTAACCTATCACCCTCTTCTTCACTGTTAACCACCCGACCAATCCTGGTGTCATCTGCAAACTTACTTATCATTCCCCCATGTTCTCGGCTGTGTTTGGTTTATATATATATGTACAGCTCACAGCAATAACTCTCCCAATCCAGTTCTTATTGGGACAACCAACAAATGCGCGCCCTGTTTGGGGCAGCCTTTATGTGTAGTCTTTAACTAGTTCCAGCTGGGTGGTCTCTGCCCCGACCTGTGAAGCTCGTACTCCACGAGTCCCAACGGGAGATCGGCAATGGTTCCCCGGGGCCTTTGTGCAGTTATGACAGGTCTGTGTGAGGCGGGTTTGGTCTGAAGACTGGGGCTGTGGTAACTTGGAGCTGGTCCTGCCTTCCTCTGCCACATGGCCCAGTGCTGTATGGACCACCATGAGTAACAGCGACATGATCTCCACCCATTCCTGCCATATCACCATTTCTGAAAAATCCTGCAGAAAGCAACAGGAAATAAAATGTTACCAACAGATCAATGAAATTCCAAAATTAAGGCTCCAACCATTTGAGATCAAAAGAGATAAGCTTTTAAAAAGGGCAGTCGCGTAGTGGTAATTGTTACTGGACGAGTATTCCAGAGACCAGAGTAATGCTGTGGGGTCCTGGATTCGAATCACACCAGGGCAGATGGTGACATTTGAATTCAAGAAAAATCTGGAATTAAAAGTCTAATGATGACCATGAAAATATTGCCGATTGTTGTAAAACATTCACTAATGTTCTTTAGGGGAGGAAATCTGCCGTCCTTACCCGGTCTGGCCTACATGTCACTCCAGACTCCAGCAATGTGGTTGACTCTTCAATGCCTCGGGGATGGTCAATAAATGCCGACCCAGCAACGTCCATATCACATGAACGAATAAGTAATCTGTTGTCCCTAGACTGCAGTACAGCAAAGCAAGCGTTTCAATCATTACAGCAGTGTTTTTCCAACTGGGGGGGCCACAAAATACGGTGACTGTTACAGGTGGGCCATTTGGGTGACCGTCCGGTCACTATGGTTACGGCCATGTCGTCACCCAGGGCCACTGCAATATTTGGTCAAAAGCCGCATTTGGAATGATATGAAATGTGTTGAGAGTGAGCAGCCTCTGAACTGGCTCAGGCACTGGCACTGGCACTGGCACAGACACTGTCACAGGCACTGTCACAGGCACTGGCACTGGCTCAGGCACTGGCACAGGCACTGGCACAGGCACTGGCACTGTCACAGGCACTGGCACTGTCACAGGCACTGGCTCAGGCACTGGCTCAGGCACTGGCTCAGGCACAGGCACTGGCACTGTCACAGGCACTGGCACTGTCACAGGCACTGGCTCAGGCACTGTCACAGGCACTGGCTCAGGCACTGGCTCTGGCACAGGCACTGGCACTGGCACTGGCTCAGGCACTGGCTCAGGCTCTGGCACAGGCACTGGCACTGGCACAGGCACTGGCACAGACACTGGCACTGGCACTGGCACTGGCTCAGGCACTGGCTCTGGCACAGGCACTGGCTCAGGCACTGGCTCTGGCACAGGCACTGGCTCAGGCTCTGGCACAGGCACTGGCACAGGCGCTGGCTCAGGCGCTGGCACAGGCACTGGCACTGTCACAGGCACTGTCACAGGCACTGGCTCAGGCACTGGCTCAGGCACTGGCACTGTCACAGGCACTGGCTCAGGCACTGGCACTGGCACAGGAACTGGCACAGGCACTGGCTCTGGCACTGGCTCTGGCACAGGCACTGGCACAGGCACTGGCTCAGGCGCTGGCTCAGGCACTGGCACTGGCTCAGGCACTGGCACGGGCACAGACACTGGCACTGGCACAGGCACAGGCACTGGCACAGGCACTGGCACAGACACTGGCACTGGCTCAGGCACTGGCACTGGCACAGGCACTGGCTCAGGCACTGGCACAGACACTGGCTCAGGCACTGGCACTGGCTCTGGCACAGGCACTGGCTCAGGCACTGGCACTGGCACAGACACTGGCACTGGCTCAGGCACTGGCACAGGAACTGGCTCAGGCACAGGCACTGGCACTGTCACAGGCACTGGCTCAGGCACTGGAACAGGCACTGGCTCAGGCACTGGCACTGGCTCAGGCACTGGCACTGGCACAGGCACTGGCACAGGCACTGGAACAGGCACTAGCACTGGCACTGGAACAGGCACTGGAACAGGCACTAGCACTGGCACAGGCAGTGCCACTCAGTAGAGACTCACAAAACTGTGAAACCAGTCGGAGACCATCCTTCCTGTGGGGCCCTCGCTTTACCAGACTGAATAAACCAAATTTTATTTTTAATTATGTGGGATCTTTAAAAGCTTTTTGGGGACTACATTCTGCAATTCCATCAACTGTCCTTAAAAATTAAAATGGAATTTTACCCAGAATAATTTACAAGAATCACTGCTAGCATTAAACCAAAGAACAGGGAGAGTCTGCGTAAAGACTCAAAACATTCGCTCCCGTCTCACTCCACAGATGCGGTCAGACCTGCTGAGATTGGCCAGGCTTTTCTGTTTTTGGTTCAGATTCCAGCCTCTGCAGGAATTTGCTTCCATCGACAGGAAGAGTCTACAGCTCGAAGCAGAAGCTGATACCTGTATTTATTTCAATAAAAGTATTGTTAAAACATTCTTATATATGCAGCACTTTAATATTGCGTAGTATATCGTTTTACAATTTAGATTACATTTTAGATGGGTTTTCAGAATTACTAATCCATTTGAAAAATGTTTCAGAACTATTGAGGCCGAATCTCCGGCCACGCTGCAATCTCACTCGGGCAGAACGAGGCCGGTGAATAGCGGGCGAGGCCAAAAACAAGAACCGCGTCAGGCGCCAATGATGTAACTGGTCCGCTCCCCTCGGCGAAATCGGGATCTCGCTGACGCATGACAAGAAATCAATTATCACCACTCAAGCTCCATTTCCATACAATTAACGGGAGCCACCCCATATCCAGCAGCCTCCCGTCATTCAGCGGCCTCCCCAGCGAGTGCTCACGCTGGTGCCGATCAGTACTCCTTTTGGAAAAGGTGAATCTGGCGGAAGGCCAGGGGGTGAGTAGCCATCTTTGCTCACAGGCAAAGAGCCCGGGGGCGCTGGGCTTGCCGCCCCACTGCTCGGCGGGGGGGGGGGGGGGGGGGGTGAGGGACTCTCCACAGGGATGGGCCACCATGGGAGGGTGGGGGGTGGAGGTGCTGTTCGGGCAGTGGGCGGACAGTGGATGGGCAGTGGGCGGGCATTGGCTAGGCAATGGGCGGGCATTGGCTAGGCAATGGGAGGGCAGTGGATGGGCAGTGAACTGGCAGTGGGTGGGCAGTGGATGGACAATGGGCGGGCATTGGCTAGGCAGCGGGTGGATATTGAGTGGGCAGTGGGCGGGTAGTGGGTGGGCAGTGGGCGGACAGTGGATGGGCAGCGGGCTAGACAGTGGGTGGACAGTGGATAGGTAGCAGGCTGGCAGTGGGTGGGCAGTGGGTGGACAGTGGATGGGCAGCGGGCTGGCAGTGGGTGGGCAGTGGGCGGGCAGTGGGCGGACAGTGGATGGGCAGTGAACTGGCAGTGGGCCGACAGTGGGCAGGCAGTGGATGGGCAGTGAGCTGGCAGTGGGCGCGAGTGGGCGGACAGTGGATGGGCAGTGAACTGGCAGTGGGTGGGCAGTGGGCGGGCAGTGGGCATTGGCTAGGCAGCAGGTGGACATTGGATGGGCAGTGGGCGGGTAGTGGATGGGCAGTGGGCGGACAGTGGATGGGCAGTGAACTGGCAGTGGGTGGGCAGTGGGCATTGGCTAGGCAGCGAGTGGACATTGGATGGGCAGCGTGCTGGCAGTGGGTGGGCAGTGGGCGGGCAGTGGGTGGACAGTGGATGGGCAGTGAACTGGCAGTGGGCTGACAGTGGGCAGGCAGTGGATGGGCAGTGAACTGGCAGTGGGCAGAATGTGGGCAGACTGGATGAGGCCAATATTCCTCAATTGATTTTTGCATTTCTTTAACAGATTAAATGGTAACAAATTGGACAGCACGGTAGCACAGTGGTTAGCACTGTGGCTTCACAGCTCCAGGGTCCCAGGTTCGATTCCCGGCTTGGGTCACTGTCTGTGCGGAGTCTGCACGTTCTCCCCGTGTCTGCGTGGGTTTCCTCCGGGGGCTCCGGTTTCCTCCCACAGTCCCAAAGACGTACAGGTTAGATGGTTTGGCCGTGATAAATTGCCCTTAGTGACCAAAAAAGGTTAGATGGGGTTATTGGGTTACGGGGATAGAGTGGAAGTGAGGGCTTAAGTGGGTCGGTGCAGATTCGATGGGCCAAATGGCCTTTTCTGCACTGTATGTTCTATGTTCTCTGTAAATGGGCAAATTAAACAATCAAATAAAGTGAAAACCCCTTCAAATAAACATTGGGGTTTGCTTCTTTCACAGGTGGGAAATAGTAAACTCCCCTTCCACAGCCAACAAGCCCTGGACTGGGGGTTTGAACCAAGAGCTTCTAACTCAAAATGCAAGGGTACAGTGGGCAGGCAGTGGATGAGCAGTGAGCTGGCAGTGGGCGCGAGTGGGCGGACAGTGGATGGGCAGTGAACTGGCAGTGGGTGGGCAGTGGGTGGACAGTGGATGGGCAGTGAACTGGCAGTGGGCTGACAGTGGGCAGGCAGTGGATGGGCAGTGAACTGGCAGTGGGCAGAATGTGGGCAGACTGGATGAGGCCAATATTCCTCAATTGATTTTTGCATTTCTTTAACAGATTAAATGGTAACAAATTGGACAGCACGGTAGCACAGTGGTTAGCACTGTGGCTTCACAGCTCCAGGGTCCCAGGTTCGATTCCCGGCTTGGGTCACTGTCTGTGCGGAGTCTGCGGAGCCATGAGACCGTGAGTGTCTGCTGGGTCAAACTTTGCAGTGTCCCATGGCAACACTGAAGCAATTGATTACTCCTCATGTGGACTTGCTGTTATTCGCCAGCTGAATCTGTTTAATCACAAACTGGATTTGGATAAATTGAGGAGTGTCAATGGTATTTGTTTTTGAGTCAGTAATGATGATGGAATCTTTCAGGAGGCTGACTGGATTCATAATGCTTTTCTATTCTTGTAATTCACAACTTCTTGTAGGTAAGAAGCATTTGACAACGGGGTACAAATCCATGGACTGATCTTGTGAAGCTGCTGACAGATGTTTGAATTAAAATTTACATTTCAATTATTATTTTTTGCTGCTTTTGTCATAAAGCATGAGAAGGGCTGTAGGATTTAAGTGTGGGAGGGATTTATAGGTCCTGACAACCCCTCTTTTAAAAGTGTAATATAGGCCTGGGAATTCTGAACAATAACCTTCCACTAAATTATTGTTGGTTCTGAATCACCTCGTGATATCATCTGACCTAAATTGAAATTCTGGAGGAAAACCCCTAAAAATCAGAGACGCCTTAGAAAATAACACCTGAGAATCCTATTTTTCTTTTGCCCTTTAACTGAGGAAACCTTTTATTATCTGAGGACAAAGACCATGAACTCAAGCCCTGTTTGAGAGCCTGCAGTGCATAATTTAGGCTGGCTCCTCTGCAATGATTGGATTAGATATTAAATGAGGCTGTTCCTAGTCCTTGAAGTGATTTGTTAAGGATCCCAGCTCACTGTTTGAAGAACAGGGGTATGTGATTAACATCCTAGTTGTCCCTCAACCAACATCTAAATGGAATATATTATCACCTCTTCTATTTGTGGATCTGTCAAAAGTGCAAATTTATTGCTGTCAAAATTTGACTTATTGTGTTCAAGGTTATTTTTAGTTTGGGCAAAATTAAATGTGAATGGGTAAGATAATTAAAATGCTGGACTTTAGGAACTGCTGAATGTCAAGTAGTGGCAGTTCAAAGGGTGCCCTGCATTTTGTTAATGGCCAGAATTGGAAGGGAATGAATTCAGTAATAACTAGGTCACCTCTGAACTTTTTGTTGATTCAGGAGATCTACACTTGTCCCAGAGTTAAACTATTCTCGATTGAAAAATTGTTAAAGTCGTGTTGTAAACACGGGAGTAGCTTGGTGGGACCAATAATCGTGGAAAACGGGCTGTTCATGCCAATAGAGCAATTGTTTACATGCATCACAATCAAAGGGGTTGTTTGAAGGTGAAATATAATTTAAATGTCTGTTTGGAATATGCTGGGTTGTCCACATTAACATGGTGGTAATTTTCAGGAACTGTTCTTTTGTGGCTTCTTTAATGTTCTCAGGTTGAGCAGTTTCAGCTTGGGGAAGCTTGAAGCTTTTGAACAAAAGCTAAGTTGGTGGGTGTAGGTGTTAGGCCCTGAATCCAGAGAAGAACAGAAAATAATTTATTGAGTTGTGGAGCGGGGAATAGTGGGATTAGAAACCGGGTGTGTTTCTACAAGGATTAGAAACCGGGTGTGTTTCTACAAGGATTTGGTTGAGAAGTTTGCAAGTATAAATTGTTTCATTGATGTAGAATAGAAGTAATTACTTGAGGTGATGCTTGTTTTACTTGCTATTAGAATTGTAAAATTAATGTATTGGAACCTTGTGGCTTCATAATTTCTCTTAAATGTTAATCTCTGCAAGGATTGTAACACTGCACTTTCTACATTAGCAACGTTTAGTGTCTTGGTTTGTGTTTTGGTTAATCCTGTAAATGCTAAGTATTTAGATGTGTCTCATTTAGTGATCCATATACTTGTTTAGCAGTGTTTGCACCTTGTCTAAAGTATATCAGTTGTCTAAAGTATATCAGTTTTGGTAGACCTTGAGTAACATCTCTGCTTTGACTTGGCTATTGTGCCATTTTTTTTTCTTCAGATTACAATGTTGTGCTTTGCAATGGTGATTTGTCACGACTTGCTACACTGGTCTGGCTGCAACCTGCCCACTGTCTGTTCGAAATGTGGGCTGCACAGAGAGCTGACAAAATAGCCACTCGCCCATCCTCTGCATCCATTACTGTGGAGATTTTAAGAGGAGGTGAGGTTGCTTTCGTGCTTTTAAGCTTCTGAAACATTTTTATGTACTGCAAACCTCAAGGCTGCCACCGATACCCAGATACTCTTGTGCTGAATTCATTCTCTCACTCCCAAACTATCCGAATAAATAACAAAACTGTTGATGGTTCTTGTAAGCAATATAATAAGAACAAGAGTAGAGAAGGCGGGAGTTTGTTTACTGTTGGGGTTTTTTTGAAGCCTGTGTATTTGGTATTCCTGGTGCTTGTAAAGGATTGAGTAAATTGGCATCAAACTGTTTGATTTTATGCTAAGGTGAGCTTGAAACAGATGCCCTATTAATGTGATCTCTGGTCCTTTGTACAACTGATATTATTAACCTGCTCCTGGATTGACCTGTTATTAACCCGTGGCTCACTTTTCCCTCTTTAACATTGTGGGGAAACTAAGCATTAAGACTGGGTTCAATCAGTTCACATTACCTAAGGTGCCAAGTTAACAAAATCCCAACTTTCACCGATTCCACTCTCTTTCGCTAGATAACGGCACTTTTGTTTTGACTCGGAAGTACTCTGTACCCCCTTGCACCAACTTCTCTCCTGAGCCAGCGGAATTGGCCTATCAGATGGGACCTAGCATTGCTTGCAAGAATGGAAGCTGCATTGAACATGTGTTGCCAGGGCAGAGCTTCAGGTAAGTGTGTCCAAGCTGAAAAACCTGCTGTGAACTCCCATCTTCACAACATCTGACAGATGCAAAGTTTGCTGCCAAGTTGGAAGGTTTTGATGGTGGATACAGATGTTTCCTTTTTGTGAGGGAGACCATAACTAAAGATCATCAATGCAAGGCGGTCACCAAGGAATTAAATGGCAAATACCTCTAATTTTAACTGTGTTGAGAATTGAGAATGCCTGTTCTCGGGGAGTGGTTGGTTGTTAGCCAAATGGGGAATGAAGTTTGAGAAAATGGGTGGGAGGAAGCTTGAGTGGAGGATAAAGAACAGCCTGGACCGATGGGTTGAATGGTCTGTTTGTGCTGGAGAAAGCTGCCATCAGTGAGAAATGGGGCTTGTGGGCCCCACCCTGTCTCCCCAGAGTAGAATTGGGATCTAACAGGGCCCTTTCAAGAAGGAGTCCGCAACTTGGCTCCGCCATTCAGTATGATCACGCCTGATCTCGTCTCCTGTATAAGCCCTTCAATCCATGAATTAAAAATCTGTCTCCTCAAATGCATCCACTGCACTCGAGTGGTGGATTCCACAGATTCCTGACCATTTGGGAAAAGGAATTTCTTCTCTCTTCTGTTTTCCGTCTTATCCGACGATCTCGTCTAGGTTCCCCCACCAGAGGAAGCGTCTACTTGTCAATATCTTTTCTCATCTTGGAGACCTCAATTAGATCTCCTTATCTGAACTGAATCTCTCCATAAAAGGGAGGGGAGGGGTTCAGATTTTTGGGACATTGGAACCGGTTCTGGGGGCGGTGGGACCATTACAAATCAGATGGTCTACACATGGGCAGGACTGGAACCAATGTCCTCAGGGGTGCTCTTGCTAACACTGTTGGGGAGGTTTTAAACTTTAATGTGGCAGGGGGATGGGAACCAGATTAGGAAGTTAGAGGTCAGTAAAGAGGCAGCAACTAAAGCCAGCAAGGTACTAGATAATAAACTCCGTGTGACTAAGGGGAAGAGTAAACAGGGAAGAGATGATGAACGCAAAGGGACAGGTGGTCTGAGGTGCATTTGTTTTAATGCGAGAAGTGTAGCAGGTAAGGCAGATGAATTTAGGGCTTGGATTAGTACCTGGGAATATGATGTTATTGGTATTACTGAGACTTGGTTGCGGGAAGGCCAAACTGGCAACTAAATATCCCAGGGTATAGATGCTTCAGGAGGGATAGAGGGAGGTAAAAGGGGTGGAGGAGTTGCATTACTGGTCAGAGATGATATCACAGCTGTGATTGGCACGATGGAGGATTCGAGCACTGAGGCACTGGGTAGAGCTAAGAAATAGGAAGGGTGCAGTAACATTGTTGGGACTTTACTACAGGCCTCCCAAAAGTGAGCGTGAAGTAGAGTAACAAATATGTAGACAGATTATAGAAAAATGTAGGAGCAATAGGGTGGTCGTGATGGGAGATTTTAACTTCCCCAACATTGAATGGGACTCGTGTAGTGTTGGAGGTGTAGATGGAGCAGAATTTGTAAGGAGCATCCAGGAGAGTTTTTTAGAGCAATAGTCCAACTCGGGAAGGGGCCATACTGGACCTGGTATTGGGGAATGATCCCGGCCAGGTGGTTGAAGTTTCAGTCGGTGATTACTTTGGGAATAGCGATCACAATTTTGTACGTTTTAGAATACTCATGGACAAAGACGAGA
Source organism: Scyliorhinus torazame (assembly GCF_047496885.1). NCBI lineage: Eukaryota > Metazoa > Chordata > Chondrichthyes > Carcharhiniformes > Scyliorhinidae > Scyliorhinus > Scyliorhinus torazame. The sequence goes on from NC_092735.1 coordinate 41,688,475, forward strand.
GTGGTCCTAAAGGAAGAGTGCTAAATTGGGGAAAGGCCAAGTATAACAAAATTCGGCAGGAGCTAGGGAATGTGGATTGGGAGCAGCTGTTTAAGGGTAAATCCACATTGGAAATGTGGGAGTCTTTTAAGGAAAGGTTGATTAGAGTGCAGGACAGACATGTCCCTGTGAAAATGAGGGCTAGAAATGGCAAGATTAGGGAACCATGGATGACTGGTGGAATTGTGAGCCTAGCTAAAATGAAAAAGGAAGCATACATAAGATCTAGGCGACTTAAAACTGACGAAGCTTTGGAGGAATATCGGAAAGTAGGACAAATCTTAAACGCGCAATAAAGAGGGCTAAAAGGGGTTGTGAAGTATGTTTGGCTTACAGGGTTAAGGAAAATCTCAAAGCCTTTTATTCGTATATAAGGAGCGAGAGGGTAACTAGAGAAAGGATTGGCCCACTGAAAGACAAAAGAGGAAATTTAAGGGTGGAGTCAAAGGAAATGGGTGAGATTCTTATTGAGTACTTTGCATCGGTATTCACCAAGGAGAGGGACATGACTGATGTTGAGGCTAGGGATGGATGTTTAAATACTCTAGGTCAAGTCGGCATAAGGAAGGGGGAAATTTTGGGTACTCTAAAAGGCATTAAGGTGGACAAGTCCCCAGGTCTGGATGGGATATATCCCAGGTTACTGAGGGAAGCGAGGGATGAAATAGCTGGGGCCTTAACAGGCATCTTCGCAGCATTCTTGAGCACGGGTGAGGTCCCGGAGGACTAGAGAATTGCTAATGTTGTCCCTTTGTTTAAGAAGGGTAGCAGGGATAATCCAGGGAATTATAGACCTGTGAGCTTGACGTCAGTGGTAGGCAAACTGTTGGAGAAGATACTGAGGGATAGGATCTATTCACCTTTGGAAGTAAATAGACTTATCAGTGATAGGCAGCATGGTTTTGTGCAGGGAAGGTCATGTCTTACAAACCTAATAGAATTCTTTGAGGAAGTGACAAAATTAATTGATGAGGGAAGGGCTAAGATTGGTGGAGTTGCAGATAGTGAGGAGGACTGTCCGAGAATACAGCAAAATATAGATAGATTGGAGTTGGGCAGAGATATGGCAGATGGAGTTCAATCCAGGCAAATGCGAGGTGATGCATTTTGGAAGATCGAATTCAAGAGCGGACTATACGGTCAATGGAAGAGTCCTGGGGAAAATTGATGTCCAGAGAGATCTGGGAGTTCAGGTCCATTGTACCCTGAAGGTGGCAACGCAGGTCGATAGAGTGGTCAAGAAGGCATACAGCATGCTTGCCTTCATCAGGCAGGGTATTGAGTACAAGAGTCGGCAGGTCATGTTACAGTTGTATAGGACTTTGGTTAGGCCACATTTGGAATACTGCGTGCAGTTCTAGTCGCCACATTAACAGAGGGATGTGGATGCTTTAGAGAGGGTGCAGAGGAGGTTCACCAGGATGTTGCCTGGCATGGAGGGTGCTAGCTATGAAAGGTTGAGTAGATTGTTTTTGTTGGAAAGACGGAGGTTGAGGGGGGACCAGGTTGAGTAGATTAGGATTGTTTTCGTTGGAAAGACTGAGGTTGAGGGGAGACCTGATTGAAGTCTATACGGGTATGGACAGGGTGGACAGCAACCAGCTTTTTCCAAGAATGGGGGTGTCAATTACAAGGGGTCATGATTTAAAGGTGAGAGGGGGAAAGTTTTAAGGAAGATGTGTGTGGAAAGTTTTTTTTACACAGAGGGTGGTGGGTGCCTGGAACTTTTTGCCAGCAGAGGTGGTAGAGGCGGGCACAATAGCATCATTCAAGATCTAGACAGATATATGAACGGGCGGGGAACAGAGGGAAGTAGATCCTTGGAAAATAGATGACAGGTTTAGATAAAGGATCTGGATCGGCGCAGGCTGGGAGGGCCGAAGGGCCTGTTCCTGTGCTGTAATTTTCTTTGTTCTTTGTTCTTAAGACAGACCTTTCCTCTCTTATTGAACAATTCTTTAAACGAAGGGAGCCAGTAAGAAACTTTTCAACTCGCTAGTGGTGATGTGATCTGTGGTCTTTAACTGCAAAATTTAAAGGCGTTCATGATTTTGGTTCTTCTTGGATTTCATTTGATTTATTTCAATGAGTGCAGTGAAGCTTTATCTCCACTAAATTCCACTGTCTTTTCAGGGTGCGTTACATTGTTTTAGACTCTTCTGCAAATCCCCTGGTGATGACACGATGGTCTGAATCCATAACCACTAGAGGCAAGTTGGCAGCTCCAAATTTTGTTCCGGAATAAAGTTGATCCCAAAGAATATTCTGTCACTAAGCTGGAAGATGGTAAAAGGTTTTCATCTTTAACCTGCCAAAATTTGATTTTGTATTTTGAAAGTGGCTGAAGGAAATCTTTGCCCATGCGCAGGTCCTTTTTCATTCTATGCATCCTGCTCCCATGAAACTAGAGCACCAACTAAACCTTTGTGTTCTCTTTCTGCAGATGACCCTCCAAGCTATCGTTCTATCCATGTTTGGGACGTTGGAATGCGATCTGGCAATATGGTTGTGATCACTGTGCTGCTGGTAGTGACACTTTCCCTCCTGTTTGTTGGGTTTGCTGTCACTATGACTGTTGAATGGAAATAAATTTACTTTTATTGGACTAGATCAGTTGTTGATACTGTGCATATTAATCTGACTCAATGCCACACGGCTGTACTGGAAGCTCATGTGTTTTCTGCTTTTAGCTTCGTTTTTTTTTTTTGCCCCTCTGCCTAAAATGAATCTATTCAGGCCAGGTTGTAATCAACCCAAATTGCAATGTCTCTCCTGACTGAAAAATGTACTTTCTAATGAGTTTCATAGTCCAGCCATGGTTGCTACAGGTTTTGTGATATGTGACTCACTGAGGGTGGTGAATCTAGATACTGAGTCTTGTCACCAACTGAGTCACAGTAATGCCCTACTACTCATTCAACACTTTTATTATTATTATTATTATTATTATTATTATTATTAATGAGATGCTCAATTTATAGATCTTAGTGTCACAAGTAGGCTTACATTAACACTGCAATGAAGTTACTGTAAAAATCCCCTAGTCACCACATTCCAGCGCCTGTTCGGGTACATGGGGAGAATTCAGTTCATTTAACCACACAAGCACATCTTTCGGGACCTGTGGGAGGAAACACATGCAGACATGGGGAGAACATGCAGATTCTGCACAGACAGCCACCCAAGCCGGGAATCGAACCCGGGTCCCTGGTGCTGTGAAGTAATAGTGCTAACAACTGCTAGAGCAGTTGATGTGGTGTATATGGATTTCAACAAAGCGTTTGATAAGGTTCCCCACGGTAGGCTATTGCAGAAAATATGGAGGCTGGGGATGGAGGGTGATTTAGAGATGTGGATCAGAAATTGGCTAGCTGAAAGAAGACAGAGGGTGGTGGTTGATGGGAAATGTTCAGAATGGAGTACAGTTACAAGTGGAGTACCACAAGGATCTGTTCTGGGACCGTTGCTGTTTGTCATTTTTATCAATGACCTAGAGGAAGGCGCAGAAGGGTGGGTGAGTAAATTTGCAGACTATACTAAAGTCGGTGGTGTTGTCGATAGTGTGGAAGGATGTAGCAGGTTACAGAGGGATATAGATAAGCTGCAGAGCTGGGCTGAGAGGTGGCAAATGGAGTTTAATGTAGAGAAGTGTGAGGTGATTCACTTTGGAAGGAATAACAGGAATATGGAATATTTGGCTAATGGTAAAGTTCTTGAAAGTGTGGATGAGCAGAGGGATCTAGGTGTCCATGTGCATAGATCCCTGAAAGTTGCCACCCAGGTTGATAGGGTTGTGAAGAAGGCCTATGGAGTGTTGGCCTTTATTGGTAGAGGGATTGAGTTCCGGAGTCAGGAGGTCATGTTGCAGCTGTACAGAACTCTGGTACGGCCGCATTTGGAGTATTGCGTACAGTTCTGGTCACCGCATTGTAGGAAGGACGTGGAGGCTTTGGAGCGGGTGCAGAGGAGATTTACCAGGATGTTGCCTGGTATGGAGGGAAAATCTTATGAGGAAAGGCTGATGGACTTGAGGTTGTTTTCGTTGGAGAGAAGAAGGTTAAGAGGAGACTTAATAGAGGCATACAAAATGATCAGGGGGTTAGATAGGGTGGACAGTGAGCGCCTTCTCCCGCGGATGGAAATGGCTGGCACGAGGGGACATAGCTTTAAACTGAGGGGTAATAGATATAGGTCAGAGGTAGGTTCTTTACGCAAAGAGTAGTGAGGCCGTGGAATGCCCTACCTGCTACAGTAGTGAACTCGCCAACATTGAGGGCATTTAAAAGTTTATTGGATAAACATATGGATGATATGGCACAGTGTAGGTTAGATGACTTTTGTTTTGGTGCAACATCGTGGGCCGAAGGGCGTGTACTGCGCTGTATCGTTCTATGTACCCACAGTATTTGTCTAACATGTGGTTATACTAGGCAGCTGTTGCTGACATAAATGATTTACTTTAATTCTCCTAGATCTTATAACTAGGACCAGAAGTTCATATCTTCAAACCCTCCTCCATATCTTGCTCTGATGGTTCTCTCACTAGCTTCAACTGATCACAAAGCTAATAGCACTGCTGCTTCAGTGCCAGGGAGCAAGATTCAATTCTGGCCTTGGGTGAATGTGGAATTTGCATATTCTCCAGCTGTTGAAATGGATATCTACCAGATTCCTCCCACAGTACAAAGGGGTGTAGGTTAGGTGACATTATGGGGCTAGGGGAGTGGGTCCTTTTCAGAGGGTCTGTGCAGAATGGCCCAAATGTTGGGATTCTATGAATGGCGGTATGAATGAAGGGTGATATGAAACTATTTGCGAGTTGATAGGTTTCTATGAAAGTGGGGAGTTTTTGTGACCCATGGATGAGAGAATTTTGGGTGTATATGAATTATCATTGTTAACACATGACCATCCTGGAATTCGGTGCAACAATTACTGATCTTGTCAGTGTTGCTTGTAATTAAATTCTACTTTCCTATTTACACTTGTTGCACTCACCACTCTGTAGTTCGTGTGGTACAGCTGGGGACAAATAGTCACTTTCCAATTATCAATATATAGGAAAACATTGAATACTTTTACTCTGCTACAGTCACTGTGGTTGGCTCCACAAACTTGCTCTGATGTAGCAGGGTCAAAGCATCATGGTCAAAGCATCATATCTGGACAACCACAATTTATAACCCTATGGCCTAGTCCATCTGCGTCCCTCTGCCCCCACCCCCCACCAGTAGAGGGCAGGCCGGGTAAGAGATGTTAACCTGCTGAAGCATTTGCCACAATCTTCAGCCAGGGCCTCCTCTGGAGGTGCCCAGCATCGCTTCACTCTGCACAACATTAAGAATCACTGGATACTCCAAAGCCGAGAGGCTCGGACAACATTCCATCAATAGCACTGAAGACTTATGCTCTGCAAATAGTTGCTTCCTTAGCCAAGCATTACATTGGCCAATTCCTGCTCCATCAGTCTCCTCTGGACCAACATGCTGGAAAGGGGTCATAGACAGTGCTACCGAGCAGAAATACCTGATCATCACCAACAGTCTGTTTGGGTTTTGTCACAACCACACGGCCCCCGCCTCATTTCAGTATTTTTCCAGGTAAGGATGAGCTGAATTGGGTGCGTCACTGCATTTGAAATTGGTTTGGCCTCAGTGAAGCATCAAGGGGCAAAACCGAGCGAGCCAATGGGAATGGGGGAAAACTCACTTCCTCAAAATTCAGGGTAAGCCGAGTTTTAATTTCGAACTGGCTAGATTCTTGATCAGCAAGGGGGCAAACGGTTATCAGGGGGTGAGCAGGAATTTGTGGTTGAAGTTCCAATCAGATCAGCCATGATCTTATTGGAACATACCTCTTCATTCACCTGAGGAAGGAGCAGCGCTCCGAAAGCTAGTGACATCGAAACAAACCTGTTGGACTTTAACCTGGTGTTGTAAGACTTCGTACTGTGCTCACCCCAGTCCAACGCCGGCATCTCCACATCATGATCTTATTGAACAGTGGGATTGACTTGGGGCTGAATGGCCTGCCCATGCTCCTAATTTGTATGTTCGTATGCCCCAGGACTTCACTGCAGGAACTCCTCAGCTAGTCCTCGACTTAACCATCTTCAGCTGCTTAGCAATGACCTTTGGGGCCACTGCTGCTTGTCATTTTTATAAATGACCGGGAGGAGGGTGTAGAAGGATGGGTGAGTACATTTGCAGATGACACTAAAGTCGGTGGAGTTGTGGACAGTACGGAAGGATGTTACAAGTTACAGAGGGACATAGATAAGCTGCAGCGCTGGGCTGAGAGGTGGCAAATGGAGTTTAATGCAGAAAAGTGTGAGGTGATTCATTTTGGAAGGAATAACAGGAAGACAAAGTACTGGGCTAATGGTAAGATTCTTGGAAGTGTGGATGAGCAGAGAGATCTCGGTGTCCATGTACATAGATCCCAGGTTGAGAGGGTTGTTAAGAAGGCGTACGGTGTGTTAGCTTTTATTGGTAGAGGGATTGAGTTTCGGAGCCATGAGGTCATGTTGCCACTGTACAAAACTCTGGTGCGGCCGCACTTGGAGTAGTGCGTGCAATTCTGGTCGCCGCATTATAGGAAGCATTGGAAGGGTGCAGAGGTGATTTACCAGAATGTTGCCTGGTATGGAGGGAAGGCTGAGGGACTTGAGTCTGTTTTCGTTAGAGAGAAGGTTAAGCGGTGACTTAATTGAGGCATACAAGATGATCAGAGGATTGGATAGGGTGGACAGTGAGATCCTTTTTCCTCGGATGTCTCGGACGAGGGGACATAGCTTTGCATTGAGGGGAGATAGATATAGGACAGTTGTCAGAGGTAGCTTCTTTACTCGGATAGTAAGGGTGTGGAATGTCCTGCCTGCAACAGTAGTGGACTCGCCAACACTAAGGACATTCAAATGGTCATTGGATAGACATATGGACGATAAGGGAATAGTGTAGATGGGCTTTAGAGTGGTTTCTCAGGTCGGCGCAACATCGAGGGCCGAAGGGCCTGTACTGCGCTGTAATGTTCTATAAGGTAGAAGTGGGGGTGCTTGGTGATGATTGGTGAAGCAGTCCATGACAGTGCAGCAAGAACGGGACAATAACTGGGTTTGGGCTGATAAGGGGCAAGTTACGGTACACCTCACAAATGCCAGTTAATGGCTATGTCCAACAAGAGAGAATCCAACCACATCCCTTGACATTCAAAGGCATTTCCATCACTGAATTTCTCCCATCAACATTCTGGGGATTATCATTGGCCAGAAACTGAACTGGAACAGCCATAGGAGGCAGCACGGTTGCACAGTGGTTAGCACTGTTGCTTCACAGCCCAGGGTTGATTCCCGGCTTGGGTCACTGTCTGTGCGGAGTCTGCGCGTTCTTCCCGTGTCTGCGTGGGTTTCCTCCGGGTGCTCCGGTTTCCTCCCACAGTCCAAAGACGTGCAGGTTATGTAGATTGGCCATGATAAATTGCTCTTCCTATCTTCATTTATGTTACTAGCTAGCTTGCACTCATATTTCATCTTTTCTCCCCTTACTGCTTTTTAGTTGCCCTCTGCTCGCTTTTAAAGGATTCCCGATCGTCTGGCTTCCCACTAATGCTCGCCATTTTGTCTGAGTAATGAGTCTGTTTGTTTCCAAATGTGTATAAATCCTGTCCCTGAGAATTCTCTCCAATAATTTACCGACGTGAGACTCACCGGCCGATAGTTTCCTGTGGCAAAGTCCTGGAATTCCATTCCTAACAGCACGGTGGGTGCACCTGCCTCCCTAACAGCACAGTGGGTGCACCTGCCTCCCTAACAGCACAGTGGGTGCACCTACCTCCCTAACAGCACGGCGGGTGCACCTGCCTCCCTAACAGCACAGTGGGTGCACCTACCTCCCTAACAGCACGGCGGGTGCACCTGCCTCCCTAACAGCACAGTGGGTGCACCTACCTCCCTAACAGCACAGTGGGTGCACCTGCCTCCCTAACAGCACAGTGGGTGCACCTACACCTCCGGGACTGCAGGGTAATTGGCGATGGTCACACTCTGTGAAATAATAAAACATTGGCTTGTTTTCTGGCAGCTGGGTTAGTTCGGGTTAGTTCGGGGGGGTTCTTGCGGCCGGTGGGGATGTGCCTCAGTTCACTGACCCTCGGGAACAGTCCAGCCGCAAACTCATTCCCGCATCAACAGCTGACAAGATTATTGCCGCATCTCCGCTAATATCGTTGCACAACTGAAAATCCGCCTTTAAGAGGTGAGCCCCGCCCAGTTTTATGAGGTTTTCTCTGATTTGACGCGAGAGTCACAAGAGGGCGGAGCCGCTTGAAGTAAGTCCGTCCCCCGGTATCTGATTGGTTAGACATTCTGAGCCGCGCTGGTGATTGGCGGCGGGTTCTGTCACTCACAATAATCAGACCCGCCCCCCCATTGTCAACCTGATTGTGGCGTCTTCACCAGGAGGAAAATCCAGCCCCGGTCCGACCCGACCCCAGCCCCAACCCGACCCCAAACCAACCCGACCCCAACCCAACCCGACCCGAGCCCCAGCCCGACCCCAGACCCGAACCCCAACCCAACCCGACCCGAGCCCCAACCCGACCTGACCCCGACCCGAGCCCCAACCCCAGCCCCGACCCCAACCCGACCCCAGCGCAACCCGACCCCAGTCCCAGCCCCAACCGCAGCCCAACCCGACCCCAGCCACAACCCCAGCCCCAGCCCGACCCCAGCCCCAACCCGACCACAGGCGCAGCCCGACCCCACCCCAACCCCAGCCCGGGATACACTGTACCGGGTTACAGATTTGCACTGTCCCGGATTACAGAGTAACACTCTCCCGGGTTACAGTGTAACAGTGTCGCAGGTTACAGTGTAACATTGCCCTGAGTTCCTGTGCAACATTATCCAGGGTTACAGTGTAACATTGTCCAGGACCTTGTCCAGGACCTCGCCTGTGACCTGGGTTACAGTGTAACACTGTCCCGGGGTACAGAGTAACATTGTACAGGGTTACAGAGGAACATTGTACAGGGTTACAGAGTTACACATTCCCATGTTACAGTGTAACACTGTACATGGTTACAGAATAACATTATTCCGGGTTACAGAGTAACATTGTCCAGGGTTACAGTGTAACACTCTCCCAGGTTACAGCGTAACAGTTTCCCAGGTTACAGTGTAACATTGTCCCGTATTACAGTGTAACATTGCCCTGGGTTCCTGTGCAACATAATCCAGGGTTACAGTGTAACACTGTCCCGGGTTACAGTGTAACATTGTGCAGGACCTTGTCCAGGACCTTGCCTGTGACCTGGGTTACAATGTAACACTGTCCCGGGGTACAGAGTAATATTGTCCAGAGTTACAGTGTCCAGGATTAGAGAGTACGAATGTCCAGAGTTACAGAGGAACATGGTCTCAGGATGCAGAGTAACACTGTCCCGGGTTACAGTGTAACATTGTGCAGGGTTACAGAGTTACCCATTCCCGTGTTACAGTGTAACAGTGTCCATGGTTACAGAATAACATTATTCCGGGTTACAGAGTAACATTGTCTAGCATACATAGTCACATTGTCCCGGATTACAGTGTAACATTGCCCTGGGTTCCTGTGCAACATTATCCAGGGTTACAGTGTAACACTGTCCCGGGTTACAGTGTAACATTGTCCAGAGTTACAGTGTCCAGGATTACAGAGTACGAATGTCCAGAGTTACAGAGTGACACTATCCCAGGATACAGAGTAACAATATCAAGGGTTACAGTGTAACACTGTCCATGGTTACAGAGGAACATAGTCCCGGATTACAGAGTTACACATTCCCGTGTTACAGTGTAACACTGTCCATGGTTACAGAATAACATTATTTCGGGTTACAGAGTAACATTGTCTAGCGTACATAGTCACATTGTCCAGGGTTACAGTGTAACATTGTCCCGGGTTACAGTGTAACACTGTCCAGAGTTACTGAATAACATTGTCCCGGGTTGCAGTGTAACACTGTCCAGAGTTACTGAATAACGTTGTCCCGGGTTACAGTGTAACACTGTCCAGAGTTACTGAATAACATTGTCCCGGGTTACAATGTCACAATGTCCCAGGTTATAGTGTAACATTGCACAGGGTTACAGAGGAACATTGTCCCGGGTTGCAGTGTAACATTGTCCCGGGTTGCAGTGTAATGTCCAGGGTTACAGTGTAACATTGCCCCAGGTTGCAGTGTAATTTTGTCCAGGGTTACAGAGCAACATTGTCCCGGGTTACACTTGATGCACGATCAATCACGAGTGAAGCGAGATTGTAGTCCAATTGAAGGCTTTAACGAACAAGTAGTTACCCCAGCAGCTCCGATACAGAATGACTGCTGTGGGTGAAACACAGACACTTATGCTCTGCCTGCTGGGCGGAACCAGCAGGCAGGTTCCACCACTCATACTACAGTACATGGTACTTCCCACCTCGGTACCGCGATACCCCTAATATAGCCTACCACATTCAGCCCCTGTTTAAAAAAGAGTCCGGTAGGGGTGGTGGCCTTGCTTTTACAGTGGTAGAGGTTATAGCGGTACCCTTCGGTGCCTTTACATGCAATACACATATTTACAGACAATTATTTACAAGTTCATTTTACAATGATCGTCGCAGTCCCGGCGGTGATGCTGGCGTCGGCTCGGGCATCCGTGGTTCTGGGAGCGAGTCGTCTTCAGCTTCATCGCATCCGGATGGGGCCAGTGGGAGGACGGATCCTCCTGGGAAGGGGGCTGTGGTGGTGTGCGCCGGTGAAAAAATGGTTGGAGTTGATGGGGGGGGAGGTGGGGGGGTGGGGGTGAGAGGGGGGATCCAGCGGGGGCCAGACCCCAGAGGGAGACCGTGTCTTGTCGGCCGTCGGGGTGTGCCACATAGGCGTACTGGGGGTTAGCATGGAGGAGATGTACCCTCTCGACCAGTGGGTCCGACTTGTGGGCCCGTACGTGTTTGTGGAGTAGGGCGGGCCAGCCATGCTGGGAGCAAGGTCTCCGAGGAGGACTTCCTAGGGAAGGCAAGGAGACGTTCATGAGGTGTTTCGTTGGGAGTAGTGCACAGTAGTGATTGGATGGAGTGAAGTGCATCGGGGAGGACCTCCTGCCATCAGGACACTGGGAGATTCCTAGACTGTAGGGCCAGTAGGACGGCCTTCCAGACCGTCCCGTTCTCCCTCTCTACCTGCCCGTTTCCCCGGGGGTTGTAACTGGTCGTCCTGCTGGAGGCGATGCCCTTGCTGAGCAGGAATTGACGCAGCTCGTCACTCAGGAAGGTGGACCCCCTATCGCTATGGATGTAGGCGGGGAAACCGAACAGGGTAAAGATGCTGTGGAGGGCTTTAATGATGGTGGCAGCCGTCATGTCAGGACAGGGGATGGCGAAAGGGAACCGGGAGTACTCATCAATCACGTTTAAGAAATACATATTGCGGTTGGTGGAGGGAAGGGGCCATTTGAAATCCACGCTGAGGCGTTCAAAGGGGCGGGAAGCCTTCACCAGGTGTGCTTTCTCTGGCCTGTAGAAGTGCGGCTTGCACCCCGCGCAGATTTGGCAGTTTCTGGTTACGGCCCTGACCTCCTCGATGGAGTGGGGCAGATTGCGGGTTTTAACAAAGTGGAAGAACCGGGTGCCCCCGGGTGGCAGAGGTTGTCGTGGAGGGTCCGGAGTCGGTCTACTTGTACACTGGCACAAGTGCCGCGGGACAGGGCATCAGGAGCTTGTTGAGCTTCCCGGGACAATACAAGGTCTCGTAATTATAGGTGGAGAGCTCGATCCTCCACCTTAAGATCTTATCATTCTTGATCTTGCCTCGCTGTGCATTATCAAACATGAAGGCTACCGACCGTTGGTCAGTGAGGAGAGTGAATCTCCTGCCGGCCAGGTAATGCCTCCAATGCCGCACAGCTTCGACGATGGCTTGGGCCTCCTTCTCGACGGAGGAATGGTGGATTTCTGAGGCGTGGAGGGTGCGGGAAAACAAGGCCACGGGTCTGCCCGCCTGATTGAGGGTGGCAGCCAGAGCGACGTCTGATGCGTCGCTCTCGACCTGGAAGGGGAGGGACTCATCGATTGCGTGCATCGTCGCCCTGGCGATGTCTGCTTTGATGCGACTGAAAGCCTGGCCTCTGCCGATAGGGGAAAAACCGTGGGCTGGATTAGTGGGCGGGCCTTGTCCGCATAATTGGGGACCCACTGGGCGTAATAAAAAAAGAAGCCCAGGCAACGTTTCAGGGCCTTGGGACAGTGGGGGAGGGGAAACTCCATGAAGGGGGCGCATGCGTTTGGGGATCTGGGCCTATGACTCCATCATGCACTACGTAGCCGAGGATGGCTAGACGATCGGTGCTAAACACGCATTTGTCCTTGTTATAGGTTAAGTTAAAGATTTTTGCGGTATGGAGGAATTTGCGGAGGTTGGTCGTGGCCGCAGATGGTGACATTGTCGAGGTACGGGAACGTGGCCCGCAGACCGTACCGGTCAACCATTCGGTCCATCTCCCGCTGGAAGACCGAGACCCCATTTGTGACACCAAAGGGAACCCTTAGAAAGTGGTAGAGCCGCCCATCTGCTTCGAATGCAGTGTACTTGCGGTCGTCCGGGCGAATGGGAAGCTGGTTGTAGGCTGATTTAAGGTCTACTGTGGAGAAAACCTTGTGTTGCGCTATCTGGTTGACCATTTCAGATATAGAACAAGAACAAAACAAAGAAAAGTACAGCACAGGAACAGGCCCTTCGGCCCTCCAAGCCCGTGCCGACCATGCTGCCCGACTAAACTACAATCTTCTACACTTCCTGGGTCCGTATCCCTCTATTCCCATCCTATTCATGTATTTGTCAAGATGCCCCTTTATGTCACTATTAAATGTCAGATGTTGATTTGCCCTCAAACATCCGCCCCCAATCTATGTTCTTCAGTTCCCGCCTAATATTGTTATAATTAGCCTTCCCCCAATTTAGCACATTCATCCTAGGACCACTCTTATCCTTGTCCACCAGCACTTTAAAACTTACTGAATTGTGGTCACTGTTCCCGAAATGCTCCCCTACTGAAACATCTACCACCTGGACGGGCTCATTCCCCAATACCAGGTCCAGTACCGCCCCTTCCCTAGTTGGACTGTCTACATATTGTTTTAAGAAGCCCTCCTGGATGCTCCTTACAAACTCCGCCCCGTCTAAGCCCCTGGCACTCAGTGAGTCCCAGTCAATATTGGGGAAGTTGAAGTCTCCCATCACCACAACCCTGTTGTTTTTACTCTTTTCCAAAATCTGTCTACCTATCTGCTCCTCTATCTCCCGCTGGCTGTTGGGAGGCCTGTAGTATACCCCCAACATTGTGACTGCACCCTTCTTATTCCTGATCTCTACCCATATAGCCTCACTGCCCTCTGAGGTGTCCTCCCGCAGTACAGCTGTGATATTCTCCCTAACAGAGGAGTAGCACAACTCTGCGGGGGAGAGGGTACGCATCGAGCTGCGTATACCTGTTGATGGACTGACATAGAACATAGAACATTATAGCGCAGTACAGGCCCTTCGGCCCTCAATGTTACGCCGACCTGACCATCCTATGTTTCTCCCCGGTCTTTACAACCACCACTTGAGCTCTCCAGGGGCTGTTGCTGGCCTCGGTAATGCCTTCCTTTAGTAACCATTGGACTTCTGACCTAATGAACGTCCGGTCCTGGGCACTGTACCATCTGCTCCTTGTGGCAACGGGTTTGCAATCGGGGGTAAGGTTTGCAAACAGGGAAGGCGGGTCAACCTTGAGGCCGCAGACAGTGAGGGGGGGTATGAGGCCGCCGAATTTGAACGTTAAACTTTGCAGGTTACACTGGAAGTCCAGTCCCAGAAGTGTGGCAGCACAGAGATGGGGGAGGACGTAGAGTCAGAAGTTATTGAACTCCATGCCCTGGACCGTGAGGTTGGCTATGCAGTACCCGGCTCTCCACAGAGTGGGACCCAGAGGCCATGGAGATCTTTTATTTAATCAGGTGTACAGCAAGGGAGCAGTGTCTTAGCGTATTGGGATGGATGAAGCTCTCCGTGCTCCCAGAGTCGATCAAGCAGGATGTCTTGTGCCCGCCGACGTTGTTGCGGTTGAAAGCGTTCGGGGCCGAGACTGGTCCAGTGAAACTGAGGCATGTTGTGGCAGAAGCTGAGAGATCTCGTCGGGCAATACACGGCTACCTGAGTCGGGGTCCTGAGACGTCATCCAAGATGGCTTCCCCCATGAATTGCACATGGCCGGCTGGGAGATCTCATCAGGCGATACATGGCCAGCCGAGTCGGGGTCCTGAGACGTCATCCAAGATGGCTGCCCCCATGAATCACACATGGCCTGTGCGGAGAGGAATGGCGGGCCCGGTTCGCCTGTGGAGACAGCGGTGGCCGACCGGGCCTGGCATACTGCCACGAGGTGTCCCTTCTTCCCGCAGCTCTTGCAGATTGCTGATCAGGCAGGGCAGCATTGCCGGGGGTGTTTGTTTTGCCTGCAAAAATAGCATCGGCCACCGCCCCCCCCCCCCCCCCCCCCCCCGGGGGTTTCCTGGCTGCCGCACTGCACAAGCTTGTGGGGAATTTAGGGGTGCTTTGGAATCAGCCATGGGTGGGGTCCACCCTGTCCATGCGGGTACCGCACGGTCGGGAACGTAGGCCTGGGCTTTGCGGGAGGCTACATCAAGGGAGTGTGCAGGTTTCCGTGCCTCTTTAAGCCCTAGTGTGTTGTTTTCCAGCAGTCGCTGGCGGATTTTAGAGGACAGCATGCCCGCAAAAAAAGCATCCCATATTAAGAGTTCAGTGTGGTCATTGGCTGAGACTTGTGGACAGTTGCAGTTTCTACCTAACACTAACAATGCGCGGTAAAAATCATCCAGTGATTCCCCTGGGATCTGCCGTCTGGTAGCTAAAAGATGCCGAGCGTATACCTGATTCACAGCGCGGACGTAGTGCTCTTTTAACAAAGTCACTGCGTCCTCAAAACCGTCCGCGTCTTCGATAAGCTTGTAGATTTCTGGGCTCACCCTTGAGTGGAGGACTTGCATTTTCTGTTCCTCCGTGGGGGTAGTCCTAATGTACCCGTTGAAACATGCCAGCCAATGTTTAAAAGTTGCTGCTGCATTTGCCGCATGGGTGTTGATTTGTAGACACGCTGGCTTGATGTGGAGAGCAGCCATTCTTCAATTCTTGTTCATTAAATTGATGCACGATCAATCACTACTGAAGCGAGATTGTAGTCCAATTGAAGGCTTTAATGAACAAGTAGTTACCCCAGCAGCTGTGGTACAGAATGACTGCTGTGGGTGAAACACAGACTCTTATGCTCCGCCTGCTGGGCGGAACCAGCAGGCAGGTTCCACCACTCATACTACAGTATAAGGTACATCCCACCTAGGTACCGCGATACCCCTAATATATCCTACCACAACACTGTAACATTGTTCTGGCTTAAAGAGTAACACTGTCCAGATTACAGAGTAACACCGTCTAGGGTTACAGAGTAACATTGTCCTGGGATACAGAGTAACATTGTCCAGGGTTACATGTCCAGGGTTACAGTGTAACATTGTTCCAGGTTACAGTGTAACACTGTCCCGGGGTACAGTGTAACATTGTCCAGGACCTGGTCTCTGTCCCGAGGTACAGTGTAACATTGTCCCGGGTTACAGTGTAACAGTGTCCCAGGTTACAGAGTAACATTGTACTGGGTTACTGTGTAACATGGTCCAGCGTTACAGTTTAACATTGTCCCAGGTTACAGTGTAACATTGTCCCGGGTTACAGTGTAACACTGTGATGCGCAATCAATTACTCTCGAGCCAAGGTGAGTCATAACTAATAGGCTTTAATCTGCTAGAACTGGTCCCCAGCAGCTTCGACACAGACAGTGAAGGCTGCTGGGATGGCATCGGTTCTTATACTCCGCCTCTCAGGGCGGAGCTATGTGCGTTAGCCAATGGTAGACTCCTGGGTCTAGCCAATGGTCATCCACCTCTCAGGTACTGCAATACCTGGTATTACCACACACTGTCCAGGACCTTGCCTGTGACCGGGTTGCAGTGTAACAGTGTCCCGGGTTACAGTGTAACATTGTGCAGGACCTTGCCTGTGACCCAGGTTGCAGTGTAACATTGTCCCGGGTTACAGTGTAACACTGTCCCAGGTTACAGTGTAATATTGTCCAGGGTTGCAGTGTAACAATGTCCCAGGTTACAGTGTAACATCGTCCAGGACCTGTCTCTGGCCCAGGTTACAATGTAACATTGTCCAGGACTTGCCTCTGACCCAGTTACAGTGCAACATTGTCTGGGCTACAGTGTAACAGTGTCCCAGGTTACAGAGTAACATTGTACCGGGTTACTGTGTAACATGGTCCAGAGTTACGGTGTAACATTGTCCAGGGTTACAGTGTAGCACTGTCCTGGGGTACAGTGCAACATTGTCCCGGGTTACAGTGTAACGTTGTCCAGAACCTGTCACTGCCCAAGTTACAGTGTAACATTGTCCAGGACCTACCTCTGATCTGGTTACAGTGTAACATTGTCCGGGTTACAGTGTAACAGTGTCCCAGGTTACAGAGTAATATTGTTCCGGCTTACAGAGTAACATTGTCCTGGGTTATAGTGTAACATTGTCCAGGGTTAAGGTGTAACATTGTCCTGGGTTACAGAATAACACTGTCCCAAGGTACAGTGTAACATTGTCCTGGACCTGGTCTCTGTCCCGAGTTACAGTGTAACATTGTCCCGGGTTACAGTGTAACCGTGTCCCAGGTTACAGAGTAACATTGTCCCCGGTTACAGTGTAACATTGTCCTGGGTTACTGTGCAACATTATCCAGGGTTATAGTGTAACATTGTCCAGGACCTTGCCTGTGACCTGGGTTACTGTGTAACACTGTCCCGGGGTACAGTGTAGTATTGTCCAGGACCTTGCCTGTGACCCAGGTTACAGTGTAACAGTGTCCCAGGTTGCAGTGTGACATTGTCCCGGGTTACAGTGTAACATTATCTGGGGTTACAGTGTAACAATGTCCAGGGTTACAGTGTAACACCATCCAGGGTTACAGTGTAACATTGTCCAGGACCCTGAACTGTGACCCAGGTTACAGAGTAACACTGTCCAGGGCTACCGTGCAACATTGTGCCAGGTTACAGTGAAACATTGTCCAGGGTTACAGTTTAACACTTGTGGTAAACCACTGTGTTCCTATATTAAGGGTTGTACGGTAGAACCTGCACTACAGGTTCACCTGGGCCCCTGCATGCTAGCTCCGCCCAGGAGCCGGGTTATAAATATGCGTGGCCTCCAGCTCGCAGCCATTTCGTCAGCTGCTGTGGGAGGCCACACTTCAGAGACTAATAAAGCCTCAGTTTGAATTCAACTTCGTCTCCAGTCAAATTGATCGTGCCTCAATTTATTAGTCTCTGATTCAGAAGATGGACATCTGGATTGAACCAGATCGCCTGCAGCTGGATCCACACGCAAGCGACGCCAGAAAGGACTTCCAGCACTGGCTAGCTTGTTTTGAAGCGGCGCCGACCCCTGTTCCAGAGGCTCAGAAGATTCAAATCTTGTACTCCAGACTCAACTCCAAAATCTTCCCGCTGGTCCAGGATGCGCCCAATTACGCTGGCGCTATGACTCGACTCAAAGAGAGTTATGAGCAGAAGACGAACACTCTCTTCACCAGACATGCGGTCGCAGCGCGTACTCAACTACCTGGTGAGTCAATCGAGGACTTCTGGAGGGCCCTGATCCCACTAGTTCGGGACTGTGACTGCCAGGACGTTACAGCTAAGGAACACTCAGATCTCCTTATGAGGGACGCTTTTGTAACTGGGATTGGGTCCGATGTTATCAGGCAGCGGCTCCTAGAAGGGGCCACGCGCGACCTCGCAGAGACTAAAACACTAGCGCTTTCCATGACGGTCGCCCTGCGCAATGTACAGTCCTACGCCCCCCACCGCGCGGCCCACTCCTCCTACGCTTCATGGGCCCCACAGGCAGCCGCCCCAGCGGGGGCGCTACCCACCCAGTACGCCTGCGCTACGCGCCAGCCGGTGATCTCTGGGGGGCCCCAATGCTATTTTTGCGGCCAGCAAAAACATCCCCGCCAACGCTGCCCGGCCCGCGCTGCCCTTTGTAAGGCCTGCGGGAAGAAGGGCCACTACGCAGCGGTGTGCCAGGCCCGCTCAGTGGCAGCGGTCGCGCCCCCCCCCGTCACAGACAATGGGCGCCGCTCTCCTCCCCTCCTCCCAGGCCATGTGCGAGCAATGGGCACCGCCATCTTCTCCCCCGCACAACATGTGCGTTTCATGGGCTCCACCCCCGCAACGTGCGTTCCATGGGTGCTGCCATTTTGTGACCCCCAGGATCTCTGGACGCCGCCATCTTGTCCACCCCGCAGCCATGGTAATCGACCAGTCCAGACCACATACTCTGACCAACACATCCACCAGTGTGAAAGTCATCAGCCACGTGACCTCCTGCCTACTGGACTCCGGGAGCACCGAGAGCTTTGTGCATCCAAATACGGTAAGGCGCTGCTCCCTTAAGGTACACCCTACCAATCAAAGTATCTCCCTGGCCTCCGGATCCCATCACATAGCGATCCGGGGGTACTGCACGGTCACGCTCACAGTCCAGGGCGTAGAGTTCCACGGTTTTCGCCTCTACGTCCTCCCTAACCTCTGCGCTGCACTTAACCTTGGCCTGGATTTTCAATGCAACCTCCAGAGCCTGACCCTTAAATTCGGCGGACCCTTACCACCCCTCACTGTGTGCAGCCTCGCGACCCTAAAGGTCGACCCTCGTTCCCTCTTTGCCAATCTAACTCCAGATTGCAAACCCATCGCCACCAGGAGCAGACGGTACAGCACCCAGGATAAGGCCTTCATCAGGTCCGAGATCCAGCGGCTGCTTCAGGAGGGAGTCACCGAGGCCACAGCCCCTGGAGAGCTCAAGTGGTAATGGTTAAGTCTGGGGAGAAAAATTGAATGGTCGTGGACTACAGCCAGACCATCAACAGGTACACGCAGCTCGACGCGTATCCCCTCCCATACATATCTGACATGGTTAACCAGATTGCACAGTACCGGGTCTTCTCAACGGTGGACCTGAAATCCGCTTTCCACCAGCTCCCCATCCGTAAATCGGACCGGCCATACACCGCCTTCGAGGCAGACGGCCGACTATATCACTTCCTTAGGGTCCCCTTCGGCGTCACCAAAGGGGTTTCAGTCTTCCAAAGGGAGATGGGCCGAATGGTCGACCGGTACGGCTTGCAGGCCACGTTTCCATACCTAGACAAAGTGACCATCTGCGACCATGATCAGCAGGACCATGGCGCCAACCTCGCTAAATTTCTCCGCACCGCCACTCTCCTCAACCTCACGTATAACAAGGTGAAGTGTGTGTTCCGTACAAACCACTTAGCCATCCTCGGCTACGTTGTCCAGAACAGAGTTCTGGGGCCCGATCCTGACCACATGCGCCCCTTCATGGAGCTTCCCCTCTCCCACTGCCCCAAGGCCCTCAAACGCTGCCTGGGATTCTTCTCGTATTACGCTCAGTGGGTCCCAAACTATGCGGACAAGGCCCACCCACTCATACAGTCCACTCATTTCCCCTTGACGGCCGAGGCCCAACAGGCTTTTGCCCGGATCAGAGCTGATGTTGCCAAAGCTGAAATGCACGCTGTCGCTGAAACACTTCCATTCCAAGTAGAAAGTGACGCATCGGACGTCGCCCTTGCCGCCACCCTCAACCAGGCAGGCAGGCCCGTGGCATTCTTTTCCCTCACCCTCCATGCCTCCGAAATTTGGCACTCGTCCATCGAAAAGGAGGCCCAGGCTATCGTTGAGGCTGTGCGACATTGGAGGCATTACCTGGCCGGCAGGAAATTCACTCTCCTCACTGACCAACGGTCGGTAGCCTTCATGTTCAATAACACACAGCGGGGCAAAATCAAAAATGACAAAATCTTGCGGTGGAGAATCGAGCTCTCCACCTATAACTACGAGATTAAGTATCGCCCTGGCAAACTCAGCGAGCCCCCAGACGCCCTCTCCCGAGGTACATGTGCCAGCGCACAAGTGGACCGACTCCGGACCCTGCACGACAGCCTTTGTCACCCAGGGGTCACTCGGTTGTACCACTTCATTAAGCCACAAAATTTGCCCTACTTCGTCGAGGAAGTAAGGACGATCACCAAGGACTGCCAGGTCTGTGCGGAGTGCAAACCGCAATTCTACCGGCCGGACCACGCGCACCTGGTGAAGGCCTCCCGCCCCTTTGAACACCTCAGCGTAGATTTCAAAGGCCCCCTCCCCTCCTCCGACTGACACACGTATTTCCTCAGTGTGATCGATGAATACTCCCGTTTTCCCTTCGCCATCCCATGCCCCGACATGACGTCTGCCACTATCATTAAAGCCTTAATCTATCTTCACGCTGTTCGGCTTCCCCACCTACATCCACAGTGACAGGGGATCCTCATTCATGAGTGATGAGCTACGTCAGTTCCTGCTCAGCAGGGGTATCGCCTCCAGCAGAACGACGAGCTACAACCCCCGGGGAAACGGACAGGTAGAAAGGGAGAATGGGACAGTATGGAGGGCCGTCCAGCTGGCCCTACGGTCCAGAAATCTCCCGGCCTCCCGCTGGCAAGAGGTCCCCCCTGATGCACTACATTCCATTCACTCATTACTCTGCACTGCCACTAACAGTACACCACACTAACGTCGTTTTGCCTTCCCCAGGAAGTCCACATCTGGGGTATCGCTCCCAACTTGGCTCACAGCTCCGGGAACCGTGCTTCTCCGTAAACATGTGCGGCTCCACAAGGCGGCTCCGTTGGTGGAAAGGGTGCACCTGCTCCACGCAAACCCACAGTACGCCTACGTGGCGTTCCCCGACGGCCGCCAGGATACCGTCTCCCTCAGGGACCTGGCACCAGCAGGTTCCACCCCCACACCACCCCCGGGCCCCCCGGCGCCACCCTCCCCTCCCCCGCCGCCTCCATCACCCCCCCTAGGACCGTCCGTCCTCCCCCTGCCCACCCCCATTGATGAAGAGGATTTTGGCACGCTCCCGGAGTCAACTTCGACCACGACAGCACCAACATCGCCGGCTCCACTTCGTCGATCTCAAAGGACCATCAAGGCGCCGGACCGGCTGAAACTCTGACCGGCCCACCGGATGACCAGAGACATTTTTTTCACTGTTCTGTAAATATTAAAGATTGTGAATTGTATATAGGTATCCACCACCCCTGCCAGCCTCAATTTTAACAGGGGGTGAATGTGGTAAACCGCTGTGTTCCTATATTAAGGGTTGTACGGTAGAACCTGCACTACAGGTTCACCTGGGCCCCTGCATGCTAGCTCCGCCCATGAGCCGGGTTATAAATATGCGTGGCCTTCAGCTCGCAGCCATTTCGTCAGCTGCTGTGGGAGGCCACACTTCAGATACTAATAAAGCCTCAGTTTGAATTCAACTTCGTCTCCAGCCAAATTGATTGTTGCCTCCCAGGTGCTAGGGTGCGTGATGTCTCGGATCGTGTTTTTGGTATCCTTAAGGGGAGGGGGAGCAGCCCCAAGTCGTGGTCCACATAAGTACCAACGACATAGGTAGGAAAAGGGATAGGGATGTAAGGCAGGAATTCAGGGAGCTAGGGTGGAAACTTAGATCTAGGACAAACAGAGTTATTATCTCTGGGTTGTTACCCGTGCCACGTGATAGCGAGACGAAGAATAGGGAAAGAGAGGAGTTGAACGCGTGTCTTCAGGGATGGTGCAGGAGGGAGGGTTTCAGATTTCTGGATAATTGGGGCTCATTCTGGGGTAGGTGGGACCTCTACAAACGGGATGGTCTACACTGGACCAGAGGGATACTAATATCCTGGGGGGGAAATTTGCTAATGCTCTTCGGGAGGGTTTAAACTAGTTCAGCAGGGGCTTGGGAACCTGAATTGTAGCTCCAGTATACAGTGAGGTCATGAGTAAGGTTTTAAAGTTGCAGGAGTGTACCGGCAGGCAGGAAGGTGGTTTAAAGTGTGTCTTCTTCAATGCCAGGAGCATTCGGAATAAGGTGGGTGAACGTGCGGCATGGGTTGGTACCTGGGACTTCGATGTTGTGGCCATTTCGGAGACATGGATAGAGCAGGGACAGGAATGGTTGTTGCAGGTGCCGGGGTTTAGATATTTCAGTAAGCTCAGGGAAGGTGGTAAAAGAGGGGGAGGGATGGCATTGTTAGTCAAGGACAGTATTACGGTGGCAGAAAGGACGTTTGATGAGGACTCGTCGATTGAGGTAGTATGGGCTGAGGTTAGAAACAGGAAAGGAGAGGTCACCCTGTTTGGGGTTTTCTATAGGCCTCCGAAAAGTTCCAGCGATGTAGAGGAAAGGATTGCAAAGATGATTCTGGATAGGAGCGAAAGCAACAGGGTAGTTGTTATGGGGGACTTTAACTTTCCAAATATTGACTGGAAACGCTATAGTTTGAGTACTTTAGATGGGTCCGTTTTTGTCCAATGTGTGCAGGAGGGTTTCCTGACACAGTGTGTAGATAGGCCAACGAGAGGTGAGGCCGTATTGGATTTGGTACTGGGTAATGAACCAGGACAGGTGTTAGATTTGGAGGTAGGTGAGCACTTTGGTGATAGTGACCACAATTCGATTACGTTTCTTTAGTGATGGAAAGGGATAGGTATATGCCGCAGGGCAAGAGTTATATCTGGGGGAAAGGCAATTATGATGCGATGAGGCAAGACTTAGGTTGCATCAGATGGAGAGGAAAACTGCAGGGGATGGGCACAATGGAAATGTGGAGCTTGTTCAAGGAACAGCTACTGCGTGTCCTTGATAGGTATGTACCTGTCAGGCAGGGAGGATGTGGTCGAGCAAGGGAACCGTAGTTTACTAAGGCAGTCGAAACACTTGTCAAGAGGAAGAAGGAGGCTTATGTAAAGATGAGACATGAAGGTTCAGTAAGGGCGCTCGAGAGTTACAAGTTAGCTAGGAAGGACCTAAAGAGAGAGCTAAGAAGAGCCAGGAGGGGACATGAGAAGTCTTTGGCAGGTAGGATCAAGGATAACCATAAAGCTTTCTGTAGATATGTCAGGAATAAAAGAATGACTAGGGTAAGAGTAGGGCCAGTCAAGGACAGTAGTGGGAAGTTGTGCTTGGAGTCCGAGGAGATAGGAGAGGTGCTAAATGAATATTTTTTGTCAGTATTCACACAGGAAAAAGACAATGTTGTCGAGGAGAATACTGAGATTCAGGCTACTAGACTAGAAGGGCTTGAGGTTCATAAGGAGGAGGTGTTAACAATTCTGGAAAGGGTGAAAATAGATAGGATTTATCCTAGGATTCTCTGGGAAGCTAGGGAGGAGATTGCATAGCCTTTGGCTTTGATCTTTAAGTAATCTTTGTCAACAGGAATAGTGCCAGAAGACTGGAGGATAGCAAATGTTGTCCCCTTGTTCAAGAAGGGGAGTAGAGACAACCTCGGTAACTATAGACCAGTGAGCCTTACTTCTGTTGTGGGAAAAATCTTGGAAAGGTTTATAAGAGATAGGGTGTATAATCATCTGCAAAGGAATAATTTGATTAGACATAGTCAACACGGTTTTGTGAAGGGTAGGTCGTGCCTCACAAACCTTATTGAGTTATTTGAGAAGGTGATTAAACAGGTGGATGAGGGTAAAGCAGTTGATGTGGTGTATATGGATTTCAGTAAAGCGTTTGATAAGGTTCCCCATGGTAAGCTACTGCAGAAAATACGGAAGCATGGGATTCAGGGAAATTTAGCAGTTTGGATCAGAAATTGGCTAGCTGGAAGAAGACAAAGGGTGGTGGCTGATGGGAAGTGTTCAGACTGGAGTCCAGTTACTAGTGGTGTATCACAAGGATCTGTTTTGGGGCCACTGCTGTTTGTCATTTTTATAAATGACCTGGAGGATGGCGTAGAAGGATGGGTGAGTAAATTTGCAGATGACACTAAAGTTAGTGGAGTTGTGGACAGTGCGGAAGGATGTTACAAGTTACAGAGGGACATAGATAAGTTGCAGCGCTGGTCTGAGAGGTGGTAAATGGAGTTTAATGCAGAAAAGTGTGAGGTGATTCATTTTGTAAGGAATAACAGGAAGACAGATTACTGGGCTAATGGTAAGATTCTTAGCAGTGTGGATGAGCAGAGAGATCTCGGTGTCCATGTACATAGATCCCTGAAAGTTGCCACTCAGGTTGAGAGAGTTGTTAAGAAGGCATACGGTGTGTTAGCTTTTATTGGTAGAGGGATTGAGTTTCAGAGCCATGAGGTCATGTTGCAGCTGTACAAAACGCTGGTGCGGCCGCATTTGGAGTATTGCGTGCAATTCTGAAATGAAAAATGAAATGAAAATCGCTTATTGTCACAAGTAGGCTTCAAATGAAGTTACTGTGAAAAGCCCCGAGTCGCCACATTCCAGCGCCTGTTCGGGGAGGCTGTTACGGGAATTGAACTGTGCTGCTGGCCTGCCATGGTCTGCTTTCAAAGCCAGCGATTTAGCCCTGTGCTAAACAGCCCCTCATTATAGGTAGGATGTGGAGGCATTGGAAAGGGTGCAGAGGAGATTTACCAGAATGTTGCCTGGTATGGAGGGAAGATCTTATGAGGAAAGGCTGAGGGACTTGAGGCTGTTTTCGTTAGAGAAGGTTAAGAGGTGACTTAATTGAGGCATATAAGATGATCAGAGGATTGGATAGAGTGGACAATGAGAGCCTGTTTCCTCGGATGGTGATGTCTAGCACGAGGGGACATAGCTTTAAATTGAGGGGAGATAGATATAAGACAGACGTCAGAGGTAGGTTCTTTACTCAGAGAGTAGTAAGGGTGTGGAATGCCGTGCCTGCAACAGTAGTGGACTCGCCAACACTAAGGGTATTCAAATGGTCATTGGATAGACATATGGACGATAAGGGAATAGTGTAGATGGGCTTTAGAGTGGTTTCACAGGTCGGCGCAACATCGTGGGCCGAAGAGCCTGTACTGCGCAGTAATGTTCTATGTTCTATGTTTTGGGTTACAGTTTAACATTATCCAGGGTTAAAGTGTAACATTATCCAGGGTTACAGTGTTACACTGTCCAGGGTTATCGTGTAACACTGTCCAGGGTTACAGTGTAACATTGTCCAGGGTTACAGTGTAACATTATCCAGGGTTACAGTGTAACATTATCCAGGGTTACTGTGTAACACTGTCCTGGGTTACAGTGCAACACTGTCCTGGGTTACAGTGAAAGGTTGTCCAGGGCTACAGTGTAACATTATCCTGGGTTACAGTGTAACACCATCCAGGGTTACAGTGAAACATTGTCCAGGGTTACAGTGTAACATTGTCCAGGGTTACAGTGCAACACTGTCCTGGGTTACAGTGAAAGGTTGTCCAGGGCTACAGTGTAACATTATCCTGGGTTACAGTGTAACACCATCCAGGGTTACAGTGAAACATTGTCCAGGGTTACAGTGTAACACTGTCCAGGGTTACAGTGTAACATTGTCCAGGGTTACAGTGTAACATTATCCAGGGTTACAGTGTAACACTGTCCTGGGTTACAGTGCAACACTGTCCTGGGTTACAGTGAAACATTGTCCAGGGCTACAGTGTAACATTATCCTGGGTTACAGTGTAACACCATCCAGGGTTACAGTGAAACATTGTCCAGGGATACAGTGTAACATTGTCCAGGGTTACAGTGTAACACTGTCCAGGGTTACAGTGTAACATTGTCCAGGGTTACAGTGTAACATTGTCCAGGGTTACAGTGTAACATTGTCCAGAGTTACAGTGTAACATTATCCAGGGTTACAGTGTAACACTGTCCAGGGTTACAGTGTAACATTGTCCAGGTTTACAGTGTAACATTGCCAGGGTTACAGTGTAACATCATCCAGGGTTACAGTGTAACATTGTCCAGGGTTACAGTGTAACATTGTCCAGGGTTACAGTGTAACATTATGCAGGGTTACAGTGTAACATTATCCAGGGTTACAGTGTAACATTATCCAGGGTTACAGTGTAACATTGTCCAGGGTTACAGTGTAACATTACCCAGGGTTACAGTGTAACACTGTCCAGGGTTACAGCGTAACATTGTCCAGGGTTACAGTGTAACATTGTCCAGAGTTACAGTGTAACATTATCCAGCGTTACAGTGTAACACTCTCCAGGGTTACAGTGTAACATTGTCCAGGTTTACAGTGTAACATTGCCAGGGTTACAGTGTAACATCATCCAGGGTTACAGTGTAACATTGTCCAGGGTTACAGTGTAACATTGTCCAGGGTTACAGTGTAACATTATGCAGGGTTACAGTGTAACATTATCCAGGGTTACAGTGTAACATTATCCAGGGTTACAGTGTAACATTGTCCAGGGTTACAGTGTAACATTACCCAGGGTTACAGTGTAACACTGTCCAGGGTTACAGCGTAACATTGTCCAGGGTTACAGTGTAACATTGTCCAGAGTTACAGTGTAACACTCTCCAGGGTTACAGTGTAACATTGTCCAGGGTTACAGTGTAACATTATGCAGGGTTACAGTGTAACATTATGCAGGGTTACAGTGTAACATTATCCAGGGTTACAGTGTAACATTATCCAGGGTTACAGTGTAACATTGTCCTGGGTTATAGTGTAACATTGTCCAGGGTTACAGTGTAACATTGTCCAGGGTTACAGTGTAACATTGTCCAGGGTTACAGTGTAACATTATGCAGGGTTACAGTGTAACATTGTCCAGGGTTACAGTGTAACATTATCCAGGGTTACAGTGTAACATTGTCCAGGGTTACAGTGTAACATTGTCCAGGGTTACAGTGTAACATTGTCCAGGGTTACAGTGTAACATTATGCAGGGTTACAGTGTAACATTGTCCAGGGTTACAGTGTAACATTATCCAGGGTTACAGTGTAACACTGTCCAGGGTTACAGTGTAACATTGTCCAGGGTTACAGTGTAACATTGTCCAGAGTTACAGTGTAACATTATCCAGGGTTACAGTGTAACACTCTCCAGGGTTACAGTGTAACATTGTCCAGGGTTACAGTGTAACATTGTCCAGAGTTACAGTGTAACATTATCCAGGGTTACAGTGTAACATTATCCAGGGTTACAGTGTAACATTGTCCTGGGTTATAGTGTAACACTGTCCAGGGCTACAGTGTAACATTGTCCAGGGTTACAGTGTAACATTGTCCAGGGTTACAGTGTAACATTGTCCAGGGTTACAGTGTAACATTATGCAGGGTTACAGTGTAACATTGTCCAGGGTTACAGTGTAACATTATCCAGGGTTACAGTGTAACACTGTCCAGGGTTACCGTGTAACATTATCCAGGGTTACAGTGTAACATTGTCCAGAGTTACAGTGTAACATTATCCAGGGTTACAGTGTAACACTGTCCAGGGTTACAGTGTAACATTGTCCAGGTTTACAGTGTAACATTGCCAGGGTTACAGTGTAACATCATCCAGGGTTACAGTGTAACATTGTCCAGGGTTACAGTGTAACATTATGCAGGGTTACAGTGTAACATTGTCCAGGGTTACAGTGTAACATTATCCAGGGTTACAGTGTAACACTGTCCAGGGTTACAGTGTAACATTGTCCAGGGTTACAGTGTAACATTGTCCAGAGTTACAGTGCAACACTGTCCTGGGTTACAGTGAAAGGTTGTCCAGGGCTACAGTGTACCATTATCCTGGGTTACAGTGTAACACCATCCAGGGTTACAGTGTAACATTGTCCAGGGTTACAGTGTAACATTGTCCAGGTTACAGTGCAACACTGTCCTGGGTTACAGTGAAAGGTTGTCCAGGGCTACAGTGTAACATTATCCTGGGTTACAGTGTAACACCATCCAGGGGTACTGTGAAACATTGTCCAGGGTTACAGTGTAACACTGTCCAGGGTTACAGTGTAACATTGTCCAGGGTTACAGTGTAACATTATCCAGGGTTACAGTGTAACATTATCCAGGGTTACAGTGTAACACTGTCCTGGGTTAGAGTGCAACACTGTCCTGGGTTACAGTGAAACATTGTCCAGGGCTACAGTGTAAGATTATCCTGGGTTACAGTGTAACACCATCCAGGGTTACAGTGAAACATTGTCCAGGGATACAGTGTAACATTGTCCAGGGTTACAGTGTAACACTGTCCAGGGTTACAGTATAACATTGTCCAGGGTTACAGTGTAACATTGTCCAGGGTTACAGTGTAACATTGTCCAGAGTTACAGTGTAACATTATCCAGGGTTACAGTGTAACACTGTCCAGGGTTACAGTGTAACATTGTCCAGGTTTACAGTGTAACATTGTCCAGGGTTACAGTGTAACATTATCCAGGGTTACAGTGTAACACTGTCCAGGGTTACAGCGTAACATTGTCCAGGGTTACAGTGTAACATTGTCCAGAGTTACAGTGTAACATTATCCAGCGTTACAGTGTAACACTCTCCAGGGTTACAGTGTAACATTGTCCAGGGTTACAGTGTAACATTATGCAGGGTTACAGTGTAACATTATGCAGGGTTACAGTGTAACATTATCCAGGGTTACAGTGTAACATTATCCAGGGTTACAGTGTAACATTGTCCTGGTTTACAGTGTAACATTGCCAGGGTTACAGTGTAACATCATCCAGGGTTACAGTGTAACATCGTCCAGGGTTACAGTGTAACATTGTCCAGGGTTACAGTGTAACATTATGCAGGGTTACAGTGTAACATTGTCCAGGGTTACAGTGTAACATTATCCAGGGTTACAGTGTAACATTGTCCAGGGTTACAGTGTAACATTATCCAGAGTTACAGTGTAACATTGTCCAGGGTTACAGTGTAACATTGTCCAGGGTTACAGTGTAACATTGTCCAGGGTTACAGTGTAACATTATGCAGGGTTACAGTGCAACATTGTCCAGGGTTACAGTGTAACATTATCCAGGGTTACAGTGTAACACTGTCCAGGGTTACAGTGTAACATTATCCAGGATTACAGTGTAACATTATCCAGGGTTACAGTGTAACACTGTCCAGGGTTACAGTGTAACATTGTCCAGGTTTACAGTGTAACATTGCCAGGGTTACAGTGTAACATCATCCAGGGTTACAGTGTAACATCGTCCAGGGTTACAGTGTAACATTATGCAGGGTTACAGTGTAACATTGTCCAGGGTTACAGTGTAACATTATCCAGGGTTACAGTGTAACACTGTCCAGGGATACAGTGTAACATTGTCCAGGGTTACAGTGTAACATTGTCCAGAGTTACAGTGCAACACTGTCCTGGGTTACAGTGAAAGGTTGTCCAGGGCTACAGTGTACCATTATCCTGGGTTACAGTGTAACACCATCCAGGGTTACAGTGTAACATTGTCCAGGGTTACAGTGTAACATTATCCAGGGTTACAGTGTAACATTATCCAGGGTTACAGTGTAACACTGTCCTGGGTTACAGTGCAACACTGTCCTGGGTTACAGTGAAACATTGTCCAGGGCTACAGTGTAACATTATCCTGGGTTACAGTGTAACACCATCCAGGGTTACAGTGAAACATTGTCCAGGGATACAGTGTAACATTGTCCAGGGTTACAGTGTAACACTGTCCAGGGTTACAGTGTAACATTGTCCAGGGTTACAGTGTAACATTGTCCAGGGTTACAGTGTAACATTGTCCAGAGTTACAGTGTAACATTATCCAGGGTTACAGTGTAACACTGTCCAGGGTTACAGTGTAACATTGTCCAGGTTTACAGTGTAACATTGCCAGGGTTACAGTGTAACATCATCCAGGGTTACAGTGTAACATTGTCCAGGGTTACAGTGTAACATTGTCCAGGGTTACAGTGTAACATTATGCAGGGTTACAGTGTAACATTATCCAGGGTTACAGTGTAACATTATCCAGGGTTACAGTGTAACATTGTCCTGGGTTATAGTGTAACACTGTCCAGGGTTACAGTGTAACATTGTCCAGGGTTACAGTGTAACATTGTCCAGGGTTACAGTGTAACATTGTCCAGGGTTACAGTGTAGCATTATGCAGGGTTACAGTGTAACATTGTCCAGGGTTACAGTGTAACATTATCCAGGGTTACAGTGTAACACTGTCCAGGGTTACAGTGTAACATTGTCCAGGGTTACAGTGTAACATTGTCCAGAGTTACAGTGTAACATTATCCAGCGTTACAGTGTAACACTCTCCAGGGTTACAGTGTAACATTGTCCAGGGTTACAGTGTAACATTATGCAGGGTTACAGTGTAACATTATGCAGGGTTGCAGTGTAACATTATCCAGGGTTACAGTGTAACATTGTCCAGGGTTACAGTGTAACATTATGCAGGGTTACAGTGTAACATTGTCCAGGGTTACAGTGTAACATTATCCAGGGTTACAGTGTAACACTGTCCAGGGTTACAGTGTAACATTGTCCAGGGTTACAGTGTAACATTGTCCAGAGTTACAGTGCAACACTGTCCTGGGTTACAGTGAAAGGTTGTCCAGGGCTACAGTGTAACATTGTCCTGGGTTACAGTGTAACACCATCCAGGGTTACAGTGTAACATTGTCCAGGGTTACAGTGTAACATTATCCAGGGTTACAGTGTAACATTATCCAGGGTTACAGTGTAACACTGTCCTGGGTTACAGTGCAACATTGTCCTGGGTTACAGTGAAACATTGTCCAGGGCTACAGTGTAACATTATCCTGGGTTACAGTGTAACACCATCCAGGGTTACAGTGAAACATTGTCCAGGGATACAGTGTAACATTGTCCAGGGTTACAGTGTAACACTGTCCAGGGTTACAGTGTAACATTGTCCAGGGTTACAGTGTAACATTGTCCAGGGTTACAGTGTAACATTATCCAGGGTTACAGTGTAACACTGTCCAGGGTTACAGTGTAACATTGTCCAGGTTTACAGTGTAACATTGCCAGGGTTACAGTGTAACATCATCCAGCGTTACAGTGTAACATTGTCCAGGGTTACAGTGTAACATTGTCCAGGGTTACAGTGTAACATTATGCAGGGTTACAGTGTAACATTGTCCAGGGTTACAGTGTAACATTATCCAGGGTTACAGTGTAACATTGTCCTGGGTTATAGTGTAACACTGTCCAGGGTTACAGTGTAACATTGTCCAGGGTTACAGTGTAACATTGTCCAGGGTTACAGTGTAACATTGTCCAGGGTTACAGTGTAACATTATGCAGGGTTACAGTGTAACATTGTCCAGGGTTACAGTGTAACATTATCCAGGGTTACAGTGTAACACTGTCCAGGGTTACAGTGTAACATTGTCCAGGGTTACAGTGTAACATTGTCCAGAGTTACAGTGTAACATTATCCAGCGTTACAGTGTAACACTCTCCAGGGTTACAGTGTAACATTGTCCAGGGTTACAGTGTAACATTATGCAGGGTTACAGTGTAACATTATGCAGGGTTACAGTGTAACATTATCCAGGGTTACAATGTAACATTATCCAGGGTTACAGTGTAACATTGTCCTGGGTTACAGTGTAACATTGTCCAGGGTTACAGTGTAGCATTATGCAGGGTTACAGTGTAACATTGTCCAGGGTTACAGTGTAACATTATCCAGGGTTACAGTGTAACACTGTCCAGGGTTACAGTGTAACATTGTCCAGGGTTACAGTGTAACATTGTCCAGAGTTACAGTGTAACATTATCCAGCGTTACAGTGTAACACTCTCCAGGGTTACAGTGTAACATTGTCCAGGGTTACAGTGTAACATTATGCAGGGATACAGTGTAACATTATGCAGGGTTGCAGTGTAACATTATCCAGGGTTACAGTGTAACATTGTCCAGGGTTACAGTGTAACATTATGCAGGGTTACAGTGTAACATTGTCCAGGGTTACAGTGTAACATTATCCAGGGTTACAGTGTAACACTGTCCAGGGTTACAGTGTAACATTGTCCAGGGTTACAGTGTAACATTGTCCAGAGTTACAGTGCAACACTGTCCTGGGTTACAGTGAAAGGTTGTCCAGGGCTACAGTGTAACATTGTCCTGGGTTACAGTGTAACACCATCCAGGGTTACAGTGTAACATTGTCCAGGGTTACAGTGTAACATTATCCAGGGTTACAGTGTAACATTATCCAGGGTTACAGTGTAACACTGTCCTGGGTTACAGTGCAACATTGTCCTGGGTTACAGTGAAACATTGTCCAGGGCTACAGTGTAACATTATCCTGGGTTACAGTGTAACACCATCCAGGGTTACAGTGAAACATTGTCCAGGGATACAGTGTAACATTGTCCAGGGTTACAGTGTAACACTGTCCAGGGTTACAGTGTAACATTGTCCAGGGTTACAGTGTAACATTGTCCAGGGTTACAGTGTAACATTATCCAGGGTTACAGTGTAACACTGTCCAGGGTTACAGTGTAACATTGTCCAGGTTTACAGTGTAACATTGCCAGGGTTACAGTGTAACATCATCCAGCGTTACAGTGTAACATTGTCCAGGGTTACAGTGTAACATTGTCCAGGGTTACAGTGTAACATTATGCAGGGTTACAGTGTAACATTGTCCAGGGTTACAGTGTAACATTATCCAGGGTTACAGTGTAACATTGTCCTGGGTTATAGTGTAACACTGTCCAGGGTTACAGTGTAACATTGTCCAGGGTTACAGTGTAACATTGTCCAGGGTTACAGTGTAACATTGTCCAGGGTTACAGTGTAACATTATGCAGGGTTACAGTGTAACATTGTCCAGGGTTACAGTGTAACATTATCCAGGGTTACAGTGTAACACTGTCCAGGGTTACAGTGTAACATTGTCCAGGGTTACAGTGTAACATTGTCCAGAGTTACAGTGTAACATTATCCAGCGTTACAGTGTAACACTCTCCAGGGTTACAGTGTAACATTGTCCAGGGTTACAGTGTAACATTATGCAGGGTTACAGTGTAACATTATGCAGGGTTACAGTGTAACATTATCCAGGGTTACAATGTAACATTATCCAGGGTTACAGTGTAACATTGTCCTGGGTTATAGTGTAACACTGTCCAGGGTTACAGTGTAACATTGTCCAGGGTTACAGTGTAACATTGTCCAGGGTTACAGTGTAACATTGTCCAGGGTTACAGTGTAACATTATGCAGGGTTACAGTGTAACATTGTCCAGGGTTACAGTGTAACATTATCCAGGGTTACAGTGTAACATTGTCCAGGGTTACAGTGTAACATTGTCCAGAGTTACAGTGTAACATTGTCCAGGGTTACAGTGTAACATTGTCCAGGGTTACAGTGTAACATTGTCCAGGGTTACAGTGTAACATTATGCAGGGTTACAGTGTAACATTGTCCAGGGTTACAGTGTAACATTATCCAGGGTTACAGTGTAACACTGTCCAGGGTTACAGTGTAACATTGTCCAGGGTTACAGTGTAACATTGTCCAGAGTTACAGTGTAACATTATCCAGGGTTACAGTGTAACACTCTCCAGGGTTACAGTGTAACATTGTCCAGGGTTACAGTGTAACATTATCCAGGGTTACAGTGTAACACTGTCCAGGGTTACAGTGTAACATTGTCCAGGGTTACAGTGTAACATTGTCCAGAGTTACAGTGTAACATTATCCAGGGTTACAGTGTAACACTCTCCAGGGTTACAGTGTAACATTGTCCAGGGTTACAGTGTAACATTATGCAGGGTTACAGTGTAACATTATCCAGGGTTACAGTGTAACATTATCCAGGGTTACAGTGTAACATTGTCCTGGGTTATAGTGTAACACTGTCCAGGGTTACAGTGTAACATTGTCCAGGGTTACAGTGTAACATTGTCCAGGGTTACAGTGTAACATTGTCCAGGGTTACAGTGTAACATTATGCAGGGTTACAGTGTAACATTGTCCAGGGTTACAGTGTAACATTATCCAGGGTTACAGTGTAACATTGTCCAGGGTTACAGTGTAACATTGTCCAGGGTTACAGTGTAACATTGTCCAGAGTTACAGTGTAACATTATCCAGGGTTACAGTGTAACACTGTCCAGGGTTACAGTGTAACATTGTCCAGGTTTACAGTGTAACATTGCCAGGGTTACAGTGTAACATCATCCAGGGTTACAGTGTAACATCGTCCAGGGTTACAGTGTCGCATTGTCCAGGGTTACAGTGTAACATTGTCCAGGGTTACAGTGTAACATTATGCAGGGTTACAGTGTAACATTATGCAGGGTTACAGTGTAACATTATGCAGGGTTACAGTGTAACATTATCCAGGGTTACAGTGTAACATTATCCAGGGTTACAGTGTAACATTGTCCTGGGTTATAGTGTAACATTGTCCAGGGTTACAGTGTAACATTATCCAGGGTTACAGTGTAACATTGTCCTGGGTTATAGTGTAACATTGTCCAGGGTTACAGTGTAACATTATGCAGGGTTACAGTGTAACATTGTCCAGGGTTACAGTGTAACATTATCCAGGGTTACAGTGTAACATTGTCCTGGGTTATAGTGTAACACTGTCCTGGGTTACAGTGTAACACTGTCCAGGACCTGGCACCTATCCTGGCTCATAACCTTGCCCAAGACCTGGCATCACACTGTGTAGGGGCAACCCCTCCTCATGAAATTTGACTCAGCACCCCTTCAATTCTATCACATTATAATTCTGATGCATTTTGATGACTTTTTCCAGTGGTCCGGAGATGTCCAATCCTGGGAGAAGGCCCAGCGGTCAGCTGGATGACTCAGTGACAGTGTCCCATGACGATATCATCCTGATTGAAGTGGCCTGGGAAGTGACCAACAAAGGTAAGGAATTGTCCAGCTCTGTGTCAGAAACAGTCTCACTGCTCTGGCAGTCTCACAGACAGTTTTATCTCTTTCAATAGTTGGAGGTATCTACACTGTGATTCAAACCAAGGCAAAGATAACAATTGACGAATGGGGCGAGAATTACGTGATGATGGGGCCCTACTTTGAGCATAACGTAAGATCACAGGTGGAGCTGGTTGAACCACAGAATGCAGCTATCAAGCGGACCATTGATTCAATGAACTCGAAAGGCTGTAAGGTATGACACTAACAGCTGTGAAACTAACTCACATCAAGCTTAATCCATGAGACATTGAGATTGATAACTTCAACAATACTAACGTAAAAAATATATACAAAAGAATTGATTCACTATTCAACATACAGTAGAAATAGGGGCAGGGGTGTAGTCTGGAGACCCCTGGATGTCAATAAGTTACAGGGTAAAATAGACAGCAAGCGAGCGGGAGGTGAAATCAAAAAGAAAATTCGGAAAGCAAAGAGGGAATTTAAAACAATATCAGGAAGCCCAATCAGGGAGAATCCAACAACACTTTATCAATCTGTTAAAATAGAGGGTAACGACTTCCGGTGGCGGCCAGGGAGTAAACGGTCGCACATTCAGCAGCTCTCACCCTTAGTGATTTTTTAATGGTGTTTAAGCCGGATTTTTCAGAAAATTTCTCAACATAAGTTGATCGAAGGGAGAGGAAAAGGAGGTGACCCTCAATTTATGGAATTGTGTCCAAATAAGAGTCGAAAAAGGAGATACCAAAAGATGAGTGAAAGCAAGAATCAGAGGTCATCGAGCTCAATGGTAACAAGACAAAGCGTGTCCACGCCCGCTCACTGGCCGATGGAGCAATGGGGCGAGTACCTGGATGAGATGTTCACCCGGCATCGCAAGGAGCGTACAGAAGATGTAACCCAGATGTAAGCCTCGATTAAGGTGGTGGTTGACCAGGTGGAGGAGAAAATGACTGTTGTGTTGGGTGCTCTGGATCCGTGGAACACATACAGGTCACCAACACTTGAAATAGTGCAACACTATTTTATTGAGTCAGTAACTGTTGTAACATACTCTGCCTGTGGGTCAACACGATACTAGCTTTAACTAAAGACATAGAACATAGAACACAGAACATAGAAAAATACAGCACAGAACAGGCCCTTCAGCCCACGATGTTGTGCCGAACCTTTGTCCTAGATTAATCATAGATTATCATTGAATTTACAGTGCAGAAGGAGGCCATTCGGCCCATTGAGTCTGCACTGGCTCTTGGAAAGAGCACCCTACCCAAGGTCAACACCTCCACCCAACACTAAGGGCAATTTTGGACATGAAGGCCAATTTATCATGGCCAGTCCACCTAACCTGCACATCTTTGGACTGTGGGAGGAAACCGGAGCACCCAGAGGAAACCCACGCGCACACCGGGAGGATGTGCAGACTCCACACAGACAGTGACCCAAGCCAGAATCAAACTTGGAACCCTGGAGTTGTGAAGCAATTGTGCTATCCACAATTCTACCGTGCTGCCCTTAAGAACAAATTAATCTACACTATATCATTCTACCGTAATCCATGTACCTATCCAATAGCTGCTTGAAGGTCCCTAATGTTTCCGACTCAACTACTTCCACAGGCAGTGCATTCCATGCCCCCACTACTCTCTGGGTAAAGAACCTACCTCTGACATCCCCCCTATATCTTCCACCATTCACCTTAAATTTATGTCCCCTTGTAATGGTTTGTTCCACCCGGGGAAAAAGTCTCTGACTGTCTACTCTATCTATTCCCCTGATCATCTTATAAACCTCTATCAAGTCGCCCCTCATCCTTCTCCGTTCTAATGAGAAAAGGCCTTGCACCCTCAACCTTTCCTCGTAAGACCTACTCTCCATTCCAGGCAACATCCTGGTAAATCTCCTTTGCACCTTTTCCAAAGCTTCCACATCCTTCCTAAAATGAGGCGACCAGAACTGTACACAGTACTCCAAATGTGGCCTCACCAAAGTTTTGTACAGCTGCATCATCACCTCACGGCTCTTAAATTCAATCCCTCTGTTAATGAACGCGAGCACACCATAGGCCTTCTTCACAGCTCTATCCACTTGAGTGGCAACTTTCAAAGATTTGCTCTTTCAAAGAGCCGGTGCAGACTCGATGGGCCGAATGGCCTCCTTCTGTACTGTAAATTCTATGATTCTATGTTTGACCATAGACCCCAAGATCTCTCTGCTCCTCCACATTGCCAAGAACTCTACCGTTAACCCTGTATTCCACATTCATATTTGTCCTTCCAAAATGGACAACCTCACACTTTTCAGGGTTAAACTCCATCTGCCACTTCTCAGCCCAGCTCTACATCCTATCTATGTCTCTTTGCAGCCGACAACAGCCCTCCTCACTATCCACATCTCCACCAATCTTCGTATCGTCTGCAAATTTACTAACCCACCCTTCAACTCCCTCATCCAAGTCATTAATGAAAATCACAAACAGCAGAGGACCCAGAACTGATCCCTGCGGTACGCCACTGGTAACTGGGATCCAGGCTGAATATTTGCCATCCACTACCACTCTCTGACTTCTATCGGTTAGCCAGTTTGTTATCCTCATAATCTTATATGTTTCTATAAGATCCCCCCTCATCCTTCTAAATTCCAACGAGTACAGTCCCAGTCTACTCAACCTCTCCTCGTAATCCAACCCCTTCAGCTCTGGGATTAACCTAGTGAATCTCCTCTGCACACCCTCCAGTGCCAGTACGTCCTTTCTCAAGTAAGGAGACCAAAACTGAACACAATACTCCAGGTGTGGCCTCACTAACACCTTATACAATTGCAGCAGAACCTCCCTAGTCTTAAACTCCATCCCTCTAGCAATGAAGGACAAAATTCCATTTGCCACCTTAATCACCTGTTGCACCTGTAAACCAACTTTTTGCGACTCGTGCACCAGCACACCCAGGTCTCTCTGCACAGCAGCATGTTTTAATATTTTATCATTTAAATAATAATCCCTTTTGCTGTTATTCCTACCAAAATGGATAACCTCACATTTGTCAACATTGTATTCTATCTGCCAGACCCTAGCCCATTCACTTAGCCTATCCAAATCCCTCTGCAGACTTCCAGTATCCTCTGCACTTTTTGCTTTACCACTTATCTTAGTGTCGTCTGCAAACTTGGACACATTGCTCTTGGTCCCCAACTCCAAATCATCTATGTAAATTGTGAACAGTTGTGGGCCCAACACTGACCCCTGAGGGACACCACTAGCTATTGATTGCCAACCAGAGAAACACCCATTAATCCCCACTCTTTGCTTTCTATTAATTAACCAATCCTCTATCCATGCTACTACTTTCCCCTTAATGCCATGCATCTTTATCTTATGCAGCAACCTTTTGTGTGGCACCTTGTCAAAGGCTTTCTGGAAATCCAGATCTACCACATCCATTGGCTCCCCGTTATCTACCGCACTGTTAATGTCCTCAAAAAATTCCACTAAATTAGTTAGGCATGACCTGCCCATTATGAACCCATGCTGCGTCTGCCCAATGGGAAAATTTCCATCCAGATGCCTCGCTATTTCTTCCTTGATGATAGATTCCAGCATCTTCCCTACTACCGAAGTTAAGCTCACTGGCCTATAATTACCCGCTTTCTGCCTACCTCCTTTTTTAAACAGTGGTGTCACGTTTGCTAATTTCCAATGCGCCGGGACCACCCCAGAGTCTAATGAATTTTGGTAAATTATCACTAGTGCATTTGCAATTTCCCTAGCCATCTCTTTTAGCACTCTGGGATGCATTCCATCAGGGCCAGGAGACTTGTCTACCTTTAGCCCCATTAGCTTGTCCATCACTACCTCCTTGGTGATAACAATCCTCTCAAGGTCCTCACCTGTCATAGCCTCATTTCCATCAGTCACTGGCATGTTATTTGTGTCTTCCACTGTGAAGACCGACCCAAAAAACCTGTTCAACTCCTCAGCCATTTCCTCATCTCCCATTATTAAATCTTCCTTCTCATCCTCTAAAGGACCAATATTTACCTTAGCCACTCTTTTTTGTTTTCTGTATTTGTAGAAACTTTTACTATCTATTTGCCCAACAGTTGGCCCAAGTGGAGTGGGGGGAGGGGGGGGGGGGCAATGGTGAGGGAAAAACAGATCAATGGAAGAAATGAAGATAAATTGATAGAAATAAAAATGGGGTGAAGGTGGAGGAGAGAGTTCACAGTCTGATGTTGTTGAACTCAATGTTTAAGTCCGGAAGGCTGTAACGTTCCCAATCGGAAGATGAGGTGCTGTTCCCCCAGTTTGCGTTGGGCTTCACTGGAACGTTGCAGCAGGCCAAGGACGGACATGTGAGGGCAGGACGGGGAGTAGAAATGGCAGTGACAGGAAGGTCTGGTTCTGGCT
Source organism: Scyliorhinus torazame (assembly GCF_047496885.1). Classification (NCBI taxonomy): domain Eukaryota; kingdom Metazoa; phylum Chordata; class Chondrichthyes; order Carcharhiniformes; family Scyliorhinidae; genus Scyliorhinus; species Scyliorhinus torazame. Next base: position 41,727,831 of record NC_092735.1, read on the forward strand.
TGCGGACGGACCGGAGGTGTTCTGCAAAGCGGTCACCCGGTCTGCGTTTAGTCTCTCCAATTTAGTCACATGTAGGCCAGACCAGGACAGGATGGCAGATTTCCTTCCCTAAAGGGCATTAGTGAACTTGAAGGGGTTTAACAACAATCGACAACAGGGCACAGGAGAGATGGATGCAGGGTTGGTAATAGGGTGAAGACTCTGGAGCGAAGCACTGAGCAGGGACAACTCCGCCTCCTCATGCTCTGGGCTAAGCCTCGTGCAGCTGAAAGAACCGGAATGAGCAGGTTCTTCTCGGAGGTGGAGGACAAATGTGAACAGTGCCAGGGAGGCCCGGGAAACCACACTCAGCGTTCGGTGTGTCCCAGAGTTGTCCGGTTTTGGACAGCTGTCACATTTATTCTCTCCGAATGTACAGAGTGTAAAATGTAAAAATTTCAATAAAAATATTTTTAAAAAGAATTTATATCCTGGACTAGGATTTACAACCTTCTCGCTCAGGAACAAAAGCTGATGTGACCCAATGGCTGAAAGTCACATCGGGAGGGAGCTGCTTGATCTTCACAGTCCCACAATAATCAAATCTGTTTTCCAATTTGTATCTTTCTCTGTCTCTCCAGGTTTACTTTGGCCGATGGCTGATTGAGGGCAATCCGTGTGTCATCCTGTTCGATGTGGGAGCTACGGCTTGGAGCCTGGATCGCTGGAAAGCAGAATTGTGGGATTGTTGTTCCATTGGGATTCCCTGGTACGATCGAGAAGCGAACGATGCCGTTGTCTTTGGTTTTCTCATCAGCTGGTTCCTGGAAGAGGTCAGTGAAACCCACGTGGGATTATTTATCTAGATCCTAACTACATGCTACTAAAACAGAAGGATAAATTGAGTTGACATACTGGTCAGTCATGATCTAATCGAATGATTGGGACAGGATCGAGAGGCTGAATAACCCACTCTGTTCCAGGATTCTGGTTCCAGGATCCAGGATTGGCAATGATTGTTGCTATTGCTTGCTTGCATTCCAGATAAGAAATCGGGGCTGCAGGATCTGTATATGGAGGTGCCCAATGGTGATGAATCCAGGTCAAATATCATCGAGTTTATGTATTAGGACCTGGAATACAGGACTGTATTGAAAAGCAATCCCTATATTTTACAGGACTGGATGAACAGTTGCAAAAATAATGAAGGGTTCAGGGAAAGAGCAGGAAATAAGAGTTGATAATTTAGATACTGAATTCAGTGTGAGCCGAAACTGACTCCGGCGAGTCTGCCTTCTCTGATTCTATTTACTGTTTTGGAAATAATTCTGAGACGTTTATGAAGCACACAATCCCAAATATGAATAAATGATCCCTTTTACCTGCTTAGTGCTGACCCAGAAAAACATGATGCATGAAATTAAATATTTGGAGAGCTGTTATTCCCCCGTGCCTGACTAATCTGGTTTCTTTTCTGTTTAGTTTGTTTCTCAGTGTGGGGGGAAATGTCCGTTTATCATCACCCACTTCCATGAATGGCTGTCTGGCGTTGGTCTGATCATGTGTCGAACCCGCAAGATTCCTGTCGCCACGATCTTTACCACACATGCAACCTTACTGGGACGCTACCTATGTGCTGGAAACGTCGACTTCTACAACAACCTTGCCAATGTGCGTAACTAGTTCATTAAGTTAGGGACATTTCGAAACTTTTCCAAATATCCTCATGCTCACAATGCTTCTTCAGTTAAAGGTACAAATATATATCTTCACTATATCTGCTGGAGCAGAGGACGCGGTCACTCAGAACTTTGTTGTCTGCTCTGGAGGACAGATTCTTAGAATTCCAAGTTTCCACCTTTTGTTCATGCAGTTACACATTCTGTAAGTAATTATTGAGACTTGTAGGTGTTGGTCACAGTTTGATTGGTCTGAAGATATTGGTTAACTGTAAGTCTGTTTTGATTCTTAGAAGCATTTACGAATGTACAGTCAGGTGTATGAGCTAGCAGCTATCTCCGTGCTTGCTGATATACAGAGCTCTGTTAACAGCTCACTGACCCTGGATATGTGCTCTTTTACTTCAGTGTACGGGTACCATTGTCCTCAGTGCCACATTAGCCCTTTATTGCCAGACCCTTATACTACACCTCCACGCCCCCCCCCCCCCACCCCAAGTCCTTATCCAATGTTTTTTTTCTTTAAAATTTTTTTTACAGTGCCCAATTATTTTTTTCCAATTAAGGGGCAATTTAGCGTGGCCAATTCACCTACCCTGCACATCTTTGGGTTGTGGGGGTGAAACCCACGCAGACCGGGGAGAATGTGCAAACTCCACACGGACAGTGGGCCGGGACCGAACCCGGGTCCTCAGTGTTGTGAGGCAGCAGTGCTAACCACTGCGACACCGTGCCGCCCCCCTTATCCAGTGTATTTTAAGTGATAATAGTTTACGTTATGTTTCACATTGTTATTACCATCATACATTTACATTGTCATTCCTACATTATCACTACCCCATTTTCCCCTTCAAGTTGTTGAATTCAAAGGTTTAGGTGGTCTGGAGGTCTGAAAACCCTTTCATATCTCTTTTGCACTCCTGTTGGAGGAGGAGGCTCTTTCACTGCTTTTTTTCAGTAGGTTTGGAGGTTGTTCTGGTATTTGGGTATGTTTTCATCCTTTTCTTCCATTCTTTCGTGTTGTACTGCACTTGGTTGGTGTGGCTGTTGTACTAGTTGGTGGCAGCTATGCTAAGTCCTTTCTTGTGGAGTGGGCGACCATTCTGGATATCTTGTCTTTCTAGTCATCTACTTGTCATTTATTTTGCTTCTTCTGTTGTCGTTTGGGTCATCTTGATGTAAGTGGAAGTTATGTTTCAAAATCGCATCCCTTGTTTCCACAATTTTACCCAAACCTTTTGAGTATTTTTTTTGGAGCTGATGAATCTTCATTCAGCTCTGCAGTTGCTCTCTGGTAAGATGCGATGTCTTTCGGAGATACCTGCGAACTCTTATAGACATTTGAGAACGTAACCTGGGCACGAAGCCCTGGAATGTGTCTTCCATTGTCACTGACTGCTCCTTGGACTCTTTCAATTCACTTGTTAGATTATCAGTCTGCTTGTAGAATTTATTTTTCTTTTTGATATTTTACATCTCAACCTTCATGTTGTTGAGAATGGAATGAAGTTCAAGAAGTTAATGAGTTTTGGTTGTTAATTCTGCTTCGAAGCAATCATTCTGATGCATTGGCAATTCTTTCTCTTGTTCTTGACCAATGCTTATTAGCGACTTCTGATGCGTAAGTTTTAATTGAAGATCTCTGTTTGTTTAATGTGTTTCGCAAGTTCATCACCTGAGTGTTTTCAGTCCTCTTTCTTTAAAAAAAAATATTTTATTGAAGCATTTGTAATTTTCACAATTTAACATGTTGACATTTCCAAAACAACCGCGCAGGTTGACGCACAAAATACCCCCTAAAATAACAACAAACAATAAACCACGTACCCCACTTCTCCCACCCTATCCCCAATTACCCGTATACTAGATTCCCTGTCCTTATTTAACATTACCATGCTTCCTATTTTCCTCCCCCACCCTTTCCCTTTCCCCCCTTACTGCTGACGTTCAGTTTTTGTCAAAGAAATCGATGAACGGCCGCCAACTCCGGGCGAATCCCTGGACTGATCCTCTTAGAGCGAACTTGATTTTCTCCAGACTGAGAAACTCTACCATATCGCTGACCCACACTCCTGATTTTGGGGGCTCCGAGTCCCTCCATCTCAGCAAGATCCGTCTCCGGGCCACCAGGGAGAAGGCCAGGATATCGGCCTCCCTCCCCCACTTTGCCCCACGGATCTTCCGACACCCCAAATATTGCTAATTCTGGACTCGGAGTTACCCTACCTTCCAGGACTTCCGACATAACACCTGCGAATCCCTGCCAGAATTCCCTCAGTTTCGGACATGCCCACAACATATGAACATGGTTGGCCGGGCTACCCCCACACCGCCCACATCTGTCCTCCATCTCCTCGAAGAACCTACTCATCCGAACTACCGCCATGTGGGCCCTGTGGACCACCTTGAACTGAATCAAGCTGGGCCTAGCACAGGACGAGGATGCATTTACCCTTTTCAAGGCTTTTCCCACAGTTCAGTTTCCAGCTCCCCTCCCAACTCCTCTTCAGCTCTCTGACAGGGGGCCCCTTCCCACTCTAACAATTCCCTGTATATGTCTGAAACCTTCCCACGTCCAACCCTTTATCCTGTAGTCCCCTCAGGGGGGAGGCGAGGAAAGCTTGGGACCTGTCTCCGTACAATCCCTGCCCGCTGCCATACCTTAAAGCCCCCATCCATCCCCCCCCGGGACAAACCGGTGATTGGAACAGATCGGTGACCACACCGATGCCCCCTCCAGTCACATATGCTGCCTCCATTGCCCCCACACCCTCAGGGCTGCCACCACCACAGGGCTTGAGGAGTACCGAGCCGGCGATAATGGCAGGGGCACCGTCAGTAAAGACTCCAGACTCGTACCTTTGCAGGATGCTGCCTCCATCCACTCCCAGACCGACCCCTCCCCCACTACCCACTTCCTGACTAGCGATATGTTGGCAGCCCAGTAATAGTTAATAAAGCTCGGGAGAGCCAATCCCCCTTCCCCGCGGGCCCGTTCCAGGAGTGTCCTCTTTACTCTCGGGGTTTTACCCGCCCATATAGAATCATAGAATTTACAGTACAGATGGAGGCCATTCGGCCCATCGAGTCTACACCGGCTCTTGGAACGAGCACCCTACTCAGGCCCACACCTCCACCCTATCCCCATAACCCAGTAACCCCACCCAACACTATGGGCAATTGTGGACACTAAGGGCAATTTATCATGGCCAATCCACCTAACCTGCATATCTTTGGACTGTGGGAGGAAACCGGAGCACTCGGGGGGAAAGCCATGCACACACCGGGAGACCGTGCAGACTTCGCACGGACAGTGACCCAAGCCGGGAATCGAACCTGGGACCCTGAAGCTGTGAAGCAACTGTGCTAACCACAATGCTACCGTGCTGCCCAATATAAACCTCGATATCGCCACATTCATACTTCTGAAAAAATCTTTGGGACAAAAATCGGGAGACACTGAAAAAAGAAAAGCAGTCTCGGAACGACCGTCATCTTCACCGTCTGAACCCTCCCCGCCAGCGTTAGTGGGAGCATGTCCCATCTACAAAAATCCCTTCTCATTTGATCCACTGCTTTGCCCAAATTTAACATGTGAAGCTGCCCCCAATCCTTGGCCACTTGAATCCCCAGATACCTAAAACTCTTCCCAACCACTTAAAAAGGTAGCTCCTTCAGCCTCCTTTCCTGCCCCCGTGCCTGAATCACAAACATCTCGCTTTTTCCCATGTTTAACTTACAGCCTGAAAATCACCCAAAGTCTCCATGATTTCGGTCATTCCCCCCCCCCCCCCACGTCGACCCATGCGGTTGTTTTAGAAATGTCAATAGGTTAAATTGTGAAAATTACAAATGCTTCAATAACATATTTTCAAAAAAAGATAGAGGGTAACTAAGGAAAGAATAGGACTTAAAAAGACCAAAAAATGAACATATCGAATGGGCAGTAGAATTGGGAATACTTCATAACTATCTTCACAAAAGAGTGGGAAGATTCAGATTTAGCAGTTAAAGATGAGGAGTGTGGGGAGTGAGGATGCTTCAATAAAATATTTTATTAAAAAAAAGATGCTGCCGCCAGCGGGGGATGGGACATTGGAAACAGGTTGGCGCCGGGCACTGATACTGTTCTCTGCCGCATTGGAACTCCAAGACTGAGCTGGGTGCTTCCAAGAAGGAGTTCGATGTGGCATTCCGGGCTGAAGGAATTGCTAACACCTCCTCCTTATGAACCTCAAGCCCTTCTAGTCTAGTAGCCTGAATCTCAGTATTCTCCTCGACAACATTGTCTTTTTCCTGTGTGAATACTGATGAAAAATATTCATTTAGCACCTCTCCTATCTCCTTGGACTCCAAGCACAACTTCCCACTACTGTCCTTGACTGACCCTACTCTTACCCGAGTCATTCTTTTATTCTTGACATATCTATAGAAAGCCTTAGGGATATCCTTGATCCTACCTGCCAAAGACTTCTCATGTCCCCTCCTGGCTCTTCTTAGCTCTCTCTTTAGGTCCTTCCTAGCTAACTTGAAACTCTCGAGCGCCCTAACTGAACCTTCATGTCTCATCTTTACATAAGTCTCCTTCTTCCTCTTGACAAGTGTTTCGACTGCTTTAGTGGGTCTGTGTATGATGCTCGATCAATAACTCCAGAAGCGAGATTGGAGACAATTGAAGGCTTTATAACACTAGATGTTTCCCCAGCAGTGCAGGGACAGAAGGCAGCTGCTGGGGCGACAAGGGCTCTTATACTCTGCCTTACTGGACGGAACCAGCAGGCAGGCTTAACCAATGAAAACAGTACCTTCTACACCAATGGTCTTACAGCATTGCAGTGTACCATAATACCTCAAAGACCGACTACCACATTCACCCCCTGTTTCAAAAAAAGAGTCCGGCAGGGAGGTGGCCTCGCATTACACAGTGGTAGAGGTTAAGGTTATAGAGGTACCTGGTATACATCCACGCACAACTTCCCACTATTGTCCTTGACTGACCCTACTCTTACCCGAGTCATTCTTTTATTCTTGACATATCTATAGAAAGCCTTAGGGATATCCTTGATCCTACCTGCCAAAGACTTCTCATGTCCCCTCCTGGCTCTTCTTAGCTCTCTCTTTAGGTCCTTCCAAGCTAACTTGAAACTCTCGAGCGCCCTAACTGAACCTTCATGTCTCATCTTTACATAAGCCTCCTTCTTCCTCTTGACAAGTGTTTCGACTGCTTTAGTGGGTCTGTGTATGATGCTCGATCAATAACTCCAGAAGCGAGATTGGAGACAATTGAAGGCTTTATTACACTAGATGTTTCCCCAGCAGCGCAGGGACAGAAGGCAGCTGCTGGGGTGACAAGGGCTCTTATACACCGCCTTACTGGACGGAACCAGCAGGCAGGCTTAACCAATGAAAACAGTACCTTCTACACCAATGGTCTTACAGCATTGCAGTGTACCATAATACCTCTAATACCGACTACCACATTCACCCCTGTTTAAAAAAAAGAGTCCGGCGGGGGTGGTGGCCTCGCATTACACAGTGGTAGAGGTTAAGGTTATGGAGGTACCCGGTATACATCAGTCCAGTGGTTTTGCCTCGTTACATCGCAACTATTTACAAAATTTATTTACAGTTCAGAATGAAGCAATTAGTCGATCGGGAGCCATGGTCGTCCTCTGCGATCGTCGTAGCTTCGGTGGTGATGCAGGCGCCGGCTCGGGCATCCCTGGCTCCGGGAGCGTGACTTCGGCTTCATCGGCAGCTTCATCACCCCTAGACGGGATCGGTGGGAGGACCGATCCACCTGGGAAGGGGGCGGCTGTGGGGTGCGCCGGTGGGAGGGAAGGTGGGATTGGTGGTGGGGGTATGTGTGGGGATCCAGCAGGCACCAGGTCCTGTAGGGAGACCGTATCCTGTCGGCCGTCGGGGTACGCCACGTAGGCGTACTGAGGGTTAGCGTGGAGGAGATGGACCCTCTCGACCATGGATCCGACTTGTGTGCCCGCACGTGTTTGCGGAGCAGGATGTGTCCAGGAGCTGCCAGCCAGGTTGGGAGCGAGGTCCCGGAGGAGGACTTCCTAGGGAAGACAAGGAGACGTTCGGGAGGTGTTTGGTTGGTCGTGGTACACAGCAGTGACCGGATGCAGTGGAGGGCATCTGGGAGGACCTCCTGCCAGTAGGACGGTGTTCCAGACTATTCCGTTCTCCCTCTCTACCTGTCTGTTTCCCCGGGGGTTGTAACTGGTCATCATGCTCGAGGCAATGCCCTTGCTGAGCAGGAATTGACGCAGTTCGTTGCTTATAAAGGAGGACTCCCTATCGCTGTGTATGTAGGTGGGGAAACCGAACAGCGTAAAGATACTATGGAGGGCCTTGATGACGGTGGTTGCGGTCATGTCGGGGCAGGGGATGGTGAATGGGAACCGGAAGTACTCGTCAATCACGTTCAGGAAGTACGTGTTGCGGTCGGTGGCGGGGAGGGGCCCTTTGAAGTCCATACTGAGGCGCTCAAAGGGACGGGAAGCCTTTATCAGGTGCGCTTTCTCTGGCCGGTAGAAGTGCGGCTTGCACTCCGCGCAGATTTGGCAGTCCCTGGCGACTGTCCTGACCTCCTCGATGGAGAAGGGCAGGTTGCGGGTCTTGATGAAGTGGAAGAAATGAGTGACCCCCGGGTGGCAGAGGTCCTCGTGGAGGGCTCGGAGGCGGTCCACTTGTGCGGTGGCACATGTGCCGCGGGACAGGGCGTCAGGAGGCTCATTTAGCTTCCCGGACCTTACAAGATTTCATAGTTGTAGGTGGAGAGTTCGATCCTCCACCGCAAGATCTTGTCATTTTTTAATCTTGCCCCGCTGTGCATTATCGAACATGAAGGCCACCAACTGTTGGTCAGTGAGGAAAGTGAATCTCCTGCTGGCCAGGTAATGCCTCCAGTGCTGCACAGCTTCTACTATGGCCTAGACCTCCTTTTCCACTGAGGAATGGCGGATTTCGGAGGCGTGGAGGGTGAGTGAGAAGAAGGCCAGGGGTCTGCCCGCTTGGTTGAGGGTGGCCGCCAGAGCTACATCGGACGTGTCACTCTCGACTTGGAAGGGAAGGGACCCGTCGATGGTGTGCATCGTGGCCTTTCCGATGTCGCTCTGATGGCGGGCCTCTGTCGACAGGGGGAAAACCATGGATTGGATCAGCGGGCGGGCCTTGTCCGCATAGTTGGGGACCCACTGGGCAAAATAAGAGAAAAATCCCAGGCAGCGTTTCAGGGCCTTGGAGCAGTGAGGGAGGGGGAACTCCATGAGGGGGCGCATCCGTTCAGGGTCTGGGCCTATAACTCCATCATACACTACGTAGCCGAGGATGGCTAGACGGTCGGTGCTGAACACGCATTTTTCCTCGTTGTAGGTGAGATTAAGGATTTTTGCGGTATGGAGGAATTTTCGGAGGTTGCTGTTGTGATCCTGCTGGTCGTGGCCCCAGATGGTGACATTATCGAGGTACGGAAACATGGCCCGCAAACCGTACCGGTCAACTATTCGGTCCATCTCTCGTTGGAAGATCGAGACTCCATTAGTGACACCGAAGGGAATCCTTAGGAACTGATAGAGCCGTCCATCTGCTTCAAGAGCAGTGTATTTGCGGTCGCTAGGGCGGATGGGGAGCTGGTGGTCGGTGGACTTTAGATCCACCGTGGAAAAGACCTTGTATTTTGCGATCCTGTTGACCAGATCGGATATGCGGAGGAGAGGGTACGCATCAAGCTGCGTATACCTGTTGATGGTCTGGCTATAATCGATGACCATCCTATGCTTCTCCCCGGTCTTTACAACCACTACTTGAGCTCTCCAGGGACTGTTGCTGGCCCCAATTACACCTTCCCTCCGTAATCGCTGGACCTCTGACCTAATAAAGATCCGGTCCTGGGCACTGTACCGTCTGCTCCTGGTGGCGACGGGTTTGCAATCCGGGGTGAGGTTCGCAAACAGGGAAGGCTGCAGACAGTGAGGGGGGTATAGGGCCGCCGAATGGGAAGGTTAAGCTTTGGAGGTTGCATTGAAAATCTAACCCTAGGAGTGTGGCAGCACAGAGGTGGGGAAGGACATAAGGCCGGTAATTCTTAAACTCCCTTCCCTGGACCGTGAGGTTCGCTGTACAAAACCCCTTGATCTCCACTGAATGAGACCCGGAGGCCAAGGAGATTTTTTGATTAACGGGGTGGACGGGGAGAGAACAGCGCCTTACCGTGTTGGGGTGTATGAAGCTCTCCGTGCTCCCAGAGTCGATCAGACAGGATGTCCATTGATGAGCACGGTCGTCGTTGCAGTCGGGAATGTTCGGGGCCGAGACTGGTCCAGGGTCACCGAGGCAAGTCGTGGCAGCAGTTGGATATTCTCCTCGGGCGGTGTGTGGTCATCCGAGTCAGGGTCCTGAGAGTCCAGCCAAGATGGTGGCGTCCACTGGTCACACATGGCTGGCGGCGCCCATCCATCACACGTGGTGTCCGAGAGACAAGATGGCGGCACCCGGAGGCCACACGTGGCCCTGAAGGAGGAAGATGGTGGTGCCCGCTGGCCGCACGTGGCCCATGGAGAGGGTTGGGTTGGCGGTCCCGATTCGCCTCCGGAGACCGCAGCGACCACCCGGGCCTGGCATACCGCCACAAAGTGGCCCTTTTTGCCGCATCCTTTGCAGAGGGATGAGTGAGCTGGACAGCACTGTCGGGGTGCTTGGCTTGCCCGCAAAAATAGCAGCGGGCCCCCCGCGGTTGCCTGACAGTCTCGCAGTACAAGCTTGTGGGGGGATGCATCGGAGTCGGTCGCGGGGGGGGGGGGGGGGGGGGGCGTTCCACACTGCCCAAGGGGCTGCCATGCGGTCAGGGACGTAAGCGCGGGTGTTTCAGGAGGCCACATTCAGGGAGCTAGCAAGGGCCCATGCCTCCTTGAGGCCTAGTGTCTCTTTCTCCAGCAATCGCTGGCAGATTTGGGAGGACAGCATACCTGCAACAAATGCGTCCCGGATCAGAAGGTCTGTATGATCGCTGGCCGAAACTTGCAGGCAGTTATAGTTCCTCCCCAACACCAGGAACGCATGGTAGAACTCCTCCAGCGATTCCCCAGGGATTTGTCGCCTCGTCGCTAGTAGATGTCGGGCGTAGACCTGGTTTACAGGGCGAATATAGTGTCCTTTTAGCAGATTCATTGCGGCCTCGAAATCGTCCACGACCTCGGTGAGAGTGTAGATCTCTGGGCTCACTCTCGAGTGCAGAACTTGTATTTTCTGGTCCTCCATGGGTGAATTGTGGCCGTCCTGAGATATCCATTAAAACACACCAGCCAGTGCGTGAAGGTTGCCGCTGAGTTTGCCACGTGGGGGCTGAGTTGCAGACACTCCAGCTTGATTCGGAGCTCCATTCTTTAAAATCTAGTGTAATAAATTGATGCTCGATCAATAACTCCAGAAGCGAGATTGGAGACAATTGAACGCTTTATTGCACTAGATGTTTCCCCAGCAGCGCAGGTACAGAAGGCAGCTGCTGGGGTGACACAGGCTCTTATACTCCGCCTTACTGGGCGGAACCAGCAGGCAGACTTAACCAATGAAAACAGTACCTTCTACACCAATGGTCTTACAGCATTACAGTGTACCGTAATACCTCTAATACCGACTACCACAGTGTATATATGTGAGGGGTGAGTGGGTCTGTGTGTATATGTGAGGGGTGAGTGTGTCTGTGTGTATATGTGAGGGGAGAGTGGGTTTGTGTGTATATGTGAGTGGGTGTGTGTGTATATGTGAAGGATGAGTGGGTCTGTGTGTATATGTGAGGGGTGAGTGGGTTTGTGTGTATATGTGAGTGGGTTTGTGTGTATATGTGAGTGGGTTTGTGTGTATATGTGAGTGGGTTTGTGTGTATATGTGAGTGGGTGTGTGTGTATATGAGGGGTGAGTGGGTCTGTGTGTATATGTGAGGGGTGAGTGGGTCTGTATATGTGAGGGGTGAGTGGGTCTGTGTGTATATGTGTGGGGTGAGGGTGTCAGAGATTTATAGAGAGATGAGGGAAGAGGGGGAGGAGTCGGTGGGCGAACTAAAAAGAAAGTGGGAAGAAGAATTAGGGGAGGAGATAGAGGAGGGTATGTGGGCTGATGCCCTAAGCAGGGTAAATTCCTCTTCCTCATGCGCCAGGCTTAGCCTGATTCAATTTAAGGTGCTACATCGAGCACACATAACGGGGGCAAGATTGAGCAGGTTCTTTGGAGTGGAGGACAAATGTGGGAGGTGTGGTGGGAGCCCGGCAAACCACGCACATAAGTTTTGGGCGTGCCCGGCACTGGAAGGGTATTGGAAGGGAGTGACGGGAGTGATTTCGCAGGTGGTGAAGGCCCGGGTCAAACCAGGCTGGGGGTTAGCTCTATTTGGAGTTGCGGAAGAGCCGGGAGTGCAGGAGGCGAAAGAGGCCGATGTCGTGGCCTTTGCGTCCCTAGTAGCCCGGCGCAGGATCCTACTTATGCGGAAGGAGGCGAAACTCCCCGGACTGGAGACCTGGGTAAACGATATGGCGGGGTTCATAATACTGGAGCAGATAAAGTTTGCCCTGAGAGGATCGGCTCAAGGGTTCACCAGGCGGTGGCAGCCATTTCTCGACTACCTAGGGGAACGTTAGAGGGAAGACGGATGACCAGCAGCAGCAACCCGGGGGGCAGGGGGGGGGGGGGGGGGTGGGGGGAGAGGGGGGGAGGCAGTTGAGTATAGGGCAATAGAGTACGAGGTTTTGTTACTTGTATATTATTATTATAATTGTTAAAAAGTTTTAACATTTCTGTTTTGTTACTGTTATCGTTTCGCTTGTTTTGTAAGCGGGAAAAATGTTGCTCAGGGAAAAAAAATTTCAATAAAATATATTTTAAAAAAATATATATATGTGCGGGGTGAGTGGGTTTGTGTATATATGTGAGGGGTGAGTGGGTCTGTGTGTATATGTGAGGGGTGAGTGGATTTGTGTGTATATGTGAGTGGGTTTGTGTGTATATGTGAGGGGAGAATGGGTCTGTGTGTATATGTGAGGGGAGAGTGGGTTTGTGTGTATATGTGAGTGTGTTTGTTTGTATATGTAAGTGGGGTTGTGTGTATATGTGTGGCTGGGTTTGTGTGTATATGTGAGAGGGTTTGTGTGTATATGTGTGGGTGGGTCTGTGTGTATATGTGTGGGTGTGTGTGTGTATATGTGAGTGGGTTTGTGTGTATATGTGTGGGTGTGTGTGTGTATATGTGTGGGTGTGTGTGTGTGTGTGTCTGGCTCACTATCAGTCTCGGGGTCTCATTCACGCTCACCCCTGACTCACCAACAGGCTTGCCGAGTGAGTGAGTGAGGGACGAAGGGAGTGAGGGCGGGGGTGACGGAGGGAGTGAGGGGGAGGAAGTGAGGAGTGAGGGAGGGAGGGGAGAAGGAGGAGTAAGGGAGGGAGGGATGGTGTGAGTGAGGGAGGGAATGAGTGAGGGAGTGACAGAGGGAGCAAGGGATGGAGGGAGTGAGTGAGGGAGGGATGGGGGGAGTGAGTGAGTGTGGGAGGGAGGGAGGTAGCACTCAGTGAGCTGGTCTCTTTCACACTATCTTGTTCGTCTTGTTCCTCAGTTTTTCAGTTGTCAATTCTTTTTGTGTTGATGAGTAAATTGTTCTGTTTCCTTTCTGAGCTTCATGGGAAATGTGTTAAACGTGATTCCTGCGAAATTTGCTGCTCTCCCCCTACCCCGAAGGTGAGAGAAATCTGACTGAGCCCCACATGGAAAAGCTGGACACAGGCCCCATCTAGTGGCAAAGGTTGGTTGATGCGACTGAAGTTCTGCGAATTTCTGCACTGTCTCACCTCTCAGCCCCATGATGGAGCCCAGGACATCAGTGTGAGTTCTGGAGCGAAGCCAGAAGTTGGGAACCACTGAAGAACAGACCATGAGGACTTGGGGAAGAATAGAGGCCAGGAGACAAGGGTGGGAATTACTGAGGTTGGGAACACTGGGAGTTGGCCAAGGCATGAGTTGACAAGGTCAGGGGTGGGAGGCAGAGGGGGTGAGGGTGAGGGTGGAAGCACTACAGGAAAAGTCATGAACAGACAGGTCGGAGAAGAGGATGTCTCTGGCAAATGGTGTTAAATTGAAACAAAATTGAGTGAGTCTACATTAAATGAGTTTTAAAATCCATTTGTCAACAGTCTCGATATTTGATTTGGTCACATTCGTGCTGTCCTGGTCAATGATTTACTTTCAATTTCAATGAGGTTCCACAACTCTGCTTCCTTCAATCTCCTCTGGGATTTGTCAGGAATTCTACAAAGGGACATGGTGAATCCCAGGAGAAAGGACATGAAGCAGCCAGTCCCACAGGTGTTCTGGGAGCTCTACAATCTCTGTAGAAGATACAGCAGATGATTCAGTGTCCTGTTTAAACATTGAATTCACTGTACTTTTTCTTAAATATTTGAACAACTTTCATCTGTTCAAATAACTCTGTAGGAAATTAGCCGATTGATAATAGACACAAAATAGGGATAATTGGTCAATGCTATAATTGGTAGGGTGACCCATTCACTATATTCATGAACAAGTTAGATGACGGGATGGATAGGCACACCCAGATTTACTGACAGCAAAAAGATGGTGGCCTCTAAATAGGTGTCGATGGAAACATAAAATTAGAAACATGATATACACAGATTATAAAGTCTGCAGGAAATGGAGAGGGAATGAGTAAACTTAATCATTGATCACTAAGGATGAAATCATTTCAACCGAGAGGCGGTAGAATTCAGAAACAGGAAACGATTTCAAACTGAAGTGACCGTCTCCAGATAGCAGTTGTGAGATGGTAGATTGCAAATAAATAAAGATTAGACAAGCATGGCGCAAATATTCTCTTGTTTTAATGAGATGTTAACTTTCACATAGACCGAAACAAACAGATTAGAACATACAATTCTGGTGAATTTCTGGGCAGCAAGGTGGCACAGTGGTTAGCACTGCTGCCTCACAATGCCAGGGACCCGGACTCGATTCCCGGCTTGGGTCACCCTCTGTGTGGAGTTCACACGTTCTCCCCATGTCTGCATGGGTTTCCTCCGGGTGCTCCGGTTTCCTCCCACAGTCCAAAGATGTGCAGGTGAAGTGGATTGGCCATGATAAATTGCCTCTTGGCAGGTTAGTTGGGGTTATGGGAATAGAGCGGGAAAGTGGGCCAAGGTAGGGGGCACTTTAAGGGGGGTCAGTGCTGACTCGATGGGCCAAATGGCTTCCTGCACTGTAGGAATTCTATGTGTCCAAGTTAGTCTGTTGCAACAATACGTCCTTGAACCAACTAGAGGGGATATCATGTTAGATTTAATAACCGTCTCACGATGCTGCATAAGTTGCCAATTTTAAAATTGAAATTGATATTTATAAGCAGAATGCCCGTTATCCTCGGGCTGAATGCGTTTGGATTTCAGGTGATTTTGTTTTTTGAATATCTCATGTAAGCTAAGACCCCCATGGGTGAAGGGTAGGCTGGCTATCAGTTAAAGTCAATACAATGGCTGGGAAAGTAAGGTGTACAATTAAATAATAAATACAGGGTAATACCTGTAATACCTCCTAATCTGTGGCTCCATTTGTGATTCCGCTCAGAAGCTTGGGTTGGTTGCCAGTTGCGATCCTGCTTTTAGGAGATGGGTGTTGTGCATTTGGGCTGTGTGGAGCTCGTGTCAGAGATTCTCTGAAGGTTGGCTCAGAGATTTCCCACATTAAAGATCGATGAGGTCCAAAATTCACACGGAGGTTTTGCAGATGTTCAGTTTTTGGATTTCCTGGTAAAGGATATTCAAACTATATTTGTTAACCACAGATTTTAAGGGATATAAAGACAAAGGAGGTACATGCAGCTCGATTGCGATCAATGATGATCTCAGTGAATGGAGGCCCAATCTTGTTACATTCCTGCCACAATAAGGAGTCCACAGCTGGCCATGGAATGGTCATTGTGACGTTTCTTTTCTATCTGCCCCATCTCCATGAACATCTCCAAATCTCATTTTCCTCCTTCATGACCATTTTTGAACCAGTGACCAAATCTCCGAGATTCACGTTTCTGTAACTTGGACCCAACTGATTAGCTATTCCATTGACTATTTACCGTTTAAATATATTTGCATTCATTAATCTTTTTCATAAAATGTATTACCAAGCATGTTCTAGTTTGAAACTTTATAAAGTGACTTTAACAAAACTAAAATGCGTTGAGATGCTTCATTGGAGCAATACCAGGTATGGACATTGCAAATGGAACCACAGAGGAAATATTGGGTTAGGTGACCAGCTTGGTAAAAATAAAAATGGATTTTGAAGAGTGTCTGAATGCAAAAGAGAGAAAGCAAAGAGGTTTAGGGAGTGAATCCCAGAGCTTACAGCCTAGCAGCTCAAAGCTGATGTGATAAAAATTGGCCTTCCACAGAGCCCAGAAGGATGAAGAGAGTATATGAGGGTCACCTTGGGATCAACACACCAAAGTTCCTTGTGATTTTGTTTGGCCTCAGACAACGGTGAAGAAATAGTTTGTGATTGGAAACAGAGACTATCAGACAATTTATATCCTCCAGTCATTTACTTCATCTCAACGTGCAGTTTGCTACTTAAAACATGATATCATGATCAAGTTGATATCCAGCCCTATATCTCCAGCGCGTTTATTTTGATTTATATTTACTGAAGTAAAAATGGTCCCTGCACCGAATACCTACCTGTATATTTATGAGACATTCATTAATCCAATCCATTTGCAGTCTCCCTTCAACCATTTCTCCGTCTGTTCCACCACATGTCATTTTCAACCAGTTTCTGAAATGCCTGTTGGAAATCCAGATGGAACAGTTCCTTTGGCTTCACATTTTATTCTCTCGAAATATTCTATTATGTTTGTAATCACATGACTACTCTCCTGGTACAACTGTCAGAGATTTCTGATCAGCTCCTTGCCTTTGTAGGTATTCATTTAAAGCTTGGGAGGAGATGATAATGTCACTGGACTAATAATCCAGAGACCCAAGTGAATGGTCTGGATGTGGGTTCAAATCTCACAGCAGCTGGTAGAATTTGAATTTAATTCAGCAAATCTGGAATTTAAAGCTGGTCTCAGTGATGATGGATCATAAATTGCAAGATAGAAATTTATTATTATCAGGAGAAAGTAAAATTAGAGGTAAAGTATTTTTGCAGCTGAATACGGATGACTTGGATACTGCAGAGGCATTAACGCTTCAATTATAATTTATGGATAGGGTTTACAAGAAAGGTGATTTGTTGGAAGCTTGCAAAGTATGGTCTATTTTTGACCAATTTTAAGATAATCAGCTGATGGAGGAGTAGATTATAGACTTTGTCAGGTTGTATAAGGGATTGCCAAAGTTTGACCTAGGTAGCCTGGGTCTGTGCTTCTATTATAGTTACTGGATTCTGCACAGATGTCACATATATATGGACGTTGAGTATTGACAATGGTTCAATTTCATGGAAAAAAACCTCTCCTGAACCAAAAGGCTGCTGCCCTAAAATGGTTCTGAGGAAGCAGTTTTTAGCTACTTTCAAATCAAATATAGGCAATTCTAGTCTTGCCAAGAATGGAGGTAATGTGAAGATTGTCACAGTATTAGCCCATTTGAGAATCAGGACGACAAACAGATGGTAATGGTCGGTACTTGAACCCAAGAACTACGCAGGAAATGGTTAACAGCTGTTATTGTGATTTCAAATAACATTATGCAATGAATTGCGATTTACATCCTTAACTTTGGATGGTTCTGCCAGAATTTACCCTGATGTTAAAAGGAAAAAAACACTTGGAATTTTTTTAATGATCTTTAGTTATTGTGAAAATCCCCTAGTCGCCACATTCCGGCACCTGTTCAGGTACACTGAGGGAAAATTAAGAATGTCCAATTCATCTAAGCACGTCTTTCGGTTGTGGGGGGAAACCGGAGCACATGGTACAAACCCACGCAGACACGGGGAGAACTCCGCACAGACAGTGACCCAGCGGGGAATCAAACCTGGGACCCTGGTGCTGTGAAGCAACAGTGCTAACCACTGTGCTACCGTGCCGCCCACCTTTGACCTCCATAGTAACCATTTAAAAAGACCCAGATCCAACCTCACACAGGCTCCCCACATGACCCCCCCCCCTTCCCTGTCCGCTCTCCAACCTCGTTGTCTGAAACACTTACCTTTTAATTGTCCCATAAAGCCCCTCCTTTATGACAGGTGGTGCTGTACAAAAGGGGCGTTTCTTACCTCTGTGCCCCAGTTAACCCTCGCTGATGTAGCCGGAGGGAATGGGGTTGGGGGGGGGGGGCACTTTGCTCCTGTTTCACCCAGCCTGAGTGAGGAAAGTTGGACGAGACTGGGGCTTTGAAATGGCAATATGGACCAGTCAGTCCAGAGGGACAGTCTATCGGAGCTTACCATTCTGAATAGGTTATGGCCAATGTATTCTTTCTTCTGTCTATTTACAGTTTAGATATTTTCTTATTAACCCTGTGTAGCGCACAAAGACTCCGAGAGACGAATAGAGTGAAGTCGATGAGGCTTTATTAAGCGTGACTGTTTCCCCCGCAGTTCAGTAGTAGACTACCTGCGGGGGAGGGCTCCAGGTACTTATACTCCGCCTTCAGGGTGGAGCTAGAGGTCAACGTCCAACCAGGACCCGGGATCTGTCAGCCAATGACATCATGGCTTCACAGTCCCACATGACCCCTAATGCATACTACCACATTCACCCCTTGTTAAAAATGAACCCGGCGGGGTGATGCTTCGCATGGTGGTAAGGGTTTACAAGGCTGGTCCTGGGAGGAAAACTTTCACATGTTATAACAGTATGTACAAGGTTTTTTTTTTGTTTCAAACTATTTACAGTAATCGTCAGGAAAAGACAAAATGTTCTCGTTAAAAGTCCACATTATACTGTTAGATCGACGCCACGAGTCGGTCGGGCGGTCTGGTCATCCGTGTCGATCGCCTCGGCCCCGGTGGTGGTGGTGCTTGTTCCGGTGTTGTCGTCTCCGGGAGCCTTACGGTTTCAGCTTGGGCTTTATTCCTGGTCGGGCCTGGGAGGAGGACCGATCCTCCTGGGAAGGGGGCTGTCGCGGGGTGCGGCGGTGGCAGGAAGGGGGGGGTTGGGTGAATGGTGTCGGGGGGGTGTGTGTGTTGCCGGCGGGCGCCAGATCTCGCAGAGAGACCGTGTCCTGTCGGCCGTCGGGGTACTCCACGTAAGCGTACTGCAGGTTCGCGTGAAGGAGGTGAACCCTTTCAACCAACAGGTCCGACTTGTGCGCCCGCACGTGCTTTTGGAGCAAGATGGGTCCTGGGGCCGCCAGCCAGGTCGGCAGCGACGTTCCAGAGGAGGACTTCCTGGGGAAGACAAGGAGGCGCTCATGAGGCGTTTGATTAGTGCTAGTACACAGTAGTGACCGGATGGAGTGGAGGGCGTCCGGAAGGACCTCCTGCCACCGGGAAACTGGCAGGTCCCTGGACCGTAGGGCCAGTAGGACGGTCTTCCAGACCGTGCCGTTCTCCCTCTCTACTTGCCCGTTCCCCCGGGGGTTGTAGCTGGTCGTCCTGCTCGAGGCTATCCCGTTGCTGAGCAGGAACTGGCGCAGCTCGTCGCTCATGAAAGAGGACCCCCTGTCGCTGTGGACGTATGCGGGGCAACCGAACAGTGTGAATATGGTGTTCAGGGCTTTAATGACTGTGGCCGCGGTCATGTCAGAACAGGGGATGGCGAATGGGAAGCGGGAGTACTCGTCCACCACATTAAGGAAGTATATGTTGCGGTCGGTGGAGGGGAGGGGTCCTTTGAAATCCAGACTAAGGCGTTCAAAGGGGCGGGAAGCCTTAATCAGGTGTGCACCATCCGTCCTGAAAAAATGCGGTTTGCACCCTGCGCAGATGTGGCAGTTCCTTGTGACTGTACGGACCTCCTCTAAGGAGTATGGGAGGTTGCGGGACTTGATAAAGTGGAAAAACCGAGTGACCCCCGGGTGGCAGAGGTCCTCGTGGAGGGTTTGGAGGCGGTTAATTTGTGCGTTGGCACATGTGCCGCGGGATAGGGCATCGGACGGCTCGTTCAGCTTTCCGGGGCGATACAAGATCTCGTAGTTGAAGGTGGAGAGCTCGATCCTCCACCTTAAGATCTTGTCGTTTCCGCCCTGAAGGCGGAGTATAAGTACCTGGAGCCCTCCCCCGCAGGTAGTCTACTACTGAACTGTGGGGGAAACAGTCACGCTTAATAAATTGTAGCGCACAAAGACTCCGAGAGACGAATAGAGTGAAGTCGATGAGGCTTTATTAAGCGTGACTGTTTCCCCCGTAGTTCAGTAGTAGACTACCTGCGGGGGAGGGCTCCAGGTACTTATACTCCGCCTTCAGGGCGGAGCTAGAGGTCAACGTCCAACCAGGACCCGGGATCTGTCAGCCAATGACATCATGGCTTCACAGTCCCACATGACCCCTAATGCATACTACCACACCCTGTCAGTTGCTGTCTGATTTTATTGTTTGTTGAACAAATGTGAAACATTTGTCTTTCTTTAGTTATATGTTACTAAAAATGGCGTCTCTCTGTTTTGCTCATGAGGACGATCAGGGGTGTGTGCTAAATGGTTTTGGAGTTTTATCAGTTGTTTATCAGTCAACATTGTGAGATTCAACTCTTAATTTATTTGTTGGAGATATTTCTGGTGCTTTATTAGCAATTTGGAAGATTTCCTTCACTTTCTCCTGTTGACTGAAGGAAACAATTCCGGATTCCCAGCAGAGTTGCTGAGGTTGTATTTCTTCAACTCTGAAAGTAACTGATTTCAGTTATTGAACATTGGAACGCTGCAGGAACCTGTGATGTGATACTGATGGTCTTGTTTCAGTTTGATGTAGATCGCGAGGCGGGAGAGAGGCAGATCTATCATCGGTACTGCATGGAGCGGGCAGCTGTCCATTGCACTCATGTCTTCACCACAGTGTCACAAATCACAGCTGTGGAGGCAGAACATCTACTCAAATGCAAACCTGGTGAGTGTGTTCCTGTCCCAGCACACAGCCAACAGTGGCTCGGATACTGGATGAAACATCAATATTTCATTTTAATGTTAGACTGAGGAAAGGATATATCGCTCTCGTATCAAACAGCACCCAGTCACGGCCTCGCTAACTCAGGTCTTTAACTTTCACTGTATCAAATGCCGATAATACATTGGCTGCAATTTACCGGCCTCTCGGTGCCCTCCGTGGTGACAGGCCAAGGCCGTTGGATCTTGCGAAAGGCTTCTCACGAGATTTGTGACACTTGAAACGTCTCGCCAGATTGAACTGAAACTCGTGAGATGTCACAATATGGATCTCACCCTTGCTGAGCGAGATCCAGCAGCATGTTTAAATGAACCAAACATGGACCAGGGTAACGGCATCTGAGGAGCTCTCCCAGGCCATTGGAGACCTGTGTGGTCAGCGACAGGAAAGGGAGCCCTCTGTCTCCTGGGTACTTTGGCACTGCCACCTGCCACTGCCAAGGTGCCCAGGTCAGACTGTCAGGCTGGCTGGGGCACTTCCTGGGTGGCAGTGACTGGTAGCTCTGGGCCTACGGGGGGCCATGTCCATGAAAGGGGAAAAAGGAAGGTTATGAAGGCTGAGAGGGATGAAGAGTGGGTATGAAGGGGCCTCATAAAGGTTGGGGGGTTAAAGGTGGAAACTTGAAAGGGCGGGGTTGGGAGACCTGGAAAAGGGGGCCCTCAGCGAGCCCATAATGGGATGTCCTCATTTGGTGGGGGGGGGCTAATGGCCATATGTGTGGGGGGTGACATTGCCAGTGGGTGGGGGGGCGTGGGAGAGCCACAAACTCACTCCGAGATCGGGAATCCTTTCGCAATAGCTGCCCGATCTCTGAGCAGCTCCCCAGTGACAGAAAAACTTTCCAAGTGTGGGTGTAAAGCGGGTGTGGATCTCAGCTAAACCCGCCCAAAATGACACTTGGGGTGTGAGCCAGTAGCCACGCTGCTCCCAAAAAGCAGCATGGCCGATAGAAGCCAGGAGACTGCTCCCAAGATCTACCCCGTTAGTAACTGCTCGAGCCATTGTGGGCGGATCACATTTTGGCAAATCTGCATATTAAAGTGAGCAGCTAGCCTGACTTTAATGTGTAGATTTCCGAAGTATCTGAAGCTTTGGGATTTATCTCCTTGGCCTCGGAGACCACACATGAGCGCCGTTCGGTCCTGGTCTCCAAAAACAGGAACCAGACGGAATGGTACTCATGGGGGTCTCCCAGGGGATTGGAGGCCCCCAGGTGCATGCCCTTTGAGCAGGGTGGTACCCTGGGACTGCTGGTGCCAGTTGGACACCCAGACATTGTCAGCCTGGCACCCTGGAACTGTCAGCTGGCATGGACCCTGCCAAAGTGCCAAGCTGGCATTTTTTTCTGTGGGTGCGATCGGGCTGGTGTGCCCTGTATTTTTTTTTTGGGGGGGAGTTAGAGACCCTCACATAATGTGATTGGGGGGGGGGGGTCTGGGATTGCTTGTGGGGCCTCAGAGATTGGGACGACATTTAAAAATGGCGTCCCGCTTTCTCGCTGCACTGGGGAGTTGTGGCGAGCAGCCACTGTGACACTGTGCAGCCACAAACCATGTTCTTTATGATTGTGGTGTGGGTTTTTTTTGCCTGTAACAGTTGATTAGACATTGACAACCTGATCACCCACTTTAAATCCGATTCCCCCATCGTACATCTCTGGAATGGCTTCATTTGGTTCTACTCTTGCTCATGTGATATGTAAGAGCCTTGTGATTGGCTCCCTGGGTGTTTGTTGGCTCTAGTGTCCAATAAGTTATGTAGCAAATGGTGTAAATTCAGGTACAGAATAGCTCAATTGTGAAGTACCTTCACAGGATTGCTAAGGTCACAGTGACGCTTCCAGTTAATTATCCCTCAGAGTGTCTAATCGCTCAATATGCAGTTTCAATTTTCTTTCCATAGATGTAGTGACACCAAATGGACTGAATTTGAAGAAATTTTCCGCAATGCATGAATTTCAGAATTTACATTCAAAGAACAAGATGCGAATTCAGGAGTTTATCAGGGGTCATTTTTATGGGTAGGACAAGGAATTTCTTTAGTCAGTTTTATGTGTAATGTGACACTGTGCCCTCTCTGCTATGCTCCCACTAAATGGCAGATATTTATCATATCTGGTAAGATTTTTCTCTTTGTATTTATCTAGTTTTGTGCAATGTCATGATTGATACGATACTCTATATTCCAATAACTCATTATGTGAAAAATTCCAAATTTAATTAGGCTTTGAGTATTGATGCAGGTTTGTGACCCGTATTAAATAACCTCTCACTTTTTAATCTATCAAACTCTCACAATTTTGAAAACTTCTGTTATATCCTCGTACCCTCCTCAATGCCTTAATTACTCTCTCTCTCTCTCTCCTTCCCTCTCTCTCTCTCTCTCCCCTCTCTCCTCTCTCTATCTCTCTCGCTCTCTCCCCCCTCCCTCTATCTCTATCTGCTACTCTCTCTCTCTCTCTCCCCTCCCTCCCTCTCCCTCCCTCTCTCTCCCTCTCTCTCCCTCCCTCTCTCTCTCTCCCCTCTCTCTCTCCCTCCCTCCCCCTCCCTCTCTCTTTCTCGCTCTCCCCCCCCTCTCTCTCTATCTCTCTCCCCCCCCTCTCTCTCTCCCTCTCTCTCTTCCCCTCTCTCTCTCTCCCTCCCTCTCTCTTTCTCTCTCTCTCCCCCCCTCTCTCTCTCTCTCTCTTCCCCCTCTCTCTCTCTCCCCCCCTCTCTCTCTCTCTTCCCCCTCTCTCTCTCTCCCTCCCTCTCACTGTCTCTCTCTCCCTCCCTCTCTCTCTCTCCCTGCCTCTCTCGCTCTCTCCCTCCCTCTATCTCCCTCCCTCTCTCTCTCTCTCCCTCTCTCTCCCTCTCTCTCCTTCCCTTTCTCTTTCTCTCTCTCTCTCTCCCCCCCTCTCTCTCCCTCTCTCTCTCCCCCTCTCTCTCTCCCTCCCCCTCTCTCTCTCTCCCTCCCTCTCTCTCCCTCCCTCTCTCTCTCTCTCTCCCCCCTCTCTCTTTCTCTCTGTGTCTCTCTGTCATTGTTGGTATCATTCGAGTGAATGTACTCATCTCATGGCTCTAATATCCTTGCTGTATTGTATTGTCCAAAATTGGAAAGGTAGATTTTGAACGGTGAAATATGGGCCTCAAATTAAAATGGGAATATCCGGAAAATCCGGAGACATTGACGCAGAGAAGAAAATGAAGCTAGCAGAGGCAAAGGTAATGGCAGTGCATCCCCATCATTGGGTTTCCCGGCGGCTTGGGATGGTTTCAATGGGAAATCCCATTGACAAGCGGCGGGAAGATAGATTGCCGCTGTCAGAGAACGGCGCCTCCCCGAGAACATACGGCTGGAGGACTGGGAATCTCGCACAATGACTCCCACTGGAGCTGCCTGATCTCCAACCTCCAGTCTACCTTCTCATTGTCTGATGTGACATCATCTGTTGGTGTTGGACGCACTTTACCTTATCAGAAATGGCTGTTCTATGTCGCCTGCCCCTTTTCTAATTCTATTCATAATTCTATCCTAATGAAGGACTGAAGCTCCTCACCTGTGCGAACTCATCTCTGTACTTTCAGCACATATTGTTTTTATTTCAGCTATTTAAGTATAGTCATGTCCTGACCTTGGCATGAGGGACTTCCCACCTTATATTTGTACTGCCTAAGTATTCGGCATTAACTTTAAAATGTTTTTATCTTGATTCTTTCTAGTCATTTGGATTTTGATCTGGATAAAACCGTCTTTTTCTTCATTGCTGGCCGTTACGAATTTACCAACAAAGGTGCAGATGTGTTTCTGGAAGCATTAGCACGTCTCAACTATCTCCTCCGGGTAAAGGCATCTTTCTGCTTTCAAATTTTATCCTTGGATCCGAATGTATTAATATGACGATTGAGGAATGAAGGAGCTCTGTTGGCTGGTTTGGGTTGTGTGGCTCATTCTGTCCTGGAATTAATTGTGTAATTTTAGGAAGTTTTGTTCTTGAAGTTACCACTCAATGAAACAAAAACTCAGGGATAGGCCCTGGGTCAAGACCAACAGATGCTGAACCGTACAGAGCAGGAAAGTCCATAGTTGGATCTTTAGTCTGTGTTGAGTATCAAAACATTGAGGACAGTATCATGATTGCCTCTGAAGCTCTTGAGAGACGTCAGTGTGAAGAATGAACAGCCAGTGAGGTGTAGCAGTACTTAGTGGCCCCTCGTACAAATCATGAGACTAGGGGCCGAGATTAATGCATCAGAGGCAAAGTTCAAATTCCACCAGGGCAGCTGGTGATATTTAAATTCAAGTATTTAATAATCTCCTTCAGGGTGATCATGTGTGATGAATATAAGAAATTGTCATCTTTAATTTTGCACCTCCTTTCTTCCTAACTTTTGAATATGTCCTTGAATATTCAGTTCCCAGTTTTTCTATGCTGTTGACCAGGATCCTTACTCCAGTCAATTGATAGACACAATAACTTCATCTTCAAATCAAATCACCTCTTTATTCAGAAAATGTAAAAACTTCAAGACTTATGACTGTTACAAGACTGATTCTGTTACACTGTGTCACACACGTAAGTGCTTCTATTTCCCCTTTAAGTCCAAGTCTACCAGTCTACCAGCAAGCATAGATTTTAACTACTAATGGTTATCTAGTTGACCTGTCGGGGCTCCACTACCTGCTTGCACTGGCTGGACATAGAGAGGGTTGGGACTTCATCAATCTTTAGCTTGAGATTTTTTCTGTAATGTTGTTCCCCGAAGATTCGCTGATGAAATCATTTTGTCTCTCCTCATCCAGATTTCGCTGGCACTCCCAGTTATGCACTCACAGAACAACACTAACCAATCACTGTTTGTTCTGGTCGGAATGTTCAAAGAGTTGTGACTCACTCGGGTCGTATTTCTTCTTTGCAGCACGACAGGCAAGAGTCTGTGTTCAAATTGGTTTATTGCAGGATTCCTGCCCTTAGAGCCATTGGGCGGGATTCACCGAACCCCCGCCGATTCTCCATCACGGCAGGACCTGGCTTGTCGGCTGTCTAGCGGGGTCTTCGGGGGGGTGCACGGGGATTCGGCCCGGGGGAGGGGGGGGGGGGCGACGGTGGCCTTGCCTGCGATCGGGGTGCATCGATCTGCGGGCAGGCCTGGGCCGTGGGGTCACTCTTTCCCTCCGTGCTGGCCTCTATCGGGCTCCGCCATGGCCGGCGCGGAGAGTAACCCCCCTTCACATGCGCAGGAACACGCCGGCCCTTTGGCACGGTGCCAACCCCTCCGGTGCCCGCCTAGCCCCGGACGCCGGAGTGGGTCGCGCTGCTCTTGGAGCCGGCGTCGGGCCGTCCCGCCAAGTGCGGGAGAATCCCACCCATTGTCTTTGATTACTTTAGTAATTCCTTCCTTTTCCCTGTCCATTTGATCGATTAGGATATGTTTAGTATCGGGGACATATGTTGCTTTCCATCCTGCTAATTCATCATGGTCAGCCTTTCTCATGAAGACATTTATTGTCCAGTATCCAGTTGACTCTTTATGGCCGGTTGTAAAGTCAAAGACATTTGTGGTAAATCACATGGGTCACTTCTTCCTGCTGCAAGTTAGTCACATTTCCCATCAGGCCACAGTAGTGTCCTTTCTTTGCGTGGCCATTTTGTATCAGGCTGTAAATAGCCGACTACAATACTCTGTCCCTTCCTCTCAAAGAATTCCTGCAGTGCAGAAGGGGGCCATTCGGCTCATCAAGTTTGTACCAATGTTCTGAAAGAGCGCCCCATCGAGGCCCATTGCCCCACCATGTTCCCGTAACCTAACCTGCACATTCCTGGACACTAAGGGCAATTGAGCACGGCCAGCGCACCTAACCTGCTCATCTTTGGACTGTGGGAGGAAACCGGAGCACCCGGAGGAAACCCACGCACACACGGGGAGAACGTGCAGACTCCGCACAGGCAGTGACCCAAGACTGGAACTGAACCCGGGTCCCTGTGCTGTGAGGCTGCAGTGCTAACCACTGTGCCACTATGTTGTGGTTATCATTCCCCATGTTGCTACCCTTAACTAGATAGGCATTAGCAGTTAAAACCTATGCCTTGCCCTTTCTCATTCGATGAAACCTCCCCCTCACTATTTAGCTGAAAAGAATCTCTGCAGTCCTAGTTATGTGACTTGTTGGTAAACTGGCCCCTATGCAGTTGTAGTGAAGTCTGCTCTGATGGTACAGCTCCCTCTTTTCCCAGTACTGATGACAGCACTCTATGTGTTGCAACCTAGTTCTCCCACACAGAGCCACAAGTTTAAATTTCTGATCTTATTTACCCAATTTCAATTTGCTCATGGCCCAGGAAGTAATCCAGAAATTATTACCTTTGTGATTCTGTTCATTAGTGTATTTGTTCAAACTCAGCAGAGCCTCTTTCTTAGTCCTACCTATGTCGTTGGGACCCACATGACCCCCAGGAAATTGAGGTTGCATGTGACAAGGTCAATACAGTCATCTTTGAGGACTTTATGTACAGGCTGTGAAAAACAAATTATTACTAATACTGTGAAAAACAAATTCCTGAATGTATACAGTCTGGTTTTAGAGATTAGTTTATTGAGGAACTAGCAAGGGAAATGGAAGATTTAGATAAAGTTGCCCAAACAAGTCGTAATTTGTAAATCACCAAAGAACCAAGAAAGTAATAAAAAAAGAGAAAACATAATGAGAGTAAGCTAGTGAGACATAAAAAGTGCTTGTGAAAGTTTTTCTAGGTTTGTAAACAGGAAAAGATTAGCAGAGACAAATGTGGGCCCATCACTGACAGAGAGGAGAATTTATAATGGGGAATAAAGAATGGCAGAGAAACTAAACAATTACTTTACGTCTGTTGTCACTGGGAAAGATACAAGAAAACCTCCCAGAAATACTAGAAAACCAAGGGTCAAGAGGGAATGGGGAACTCTAACTCTGAGTCAAAGTTTGTGAGCTTTCACACTCTTATTGCAGATATAGTTGCTTTGGGTCACACTGCTGTCCACCAGTCCTCATGCTACAGCTGCAACACATCACCTTCCATCTTTATTTTGTTGATCCATAAGATGCACTTAATAACTCTCCAAAGATTTTTCGACAGCTCCTTCCAAACCCACAACCTTTACCACCTACAAGGACAACAGTTACATGAGAACATCATCACCTGAAAATTCCCCTCAAACACCATCATGACTGAGAATATATTGACAAATATAAATTTCTTTACCCGTCAGTCTGGCCTCAATGAAAGTCGAGATGGATTTGCAGGTATAGCATTAGTTATTTCATTTGACTTGCAAGCCTGACTCAGTTCACAGCGGTACAAAACACATCCTGCTTTCTGTACCTCTGGAATCGAGTGAGTCTGTAGAACAAAGAAATCTCTACTGATACATTCAAATGGCATCAAGTTTCACATACATGATTCCCATAGGTCATCCTATACCCCTCCTGACCTGGCCATACATCCTCATTGGCTCACTTCCCCTCCCTTCCTCTGGCCCCCTATTACCCAGCATCCTTTTCTCCTCCATAGCTGGACACCCCTCCCCCTTGCTTTGCCATGCATTCTGAAATCCTTTGTCTGTAAACTAATAAAATCAGACCAGCCTATCTACATTACAGTAACTAATATCTCTAAAGTAACTATTTAATATCACATTCATCAATATCACTGTTATTTCATTGTCCCTGGGTCAAAGTCTCAGAACTCTCTTCCTAATAGCTCTATGGGTGTACCTACACCAAATGGAATGCAGTGTTTCAAGAAAGCAGCTTATCACCATTCACTGAATGGACAATTACAGATGGGTAATAGGTACAGGCCTAGCCACTGGTACTGACATCATCCCATGAATACATTTTGCAAAAGGTGAAATAAAATGAACCTGCTGATAAATTGTGAGCTCTGTTCCGTCTGCCAAGTGTTCTTGTTCATGGAGACCCCAGAGAAATAAATGTCACCTGTCCATACCTCCCAGTGCATTTATCTTTTATTTTGTTGTAGCTGGCACCTCAGTAAGAGTGAGACTGCTGATTTGTATGTGAAATTTGTCCTAATTTCTAGCAATGATATCTCTTCATCTCTTGTTAGTTTTATGAGGATGACGCACTTTAAAAATATCTTTTTTGTTGCAGGTTCAACAAAGCCGTATGACAGTGATCGCATTCTTCATCATGCCTGCACGCACCAACAACTTTAATGTGGAGACATTGAAAGGGCAAGCAGTTCGTAAACAGCTGTGGTGAGTGGCGACAGTGGTAAGAATTCTCAAGGTAAATGAAGCAAAAAAACTGACAATTGCAACCAAGTAAACTCAGAGCCATGTACATGAGGAAGCAAATGTGTAACTGCTTCAGTCATATCTCCTGTGGTTGGTGCGTCTATACTGCCACAGGATTTATACCTTTGTAACATGGCCTGATTTCACCATTGCCTCAGCCCATCCACTGCTGGAACCCTCACTCAAGCCTTTGTTATCTGCAGACTTGATTATTGAAAGCACTCCCTCTGTAAAGTTGATCAGATCAGTTCTTTGTTTGATAGGAGGAGGGTTTGGGATGCGGGAAGTGACAGGAAAAGTAAGTAGAGCTGCATCTATCCAGATTGAGAATTTGGGGAATCCTTTCCCATTTTCAGGGAGTAGATTTGGAGGTCATTTGTCTTAACTCTAGTTGGGAGCCTCCCTGCTAACCTAAGGGGAGTGGTGTTGAAGGGTTGGTTGCAACTCATTATAGTTTTTGAGGTAATGAGATTAGAATTCTTGTTTTGTTTAGGTTGGTTACAAGTAGATTATAGTTGTTTACATTCACCTTGCTTCTATTTGTCTGTGTATTTGGGTGTTGTAGTACTCAAGGCTAGGGCGGGTGGGAGTGGGTGGGGGGGGGGGAGGGGGGGAGCGGGGGGGGTGTTTGGCGCCAGTCGGCGGACATCGCGCCGTTGGGGGAGAATTTCGCCCAAGATTATTAGCGGACAAGAAATTTTGAGAATGCATGCCCACTGCCATTGGAAACTATATAAAATGTAATAAAGTGAGTCAATCTCACCAGCCTTTAAGGTGGTCCTCTGTAGTGCGGTCTTGGCCGAGCAGTTGCCAGACCAGGCTGTGAGGCAGCCAGATAGGATGCTTTCTATGCTGCATCTGTAAAAACTGGCAAGAGTCAATGTGGACATGCCGAATTTTCTTAATTTCCTGAGTAAGTACCGGCACTGTTGTGTTTTCTTGGTCATAGCATCGACGTGGGTGGACCAGGACAGATTGTTGGTGATGTGCACACCTGGGAATTTCAAACTGCTAACCATCACCACGTCAGCCCTGACAGGAGTGTGCACGATACTTCACTTCCTGAAGTCAATGTCCTTAGTTTTGCTGACATTGAGGGAGAGATTGTTGTCGTCACACCATGCCACTAGGTTCTCTAACTCTCTCCTGTACTCTTACTCATCGTTGTTTGAGGTCCGACCCACTACAGTCGTGTCATCAGCAAACTTGTAGATGGAGTTGGGGCCAAATTTTGCCACGCAGTCGTGTGTGTATAGGGGGTATAGTAGGGGCTAAGTACGCAGCCTTGGGGGATCCCGGTATTGAGGACTATTGTGGAGGAGGTGTTGTTGTTTATCTTTACTGATTGTGGTGTGATGGTCAGGAAGTCGAGGATCCAGTTGCAGAGTGGGGAGCCAAGTCCTAGGTTTTGGAACTTTGATATGAGCTTGGTGGAGGCGGAGCTGTAGTCAATGAACAGCAGTCTAGGTGTCCTTGTTGTCGAGATGCTCCGGGGATGAGTGTAGGGTCAGGGAGATGGCATCTGCTGTGGACCGGTTGTGGCGGTATGCGAATTGCAGTGGATCTAGGCATTCTGGGATTTTGGAGTTAATGTGTCTCATGACCAACCTCTCGAAGCACTTCATAATGGTCCATGTCAAAGCCACCAGACGGTAGTCGTGAGGTACATTTACTGGTTTGTCTTTGACACCGGTATGCTGGTGGGATTCTTGAAGCAGGTGGAAACCTCGGAATGGAGTAGGGAGAACTTGACGTGTCTGCGAACACACCCGCCAGCTGGTCTGCACAGGGTCTGAGTGCACGGCCAGGGATTCCGTCAGGATCCATTGCTTTCTGTGACTTCACTTTCAAGAAGGACAATTGAACCTCTGGGGCTGTGACGGGAGGTATAGGTGTGTCCGAGGCTATTGGGGCAGTTGACAACGGTTTGTTGGTTTCCTGCTTAAAAAGAGCATGGAATGCATTGAGTTCATCAGGGAGGCGTGTTTGGCAGAGGGGGGTAAACATTCACCAGCTGACTTGCCAGCTCCCCGCTCGTAGAAAATTCAGAGCAATAATTATAATATCACCAAGGAGATATTCATCTCTACTTATCTAATAACTGCTGAACGTGATAAAGAAGCAGTGATATACCATTACTCCTTTTCCATTGTCCTGTGTGTTATTGCAACACATTAGCTACAGCTGCCGTGTTAATTGTAGCTTTGTGTGCGAGCTGTGTGACGAAGGCCTCCCTATAATGACAGGGGCTGGTTTAGCTCAGTGGGCTAGACAGCTGGTTTGTGATGCAGAACTAGGCCAGCAACGCGGGTTCAATTCCCGTACCCGTACCAGCTGCAAATTCTGAATTCTCCCTCTGTGTACCCGAACAGGCGCTGGAATGTGGTGACTAGGGGCTTTTCACAGTAACTTCATTGCAGTATTAATGTAAGCCGACTTGTGACAATAAAGATTATTTATTTATTGATTTATGACTGTAGTAAATGTCCTTGAATGGTATCTGCAGACAGTCTGAGCTGAAATCACTGATTTCTCATCACTAGTTTTCTGCCTTTGGGAATTTAGCAGCGAGCGGCTTGTGTGACTTTTAACCCTTTCACTGCCGATATGCTTCACGCTATTTGATTGCGAATCTCTTCCTGCTTTTTCTTTGCCTCCAGGGACACAGCAAATGGAGTGAAGGAGAAGTTTGGGAGGAAGCTGTATGAATCCTTGCTGCTGTGAGTATTGGAATGTATGAATGATAAAAGGAGATTAATATAAGGTTACATAACTAGAGCCAAGTTAAAGTAAGAAATCTCTGTTATATGACGGCCTAGACTTCAGTTCTGATCTAGGTGTAATCCGCCTGGATTTACACTGACTTTGCACCAGTTTTCTGCACTAAACTCATTTCGATCATGTACAAATTTGGATGTTTCCACTGAAGTTACCGAGCAGGATTCTCAATTTGAGAGACTGTATTGCCACTGGGACTGAATAAGGTGTGATTTGCATTCCCATTGGGGATGCTATTTGAGAGCGAGTCAGTTCATGGAAATGAGTCAGCCTTCGATCTAACCGCTGGGGTCGGAGTTAGCAGCAAGCAGCCTGGCAATTGCAGCTGTTTTTAATCGCTCCACTTACCGCACACACACTACAGCCACCCAAACGGCTCAGAGAAGATCTGCCCCGGAGGCTGGGAGTCCGAGGTGGACCCACAGCTCCATGCCAGTGAGGAGCGGTGTCTCGAGGCGGACAATTGCGGCCCTGGTCTGAAAACTCAGCCGCGAATTTGGAGGGATTACCGTGGGTTTCCCATCAGAGTGTGACCTTGCCAAATAATGACATCACGTTGGCAAGATTTCAATATTCTGAGAGTGGGGATCATGTGGCAGGGAGGTCCTTTAATCATATTTAAATATAGTGAAATTTATTAAAATGACATTTCCAAAATTCCTGGGTGGGAATCTCATTTTGCCACCAGCGAGGAGTGGGGAAAATCGGGAAATGACATCTGGCTGGGAAAAATCCGGTTTCCTGACTCTCTGGGATTTTGGTCCATGTCGCGTGGCGGGGGGGGGGGGGGGGGGGGGGGGGGCAGCGAGAGCTGGCCGTTTTACATCATTGTGTATCGGTGGCAAGATAAGGCTACTGAAAAGGTAAAATAGTGAAATTGAAAATGAAAATCGCTATTGTCACGAATAGGCTTCAATGAAGTTACTGTGAAAAGCCCCTAGTCGCCACATTCCGGCGCCTGTTCGGGGAGGCTGGTACGGGAATTGTCCGGATTCTCCGACCGTTCCCGCTGGTGGGATGTTCTGATCCTGCTGATGGAAACCCGCCACCATGGGGGTCATACAGCTGGTTCTCAGCAGACACTGAGTTCTGTGAATGAGGATTGTCCCTGATGATGCGATGGACAAAGAGGCAGGGGAGAGCCAGATGAGTTCTATGGAATCCTTAAACCATCACTAAATTCCCTTGGACTCATTGGTATCAAGTGAGTCAACAATTGGCATCCCACTGGTGGGCGGTATTCCCAGATTGGACCCTTCCCAGCTTCAATTTAATTGGGGACTCTTTCCCCGATGCTGGGAATCCGATGTGGGTATTCTTCCTGATTCTCCCAACTCCCCCCCCCCCCCCCCCCCCAACCCCCCCTGCAATTATGCCAGCTTTTGCAGACTCAGGTAAATTCCACCCATCTCACTTTGAATCTGGCTTTCTGAGGATTAATGCTGAGGCTTCCCAATCTTCAAGCTCCTGAACGTTTGGCTCATTGAACTTGCTTCTATTCTGCCTTATGACATCTTGTACAAGTTTTGTTCTTCTCTCACCTCTGCGTTTGCAAATCTACGTCAGTTGCCGGTCTCGATACACCTCCTCCTCTGTACCCTCCTCAAGCCTGTCAACCGTTCCAGACGTTTGTTCCCGTCTTCTCCTGCCCTCATGTATCTCGCTCTGCTTTTATCCAACTTTAAGCCACTTAAGCCTAAACACTAGAATTCCTTTCTTAAACCTCTCTAGCTCTGTAGCTCCCTTTAAAACACTCCTTAAAACTCACCTCCTTGACCAAACGTTTAGCTACAGCTCATAATTGGTCTTAACGTCAGGTTTTGTCTGTGATGCATCTTGGACTTTAGTGCAAGTTGTTCTAACTGTCAATGGTATCTAACTATCTCATGCTCACTTATCAAATGCAAATATAGAAATAAATTGGATCACTGTCTGTGCGGAGTCTGCACATCCTCCCCGTGTGTGCGTGGGTTTCCTCCGGGTGCTCCGGTTTCCTCCCACAGTCCAAAGATGTGCAGGTTAGGTGGATTGGCCATGATAAATTGCCCTTAGTGTCAAAAATTGCCCTTAGTGTTGGGTGGGGTTACTGGGTTATGGGGATAGGGTGGAGATGTTGACCTTGGGTAGGGTGCTCTTTCCAAGAGCCGGTGCAGACTCGATGGGCCGAATGGCCTCCTTCTGCACTGTAAATTCTATGATAATCTATGAAAATTGAAAACAAATTCAAGATGAGCTGTGTACCTATCTGATTGGGAAAACGGTTTGAGATGGCGGGATATGTATGGACAGAGGTGGTCGCTCAGAAGGTGACGACATTGTCTTCTGCAGGTTGTAGGGAATGTGGTGGACAGGTGGGTAATCACCAATCCAGTTAGGCCTGGAAGCTGCTTCACCACCATGGCACCTGTCACAATAACAAATGGAGTTCAGCTTCCTTTCTCTCTCCATCTCTCAAAGGGTGCATGGAAGGAACAAGCTTGTTGGCCTGAATGGACATCTCATTCAATGTCTCTTTCTTTTTATTTGAGTACAGTGGAAAGTTACCAGAAGTGAATAAAATGATTGACCAAGAGGATTTGGTTATGATGAAGAGAGCCCTGCTGTCTACTCAGGTGAGAACGATTTATCAAAAGATATTCAAAGGTTAGGAGAGAAAACAAGGCCTGTCTATTAGTCCTGTCACCCAGCCCTTTCTCCACAGTCCAGCAAGTTGTATTCTAATTACCTTTTGAAAATTGCTATTTGCTCTGTTTTAGGCAGTGCGTTTAAAACCATAACTTACTGCATCAAATCAATTCTCTTCACCTCACCTCATTTGCCAATCACCTTAAATAGTCTTCCCATTGCATTGATCCCCTGCTATTGTAACAGATTTATCTTTCTTTACTCTATCAACATCCTATATTATTCTGAGATCGATGTCCAATCTCCCACAAACCCTTTCTTCTCTAAAGACAGTTACATCTTCTCTACAGCTTTTTAAAAATTTAATTACAGGATGCGGGCACTGCTGGTTAGGGCAGCATTTATTGCCCATCCGTAATTGCCCTTCAGAAGGTGGTGCCGAGCTGCCTTCTTGAGCCGCTGCAGTCCTTGAGGCGTAGGTACACCCACTGTGCTGTTAGGGAGGGAGTTCCAGGATTTTGCCCCAACGACAGTGAAGGACTAGCCGATATATTTCCAAGTCAGGGCGGTGAGTGACTTGGACGGGAACCTCCAGGTGGTGGGGTTCCCAGGTATCTGCTGCTCTTGTCCTTCTAGATGGTAGTGGTCGTGGGTTTGGAAGGTGCTGTCCAAGGAACCTTGGTGAGTTACTGCAGTGCATCTTGTAGATGGTACACACGGCTGCCACTGTATGTCGGCGGTGGAGGGTTTGAATGTTTGTGGAAGGGGGAGCAATCAAGCGGGGCTGCTTTGACCTGGATGGTGTTGAGCTTCTTGCGTGTTTATCATAGATTATCATCGAATTTACAGTGCAGAAGGAGGCCATTCGGCCAATCGAGTCTGCACCGGCTCTTGGAAAGAGCACCCTACCCAAGGTCAACACCTCCACCCTATCCCCATAACCCAGTAACCCCACCCAACACAAAGGGCAATTTAGCATGGCCAATCCACCTAACCTGCACATCTTTGGACTGTGGGAGGAAACCGGAGCACCCGGAGGAAACCCACACACACACGGGGAGGATGTGCAGACTCCACACAGACAGTGACCCAAGCCGGAATCGAACCTGGGACCCTGGAGCTGTAAAGCAATTGTGCTATCCACAATGCTACCGTGCTGCCCTAAATTTGTTCCATGTCCCCTGTTGTTGGAGCTGCATTCATCCAGGCAAGTGGAGAGTATTCCATTACACTCTTGACTTGTGCCTTGTAGATGGTGGGCAGGCTTCGGGGAGTCAGGAGGTGAGTTACTCGTCATAAGAATTTCAACATTTGACCTGCCCTGGTAGCCACAGTATTAATGTGGCTGGGTCCAGTTCCATTTGTGATCAATGATAACCCCCAGGATGTTGACTGTGGGGGATTCAGTGATGGTGATGCCATTGAATGTCAAGGGGCGATGGTTAGATCCTCTCTTGTAGGAGATGGTCATTGCCTGGCACTTGTGTGGCGCGAATGTAACTTGCCACTTGTCAGCCCGAGCCTGGATATTGTCCAGGTCTTGCTGCATTTGGACACGGACTGCTTCATTATCTGAGGAGTCGTGAATGGTGAACATTGTGCAGTCATCCGCAAACATTATGATGGAATTCCATTGGAGTAAATCTCCTCTGGATTAAGGGTTTGACGTCCTTCCTAAATGGTAAATTAGGGGCTAAAAAGAGTGAGAAAATTGGGAAAATAGTATCAACAAAGAAAAAGTATTGGAGAAACTTAAGGGATAAAAATATAACAAATGCTGAGAGCTGCCAGCCTACTCCAGGGTTCTGCAGGATTTGGCTGCAGAGACAAATCACTTCATATCTCTCTGGGTTAAGTTTCATGTCTTGTGTTCCCGTTACACTAATCCTAACATCATCCTGTCAAACCTGGCCGCATGCTCCTCACTGTTTTCTACATTTCTAAGTTTTGTGAAACATAGAAAATAGGAGCAGGAGGAGGCCATTCGGCCCTTCAAGCCCGCTCCGCCATTAATTATAATCATGGCTGATCATCTAACTCAATATCCCAATCCTGCCTTCTCTCCATCTCCTTTCATCCCCTTCATCCCAAATGCTGTGTTTTCGCCTCAACTACTTCCTGTGGTAACAAATTCCACAGGCTCACCATTCTCTGGGTGAAGAAATTTCTCCTCATCTCTGTCCTAAACCCTGTATCCTCAGACTGTGCCCCCTGGTTCTGGACTCACCCACCATCAGGAACATCCTTCCTGCATCCACCCTGTTCAGTCCGGTTAGAATTTTATAGTTTTCTATGAGATCCCCCCTCATTCTTCTGAACTCCAGCGAATACAATCCTAACCGACTCAATCTCTCCTCGTACATTAGCCCCGCCATCCCAGGAATCAGTCGGTAAACCTTCGCTGCACTTCCTCGCGAGCAAGAACATCCTTCCTTAGTTAAGGAGACTAAAACTGCACACAATATTCCAGGTGTGATCTTAGCAAGGCCCTGAATAATAACAGCAACACATCCCTGCTCCTGTACTCAAATCCTCTCTGCACAGACGCTGCCAGATCTGCTGTAGTTTTCATGCATTTCTGTTTTTATTTCAGATTTCCAGCATCTGCAGTATTTTACTTTCCTTTTAGTGTAACCAGTAACCTGGGAAATCCATCATATTCCTTCAAATAAATGTAATGAAGAGCTGAGGCAACAGTATCCCTTGAGTATCAAAACCATCCCACCAATTGATGTATCCTACTATGTCTCCTGCAAGCGAACTAATCCCCTATTTCCTGGAATTACATTTTTCCCAACCGTCCCTTTTTCTGGAACCTTGTTAAATGCCCTCTGGAGGTCATTATAATTAAAATTTACAGAAACTCTTATCCACCACACCATTTACCATCACAAAGATATAAAACCAGACTTGACTTAACCTTTACAAATCTATGCTGGCTCTCTGATCAGTTCATAATATCCAAAAGCTCAGTCACTCTGTCCCTTGTAACATTTCGAACATGTATCAAAGTTGAGTGCATGGGATTGATGTACCGATCAACTACCATCTAATTAAAAAGCAAAACAGACTCGAGGGGCTGAATGACTTCTTCCTGCCCCTGAAACATTTCTGTTTGTATTTTATCTTTGGCAGATTTGACAAATCTCTGGAATAAAGTTCAATAGTTTGTGTTTCTTTTTTCTATTTGCAGCGACACACATTGCCTCCGATTTGCACACACAACATGCTGGATGACTCTACAGATCCAATTCTGAATACAATCCGACGCATCGGCCTGTTCAACCATCCGAATGACCGAGTGAAGGTGAGGAACAGGACTGAGTGGAGAATGTGTTCTTCGCTTGACCTTTTCAGTCTTACCTCAATAGGTGTCCACTCCAAAATGTTTGAGTGAATTTTGTGTTAATCACTGAACATTATACTCGTGTTATGGAAAAGAGCTCTTCCCATTTTGAAATTCCAGTGACTGAGACCACAACACAGACCTCAGTTCCCCAGAGACTTTGAGGTAAGCACAACAAAGCCTTTCTGACACAGTGCTGTGCGGTTTCTGTCACACGGTCCACCCACTTTGCCAGGCCGACCAGTTCCATCTCCACACCGAGCTGCTCTTTATGGAAAACACCGTGTTGCTGGACCCATGGACCCTCCTGCGTTACCATCTCCGATCAGAACCTGGGGGTTGACAAGTACGGGGGTCTCCAGCCCCCTCAGCTGGGGGAGGGGTGCCCCTCGAACATTCAGGGATCGTCGAGTATGCCGGGATGAAGGAGTCATGCACACTGCCCGCATATTGGCCGCAGCTGATGGTCACAGACTTTCATTGAGTGGTACCCCTTACGGATTTTGTAGAGCGGCCTCTTATCCGCAGGTGCCCCAGGGCGACATGCATCCCTTCTATCACCCCCTGGACCTGGGGCATCCCAGCGATGTCAGCGAACCCCACAGCCCGGGCATCCTGGTCGGCTCCGTCCACATCGAAATGGATGTATTGATCCACCTGGGCATATTGGGCCTCCGTGACGGTGTGGATGCACCTGTGCGCAAAGGTCTGTGAGATCCCAGACAGGTCCCCACTCGGCGACTGGATGGACCCCGTTGTGTAGACGTTCAGGGCGACCGTCACCTTAATGGTCACCAGGAGCGGGTGTCCTCCCCCATACTCTCTGCTGTGCCAGGTGTGTCATTACCTGGCAGATATGTCGCACTGGCTCTCTGCTCAACCAGAGTCTCTGACGACACACCCGGTCCGGCAGGTCCTCGAATGACAGGTGGTACCCGAACACGAGGCCTCATGTGGCACCTCCTTGGCACCTCCTCCTCCTCGGCCTGTTGAGCAGCCGGCCCTCCAGCCTGTGTGTCTGCCACCTGCCTCTCTGCTGCCCCCTCCTCTGCAGCCTGTTCCGCTGCTGCAGTTTCCCCCTCCTCTCCGAGCGACTCACACTGACGAGGCCACAGGGCATCCTCCAGAGCTGCGATGACCACCACCACGGCCAGCATTGCTGGTCGAACTCCAAACGCCATTGTCTGCAGGGGGTGA
The DNA here is from genome assembly GCF_047496885.1 of Scyliorhinus torazame. Taxonomy (NCBI): domain Eukaryota; kingdom Metazoa; phylum Chordata; class Chondrichthyes; order Carcharhiniformes; family Scyliorhinidae; genus Scyliorhinus; species Scyliorhinus torazame. The sequence continues at coordinate 41,766,831 of NC_092735.1, forward strand.
AAAGCCAACATGTTAGCATGGCGCATACTCCGGTGCCCAACCAGGTTCCATGGGCTACACGGTGGGCCCGGTTGGCACTGTGGGCCCCGCGCTGCATGTCCCCCTACCACCCTTCCCCCCCCCCCCCTCCTCCCCCCCAACCCCTCACACCTGCCCCATCTGTGTCTGGCACGGTGAAGGTATCTGGGGATGTAGATTCTCAGGCCCTGAGGATTTATCAAACTTCAATCCCATCAATTTCCCCAACACCATTTCTCGACTAATATTGATCTCTGTCAGTTCCTCCCTCTCACTAAACCCTGTGTTCCCCAACATTTCTGGTATAGTTATTTATATTCTCCTTTGTGAAGTCAGAACCAAAGTGTGTGTTTAATTGCTCAGCCATTTCTTTGTTCCAAAATATAAATCCCCTGTTTGTGACAGTAAGGTACCTACAGATGTCTTCACCAATTTATTTCTTTTCACAAACATCAGGGGCGGGATTCCCCGCCACATTTCTGCCCCGACCCGCCGGCGGGATTCTCCGTTACGCCGGCCGGTCAGCGGGGTTTCTCGTTGTGGGGCAGCCTCATGTCGACTGGAACCCCCCGCGCACCAGCAATACGGAGAATCCCGCCGGCAGAGAAGTGCCCCTGGTCACTGAATGTTTTCTGGCAGCGGGAGATAGATTCTTGACTAAGAAGGGCGTCAAAGGTTTACAGGGTGGGTGGAATGTGGAGTTAAGGGCACAATTGTATCGCCATGATCTTGTGGAATGGTGGAGCAGGCTCGAGGGGCCGAGTGGCCAACTGCTCCTAATTCATATGTTGCAATGATCATTCTCGTCTTGCCACTTTCGTGCTCACTGTATTTCCCCCAGAGCCCTTCACACTACATTCTGCCTGTGTGTTGGTGATTTCTGATCTTCACATAGGTTCAGAGATTTACAGTGGAAAATCTTGTTTATCTTTTTTCACCAAATTTGGAATTTTAGGCATTTCTTCCCAGGGTTCTCTGATGTAAGAAGGAAAATCTGAGGAACCTGAGCTTTCATTCCATATCAGCATGGCAAGCAACTCCACACTGCCTTGAAGTGGCATTCTGACTCACAAGCATTTTCCACTCTAAATGGAAAATGAACCGTTAAACCGCACAGGAAACGGTGAAAGACAATTAATATCTGTCCGACCCGATCATCTGAGTTTCCAGCTGAATTCTGCTCCATCTCATTCCACTGAAGTTGTCACTTTGTTTCTGGGAATATCCCAACTTCTCACTGCTGATGTTTGGAGGACCTCGGCTCCTCCACCGTGCTGCACAGATGGGTTTGTTCAGTCTGAAGGATCCAGGAATAAGCATTTTCCCATTGTTTAGGTGATCTTCCATCCGGAATTCTTGAGTTCCACAAGCCCACTGCTTCCACTGGACTATGAAGAATTTGTACGTGGCTGTCACTTGGGGGTATTTCCTTCATACTACGAACCATGGGGCTATACACCAGGTGAGTGCAGTGATATATGCTCAGCACTTCAACTGGACTTGTAGTTGGGAAGTGGAAATGTTGTGTGCCACAAGCCTTGGTGGAGGAATTATTTCCTGCTGCAACTGCTGGAGCCAACATGTTTGGGAAAATGTTCACAGACTATCTGTGGTCTCCATTATTTCTGGAAAAGTCAACCAAGAACATTCTACAGGTGCGCACATGTACTTCCCACGTCCCAACGTCCTGTTCAAGATGTGCTCCACCTTAAAACGCTCCCTGGAAACAGCATTGTACCATCTGGCTCCACATTCAAATATATTGAAATAATGTGAGTCCCTGTACTGATGGTGTAATTACAGCGTAAACCTACACAAAAAGGTTGGGCTTGTACTGTTGGGAGAAACTTGTTGTCTGCAGGCAAAAGTAAGTGTAACAACTATGGGAGGACTCCAATGGGAATAGTGTGTGCAATAGTTTTCAGAGAGTGAGAAATCGCAGGCTCTCCGAGAGCTAAAGAGCTGAAGTTGCTAAAAGGGTCAGGAGCACAAGGAAAGGGGACAAAGGCAGAATTTCGGGTGGGACACTTTGCAACAAGTAATTTTGTGAACAAGTTGTGAGTCTACCTCCAGCCAAAAGGGCTGTGTTTTTTGGGAGGGGGGTTTTGCACAGATGTCCTTAAATAACCAAACCCAATGACTCAAGGTTGAGCTGACCTTTGGACTGACATTATGATGTGGTGGGAACACCTTGGACAGCAGTAATATAAGAGTCATGGCAGCTCTCCTGAAATGAGCATTCCCATTCACAATGGGGTGTTAGTTGTCAGAAACCAGCTCTGCATTGAGGAAGTGGCATCTCTTTTGTTAATCTAAGGTCAGGGTAATGTGACCCCTTGGGATTTGGGGAACAGAATCACAGCTTTGCCCTGTTGATGCTGAACATCCGGACAACTCAACGGACCGACTTCCTGAAGGAAACAAAGCCACTTGCCCGCTCTGTTTGGAAGTCAGCTAAAAATGTAGCCAGTGGCAAAAAGATAGTGTGCTCAGAGGGATGAGCCAGCTTCATGGGTTCCATTATCTTTGGCGAAAGGACAGCACGGTGGCACAGTGGTTAGCACTGCAGTCTCACGGTGCCGAGATCCCAGGTTCAATCCCGGCTCTGGATCACTGACCTTGTGGAGTTTGCACGTTCTCCCCGTGTCTGCGTGGGTTTCGCCCCCACAACCCAAAGATGTGCAGGGTAGGTGGATTGGCCACGCTAAATTGCCCCTTAATTAGAATCATAGAATCATAGAAGTTTACAGCATGGAAACAGGCCCTTTGGCCCAACCAGTCCATGCCGCCCAGTTTTTACCATTAAGCTAGTCCCAGTTGCCCGCACTTGGCCCATAACCCTCTATATCCATCTTACCCATGTAACTATCTAAATGCTTTTTGAAAGACACAATTGTACCCGCCTCTACTACTACCTCTGGCAGCCCATTCCAGACACTCACTACCCTCTGAGTGAAGAAATTGCCCCTCTGGGCCCTTCTGAATCTCTCCCCTCTCACCTTAAACCTATGCCCTCTAGTTTTAGACTCCCCTACCTTTGGGAAAAGATGTTGACTATCTACCTTATCTATGCCCCTCATTATTTTATAGACCTCTATAAGATCACCCCTAAGCCTCCTACGCTCCAGGGAAAAAAGTCCCAGTCTATCCAGCCTCTCCTTATAACACAAACCATCAAGTCCCGGCAACATCCTAGTAAATCTTTTCTGCACTCTTTCTAGTTTAATAATATCCTTTCTATAATAGGGTGACCAGAACTGCACACAGTATTCCAAGTGTGGCCGTACCAATGTCTTGTACAACTTCAACAAGACGTCCCAACTCCTATATTCAATGTTCTGACCAATGAAACCAAGCATGCCGAATGCCTTCTTCACCACCCTGTCCACCTGCGACTCCACCTTCAAGGAGCTATGAACCTGTACTCCTAGACCTCTTTGTTCTATAACTCTCCCCAACGCCATACCATTAACTGAGTAGGTCCTGGCCTGATTCGATCTGCCAAAATGCATCACCTCACATTTATCTAAATTAAACTCCATCTGCCATTCGTCGGCCCACTGGCCTAATTGATCAAGATCCCGTTGCAATCCTAGATAACCTTCTTCACTATCCACTGTGCCACCAATCTTGGTGTCATCTGCAAACTTACTAACCATGCCTCCTAAATTCTCATCCAAATCATTAATATAAATCACAAATAACAGTGGACCCAGCACCGATCCCTGAGGCACACCACTGGTCACAGGCCTCCAGTTTGAAAAACAACCCTCTACAACCACCCTCTGCCTTCTGTCGTCCAGCCAATTTTGAATCCAATTGGCAACCTCACCCTGGATCCCGTGAGCTTTAACCTTCTGCAACAACCTACCATGCGGTACCTTGTCAAAGGCTTTGCTAAAGTCCATGTAGACAACGTCTACTGCACTGCCCTCATCTACCTTCTTGGTCACTCCCTCAAAAAACTCAATCAAATTTGTGAGACATGATTTTCCACGCACAAAGCCATGCTGACTGCCCCGAATCAGTCCTTGCCTCTCTAAATGCTTGTAGATCCTGTCTCTCAGAATACCTTCTAGCAACTTACCTACTACAGACGTTAGGCTCACCGGTCTGTAGTTCCCAGGCTTTTCCCTGCTGCCCTTCTTAAACAAGGGCACAACATTCGCCACTCTCCAATCTCCAGGCACCTCACCTGTGGCTGCCGATGATTCAAATATCTCGGTTAGGGGACCCGCAATTTCCTCCCTAGCCTCCCACAACATCCTGGGATACATTTCATCAGGTCCCGGGGATTTATCTACCTTGATGCGCTTTAAGACTTCCAGCACCTCCTCCTCTGTAATATGCACACTTCTCAAGACATCACTATTTATTTCCCTTAGTTTCCTAACATCCATGCCTTTCTCCACCGTGAATACCGATGAGAAATATTCATTCAGGATCTCACCCAACTCTTGTGGCTCTGCACATAGATGTCCTTGTTGATCCTTAAGAGGCCCGACTCTGTCCCGAGTTACTCTTTTCCCCTTTATGTATCTGTAGAATCTCTTTGGATTCTCCCTTGCATTATTTGCCAAAGCAATTTCATGTCCCCTTTTTGCCCTCCTGATTTCCCTCTTAACTCTATTTCGACAATCTCTATACTCTTCAAGGGATCTACTTGATCCCAGTTGCTTATGTACGTCATATGCCTCCTTCTTCTTTTTGACCAGAGTCTCAATATCTCGAGTCATCCAGGGTTCCCTACTTCTACCAGCCTTGCCCTTCACTTTAAAGGGAATGTACTTACCCTGCACCCTGGTTAACACATTTTTAAAAGCTTCCCATTTACCAGCCGTCCCTTTGTCTGCCAATAGTCTCCCCCAATCTACCTCTGCAAGTTCCTGTCTGATACCATCAAAATTGGCCTTGCCCCAATTAAGAATTTTAACTCTTGGGCCAGACCTATCATTCTCCATAGCTATCTTAAAACTAATGGAATTATGGTCACTTGTCCCAAAGTGATCCCTCACTAGCACTTCTGTCTCTTGCCCTTCCTTATTTCCCAAGACGAGGTCAAGTTTTGCCCCCTCTCTAGTCGGTCCATCCACATACTGAATGAGAAATTCCTCCTGAATACACTCAACAAATTTCCCTCCATCCAAGCCCCTAATGCTATGGCTGTCCCAGTCAATGTTGGGAAAGTTAAAGTCCCCTACTACTACCACCCTATTATTCTTGCAGCTATCTGTAATCTCCTTACATATTTGCTCCTCAATTTCCCGCTGACTATTTGGGGGCCTGTAGTACAGTCCTACCAAGGTGATCTCTCCCTTCTTATTTTTCAGTTCCACCCATATAGACTCAGTGGGCGAACCCTCGGATATATCCCCTCTAAGTACTGCCGTGATGTTCTCCCTAATCAAAAACGCCACTCCCCCTCCTCTCTTACCTCCTGTTCTATCCTTTCTATAGCATCTGTACCCTGGAACATTGAGCTGCCAGCCCTGCCCCTCCCTTAGCCATGTTTCAGTCATAGCTATAATATCCCAGTCCCATGTGCCCGTCCATGCCCTGAGTTCATCTGCTTTGCCCGTCAGGCCCCTTGCATTGAAATAAATGCAGTTTAATGTAGACTTTCCTTGCTCTCTGCCCTGCTTTCTCTGGTCATGCTTTACACACTCTCCCTTCCTGCCTTTTGTTTCTGTCCCCACTGACTTCCTACATCGGTTCCCATCCCCCTGGCACATTAGTTTAAACCCTCCCCAACTGCACTAGCAAACACCCCCCCCGAGAACATTGGTTCCAGTCCCACCCAGATGCAGACCGTCCGATTTGTACAGGTCCCACCTCCCCCAGAATCGGTCCCAATGTCCCAGGAATTTGAAACCCTCCCTCTTGCACCATCTCTCAAGCCACGTATTCATCCTAGCTATCCTGTCATTCCTACTCTGACTATCACGTGGCACTGGTAGCAATCCTGAGATTACTACCTTTGAGGTCCTACTTTTTAGTTTAACTCCTAACTCCCTAAATTCAGCTTGTAGGACCTCATCCCATTTTTTACCTATATCGTTGGTGCCTATATGCACCACGACAGCTGGCTGTTCACCCTCCCCCTCCAGTATGCCCTGCAGCCGCTCCGAGACATCCTTGACCCTTGCACCAGGGAGGCAACATACCAACCTGGATTCTCGTTTGCGTCCGCAGAAACGCCTGTCTATTCCCCTTACAATTGAATCCCCTATCACGAGAGCTCTGCCACTCTTTTTCCCGCCCTTCTGTGCAGCAGAGCCAGCCACGGTGCCATGAACCTGGCTGCTGCCACCTTCCCCTGGTGAGCCATCTCCCCCAACAGTTTCCAAAACGGTAAATCTGTTTTGGAGGGAGATGACCGCAGGGGATCCCTGCACTGCCTTCCTACTCTTCCTCTGTCTGTTGGTCACCCTTTCCCTATCTGCCTCAGTAATTTTAATCTGCGGTGTGACCAACTCACTGAATGTGCTTTCCACAACTTGCTCAGCATCGCGGATGCTCCAAAGTGAGTCCATCCGCAGCTCCAGAGCCGTCAAGCGGTCTAACAGGAGCTGCAGTTGGACACACTTCTTGCAGATGAAGGAGTCAGGGACACCAGAAGGGTCCCTGACTTGCCACATCTCACAAGAGGAGCATGACACGGGTCTGAGCTCTCCTGCCATGACTTAAACCTGAAGTTAAATTTGAACTACACTACACAGCTAAAAGAAAGTCAAAGAGAGAGAAATCACTTACCAGTCACAAGCCAATCACTTACCTGCTGGCTGTGATGTAATTGCTCCAGAGACTCCCTCGCAGCTCTGCTTCTCTGCACCTCCTTCAGGTGAGCACCAAATTCCCTTAACTAGTTAATTAATTTACTTAATTAATTTGATTTTTTTTTTTTTTTGTCACTCCCCTCTTACCCGAACTCAGCCTTACCCAAACTCAGATACACTCTGTTTGCCTCCAGCACTCTGTTTCTATAGGCACTTCAGCCACACCCTTTGTATCCTTCCTGATTTACAGTCAGCCAATAGGCCTGCTCCCAAAACTGATCTCTCTCCCGAACAGCTGACCTGCAAGGTAGGGAAGTGGTTAAGCAGTACTTACCTCACCCCTGGAGTCTCCCAGGCCATTGGAGTCTCCCAGGCATTGGAGTCTCACAGGCAATTGGAATCTCCCAGGCATTGGAGTCTCCCAGGCCATTGGAGGTCCTCAGGGGCTCGGGGCTCAGGGCTCGGGGCTTTGGAGCTCTGGTCTCAGGGGCTCTGGGCTGTGGGCTCGGGGGCTCGGGGGCACTGGGCTTGGGGGCTCTGGGCACTGGGCTCTGGGGCTTGGGGGCTCTGGGCACTGGGCTCAGGGGCACTGGGCTTGGGGGCTCTGGGCACTGGGCTCGGGGATCAGGGCACTGGGCTCGGGGGCACTGGGTTTGGGGACTCTGGGCACTGGGCACTGGGCTCAGGGGCACTGGGCTTGGGGGCTCTGGGCTCGGGGGCTCGGGGGCACTGGGCTTGGGGGCTCTGGGCACTGGGCTCTGGGGCTTGGGGGCTCTGGGCACTGGGCTCGGGAGCACTGGGTTTGGGGACTCTGGGCACTGGGCTCTGGGCACTGGGCTCTGGGGCTTGGGGGCACTGGGCACTGGGCTCTGGGGCTTGGGGGCTCTGGGCTTTGGGCTCGGGCTCTGGGCTCTGGGCTCTGGGCTCGGGGGCTCAGGCTCTGGGCTCTGGACTCTGGGCACTGGGGCGAGGGGGCTTTGGATTCGGGGGCTCGGGCCTGGGGACTGGGCTCAGGGGCTCAGGCTCTGGGCTCTGGACTCTGGGCACTGGGGCTTGGGGGCTCTGGGCTTTGGGCTCGGGCTCTGGGCTCTGGGCTCGGGGGCTCAGCCTCTGGGCTCTGGACTCTGGACACTGGGGCAAGGGGGCTCTGGACTCGGGGGCTCGGGCCTGGGGACTGGGCTCGGGGGCTCTGGGCTCGAGGGCTGGGCCTGGACACTGGGCTCTGGGGCTTGGGGGCTCTGGGCACTGGGCTCAGGGGCACTGGGCTTGGGGGCTCGGGGCACTGGGCTCGGGGGCACTGGGTTTGGGGACTCTGGGCACTGGGCACTGGGCTCAGGGGCACTGGGTTTGGGGGCTCAGGGGCACTGGGCTTGGGGGCTCTGGGCTCGGGGGCTCGGGGGCACTGGGCTTGGGGGCTCTGGGCACTGGGCTCGGGGGCTCGGGGGCACTGGGCTTGGGGGCTCTGGGCACTGGGCTCTGGGGCTTGGGGGCTCTGGGCACTGGGCTCGGGAGCACTGGGTTTGGGGACTCTGGGCACTGGGCTCTGGGCACTGGGCTCTGGGGCTTGGGGGCACTGGGCTCTGGGGCTTGGGGGCACTGGGCTCTGGGGCTTGGGGGCTCTGGGCTTTGGGCTCGGGCTCTGGGCTCTGGGCTCTGGGCTCGGGGGCTCAGGCTCTGGGCTCTGGACTCTGGGCACTAGGGCGAGGGGGCTCTGGATTCGGGGGCTCGGGCCTGGGGACTGGGCTCAGGGGCTCTGGCTCTGGGCTCTGGACTCTGGGCACTGGGGCTTGGGGGCTCTGGGCTTTGGGCTCGGGCTCTGGGCTCTGGGCTCGGGGGCTCAGCCTCTGGGCTCTGGACTCTGGACACTGGGGCAAGGGGGCTCTGGACTCGGGGGCTCGGGCCTGGGGACTGGGCTCGGGGGCTCTGGGCTCGAGGGCTGGGCCTGGACACTGGGCTCGGGGGCTCTGGGCACGGCTTGGGGGCTCAGGGGCACTGGGCACTGGGGCACTGGGACAAGGGGGCTCTGGGATCGGAAGCTCGGGCCTAGTCACTGGGCTTGGGGGCTTGGGCTATGGGCACTGGGCTCGGTGGCACTGGAGGCTCGGGCAACTGGGGCTCTGGGCACTGGGCCCTGGGCACTGGGCAGGGCACTCCTGCTGGCACCGTCCTGCCTGTTCTCTGTAACCCTTCAACCCATTACTAATTAAATCTGTCGAACTCCTCCTTAAATTTACTCACTGTCCCAGCATGCACCACACTCTGAGGTAGCGAATTCCACAGATTCCCAAGCCTTTGGGAGAAGTTGCTTCTCCTCGTCTCTGTTTAAATTTGCTGCCTCTTATCCTGAGACTGTGACCTCTCGTTCTAGAATGTTCCACAAGAGGAAGCATCCTCTCCATGTCTACCTTTTATTGTCTTCTCTGCCTCAATTTGATCTCTCCTCATTGTTCTAAACTCTAGACAGTTTAGCACTAAACTGTTCAATCTCTCTTCATACAACAAACCCGCTATCTCTGGAATCAATCGAGTGAACCTCCTAGGTAGTTCAATATCAATTATTTATCTATTACATTTAATTGTATTCAAGAAGTGGCCTCAGCCAGTGGTTCATGTATAACTCTGTAAAGAGGAACAGATTGAACTGTGGTTGTTGGACTAAGAGGTGAATGTTTACAATGTGCTTCTCTGGAAATAACAGTGTGTAAAGATTTGTTCCATTTGTAGCCTTCAACACTTGGATTTCTGACCTCATTACAACCTTGGGGGGTGAGTGGGTGTTGCCAGGGGTGAGTGGGGGGTTGCCAGGGGTGAGTGGGGGGTTGCCAGGGGTTGGGTAGAGGTGGTGCCTGGGGGTGAGGGGAGGGTGGGGTGACAGGCGGTGCAGAATCTTTCCTGGGCCTGGCAGCCGTGACTTCCAGGCGAAATCCATGTGCTCGCTGTGTGCAGCACATACGGCGAGCGAATCATTGAAGCACTGAGGTGACGGCAGGGGTGGGCATCTCAGAGTCTGCCCGCCAGTCAGCGATATGGCATGGAGACTAATTGCTGCACAATATGGCGGAAAGGGCACCATCACTGTCAGAGGCTCAATGCCACTTTTCCCATCCTGCATGGGACTGATCCAGCTGGGAATGATTGTTCCGAAATACTGATTGGGTTGTGAGTTACCCAGCACTGATAATCTATGAAAACCCCCCTTGTCACCACACCCTGGCGCCTGTTCGGGTACACGGAGGGAGAATTCAGAATGTCCAATTCACCTAACAGCACGTCTTTTGGGACTTGTGGGGGGAAACGGGAGCACCCGGAGGAAACCCACGCAGACACGGGGAGAACGTGCAGACTCCGCACAGACAGTGACCCAAGCCGGGAATCGAACTGAGACCCGGGAGCTCTGAAGCCACAGTGCTAACCACTGTGCTACCGTGCCACACATAGAATAACCAGTCAGCTGTTGTAGCAGCTGAGAGAAAGGGGTGAGGACCCTGAGATGTGTAACTGGGTCCTGTGTAAATACTGCTGTTATGCTGAATAAACAGTGTTGCAGGGACCCTCCAATACTGTGTTCAGACTGGGGGTGGGGAGGAGGTTGGGATTGTTTTGGGGGCCTTGGAGATTGGGGCACTATTTAGAAATGGCGTCCCGACCTCTCGCGACAACGGGGAGTTCCGGCGACCAGGGCTGTGTGTGGCCTCGGCTCCGTGTTCCCCATTCAGGCCCCTCAGTCTACACGAGTCACATTGATAGTCATGTGTTTCTGGGCACTGCGAGCGATGGGAACACACGATTAAACGCGCTCGCGAGGGAACCTTTCTCCCTCTGGGGACAATCGGACCCTTGGTGTAAGAATCACTGTTTAAAAAAATATATTTTTGTCCTCCTTTTTCACATTTTCTTTAAAATTTACACCCACCAACGAACAATAAATGGTAATGAATACAATGTCAATCCCCTTATTGACAACGACAATCCATCCTCCCGCCAAACCCCCAAACAACAGCCTGCATGTCAACGTAAACACCAAAGAAAAAAGAAAAAGGAGTCAGGAATCACCCACAGTCACCATTAACACACAGTCCCTCTCGCAAGGCCCCCCCGCTAATATTCAATGCCATCCAATCCCCGAAAGTGTAAATGAATGACGCCCATGATCTGTAGAACCACCCCCCCCCCTTTCCCTCCCAGAATCCTCCCCTCCACTTCCTCTCGAAAACACCTCACCCAGTATGAGTCACTTTTTAATGGGGAGTTTAAATGTTGATATGATTTTATTTCTGTTTCTGAATAATCCTTTCTCTCCCAGCGGAATGCACAGTGTTGGGAATCCCCAGCGTTTCCACCAATTTGTCTGGATTTGGCTGCTTTATGGAACGACACATCGCGGACCCTTCTTCATACGGTGAGCGTCTGCAATCAGGGCTCTCTGTATGGTACATTCAGGACCAACCTGTACTCCTCAAACCTAATGCTTCCAGCTTGTGTGTCCTCTCTCTTCATTCTCCTCTCTCTCTTCATTCCCCTCTCTTCATTCTCCTCTCTCTTCATTCTCCTCTCTCTTCATTCCTCTCCCATGAGGTCCTGCAGCAGGAGTTCAGGGAGCTAGGCAGAAAGTTAAAAGACAGGACCTCGAGGGTTGTAATCTCGGGATTACTCCCTGTGCCACGTGCCAGTGAGGCTAGAAATAGGAAGATAGAGCAGACAAACACGTGGCTAAACAGCTGGTGTAGGAGGGAGGGTTTCCGTTATCTGGACCACTGGGAGCTCTTCTGGGGCAGGTGTGACCTGTATAAGATGGACGGGTTGCATCTAAACCGGAGAGGCATAAATATCCTGGCCGCGAGGTTTGCTAGTGTCACACGGGAGGGTTTAAACTAGTATGGCAGGGGGGTGGGCACGGGAGCAATAGGTCAGAAGGTGAGAGCATTGAGGGAGAACTAGGGAATAGGGACAGTGTGGCTCTGAGGCAGAGCAGACGGGGAGAAGTTGCTGAACACAGCGGGTCTGGTGGCCTGAAGTGCATATGTTTTAATGCAAGGAGCATTACGGGTAAGGCAGATGAACTTAGAGCTTGGATTACTACTTGGAACTATGATGTTGTTGCCATTACAGAGACCTGGTTGAGGGAAGGGCAGGATTGGCAGCTAAACGTTCCAGGATTTAGATGTTTCAGGCGGGATAGAGGGGGATGTAAAAGGGGAGGCGGAGTTGCGCTACTTGTTCGGGAGAATATCACAGCTATACTGCGAGAGGACACCTCAGAGGGCAGTGAGGCTATATGGGTAGAGATCAGGAATAAGAAGGGTGCAGTCACAATGTTGGGGGTATACTACAGGCCTCCCAACAGCCAGCGGGAGATAGAGGAGCAGATAGGTAGACAGATTTTGGAAAAGAGTAAAAACAACAGGGTTGTGGTGATGGGAGACTTCAACTTCCCCAATATTGACTGGGACTCACTTAGTGCCAGGGGCTTAGACGGGGCGGAGTTTGTAAGGAGCATCCAGGAGGGCTTCTTAAAACAATATGTAAACAGTCCAACTAGGGAAGGGGCGGTACTGGACCTGGTATTGGGGAATGAGCCCGGCCAGGTGGTAGATGTTTCAGTAGGGGAGCATTTTGGTAACAGTGACCACAATTCAGTAAGTTTTAAAGTACTGGTGGACAAGGATAAGAGTGGTCCGAGGATGAATGTGCTAAATTGGGGGAAGGCTAATTATAACAATATTAGGCGAGAACTGAAGAACATAGATTGGGGGCGGATGTTTGAGGGCAAATCAACATCTGACATGTGGGAGGCTTTCAAGTGTCAGTTGAAAGGAATACAGGACAGGCATGTTCCTGTGAGGAAGAAAGATAAATACGGCAATTTTCGGGAACCTTGGATGACGAGTGATATTGTAGGCCTCGTCAAAAAGAAAAAGGAGGCATTTGTCAGGGCTAAAAGGCTGGGAACAGACGAAGCCTGTGTGGCATATAAGGAAAGTAGGAAGGAACTTAAGCAAGGAGTCAGGAGGGCTAGAAGGGGTCATGAAAAGTCATTGGCAAATAGGGTTAAGGAAAATCCCAAGGCTTTTTACACGTACATAAAAAGCAAGAGGGTAGCCAGGGAAAGGGTTGGCCCACTGAAGGATAGGCAAGGGAATCTATGTGCGGAGCCAGAGGAAATGGGCGAGGTACTAAATGAATACTTTGCATCAGTATTCACCAAAGAGAAGGAATTGGTAGATGTTGAGTCTGGAGAAGGGGGTGTAGATAGCCTGGGTCACATTGTGATCCAAAAAGACGAGGTGTTGGGTGTCTTAAAAAATATTAAGGTAGATAAGTCCCCAGGGCCTGATGGGATCTACCCCAGAATACTGAAGGAGGCTGGAGAGGAAATTGCTGTGGCCTTGACAGAAATCTTTGGATCCTCGCTGTCTTCAGGGGATGTCCCGGAGGACTGGAGAATAGCCAATGTTGTTCCTCTGTTTAAGAAGGGTAGCAAGGATAATCCCGGGAACTACAGGCCGATGAGCCTTACTTCAGTGCTAGGGAAATTACTGGAGAGAATTCTTCGAGACAGGATCTACTCCCATTTGGAAGCAAATGGACGTATTAGTGAGAGGCAGCACGGTTTTGTGAAGGGGAGGTCGTGTCTCACTAACTTGATAGAGTTTTTCGAGGAGGTCACTAAGATGATTGATGCAGGTAGGGCAGTAGATGTTGTCTATATGGACTTCAGTAAGGCCTTTGACAAGGTCCCTCATGGTAGACTAGTACAAAAGGTGAAGTCACACGGGATCAGGGGTGAACTGGCAAGGTGGATACAGAATTGGCTAGGCCATAGAAGGCAAAGGGTAGCAATGGAGGGATGCTTTTCTAATTGGAGGGCTGTGACCAGTGGTGTTCCACAGGGATCAGTGTTGGGACCTTTGCTGTTTGTAGTATATATAAATGATTTGGAGGAAAATGTAACTGGTCTGATTAGTAAGTTTGCAGACGACACAAAGGTTGGTGGAATTGCGGATAGCGATGAGGACTGTCTGAGGATACAGCAGGATTTAGATTGTCTGGAGACTTGGGCGGAGAGATGGCAGATGGAGTTTAATCCGGACAAATGTGAGGTAATGCATTTTGGAAGGTCTAATGCAGTTAGGGAATATACAGTGAATGGTAGAACCTTCAAGAGTATTGAAAGTCAAAGAGATCTAGGAGTACAGGTCCACAGGTCATTGAAAGGGGCAACACAGGTGGAGAAGGTAGTCAAGAAGGCATACGGCATGCTTGCCTTCATTGGCCGGGGCATTGAGTATAAGAATTGGCAAGTCATGTTGCAGCTGTATAGAACCTTAGTTAGGCCACACTTGGAGTATAGTGTTCAATTCTGGTCGCCACACTACCAGAAGGATGTGGAGGCTTTAGAGAGGGTGCAGAAGAGATTTACCAGAATGTTGCCTGGTATGGAGGGCATAAGCTATGAGGAGCGATTGAATAAACTCGGTTTGTTCTCACTGGAACGAAGGAGGTTGAGGGGCGACCTGATAGAGGTATACAAAATTATGAGGGGCATAGACAGAGTGGATAGTCAGAGGCTTTTCCCCAGGGTAGAGGGGTCAATTACTAGGGGGCATAGGTTTAAGGTGAGAGGGGCAAGGTTTAGAGTAGATGTACGAGGCAAGTTTTTTACGCAGAGGGTAGTGGGTGCCTGGAACTCGCTACCGGAGGAGGTAGTGGAAGCAGGGACGATAGGGACATTTAAGGGGCATCTTGACAAATATATGAATAGGATGGGAATAGAAGGATACGGACCCAGGAAGTGTAGAAGATTGTAGTTTAGTCGGGCAGTATGGTCGGCACGGGCTTGGAGGGCCGAAGGGCCTGTTCCTGTGCTGTACATTTCTTTGTTCTTTGTTTTGTTCTCTCTCTTCATTCCCCTCTCTTCATTCTCCTCTCTCTTCATTCTCCTCTCTCTTCATTCTCCTCTCTCTTCATTCCTCTCTCTCTTCATTCCTCTCTCTCTTCATTCCTCTCTCTCTTCATTCTCCTCTCGCTCCATTCTCCTCTCTCTTCATTCTCCTCTCTCTTCATTCCTCTCTCTTCATTCCCCTCTCTCTTCATTCCTCTCTCTTCATTCTCCTCTTTCTTCATTCTCCTCTCTCTCTTCATTCCCCTCTCTTCATTCTCCTCTCTCTTCATTCTCCTCTCTCTTCATTCCTCTCTCTCTTCATTCCCCGCTCTCTTCATTGTCCTCTCTCTTCATTCTCCTTTCTCTTCATTCCCCGCTCTCTTCATTCCCCGCTCTCTTTATTCCCCGCTCTCTTCATTCCCCGCTCTCTTCATTCCCCCCCTCTTCATTCCCCTCTCTCTTCATTCCCCGCTCTCTTCATTCTCCTCTCGCTTCATTCCCCGCTCTCTTCATTCCCCTCTCTCCTCATTCGCCTCGCTCTCTTCATTCCCCTCTCTCTCTTCATTCCCCTTTCTCTCTTCATTCCTCCCTCTCTTCATTACCCTCTAATCTGGAGGAAAATGTAACTGGTCTGATCAGCAAGTTTACGGACGACACAAAGGTTGGTGGAATTGCGGATAGCGATGAGGACTGTCAGAGGATATAGCAGGATTTAGATCATTTGGAGACATGGGCGGAGAGATGGCAGATGGAGTTGAATCCGGACAAATGTGAGGTGATGCATTTTGGAATGTCTAATACAGGTAGGGAATATACAGTGAATGGTAGAACCCTCAAGAGTATTGACAGTCAGAGAGATCTTAGTGTACAGGTCCACAGGTCACTGAAAGGGGCAACACAGGTGGAGAAGGTAGTCAAGAAGGCATACAGCATGCTTGCCTTCATTGGCCAGGGCATTGAGTATAAGAATTGGCAAGTCATGTTGCAGCTGTACAGAACCTTAGGCCACACTTGGAGTATTGTGTTCAATTCTGGTCGCCACACTACCAGAAGGATGTGGAGGCTTTAGAGAGGGTGCAGAAGAGATTTACCAGGATGTTGCCTGGTATGGAGGGCATTAGCTATGAGGAGTGGTTGAATAAACTCGGTTTGTTCTCACTGGAACGACAGAGGTTGAGGGGTGACCTGAGAAAGTCAACAAAATTATGAGGGGCATAGACAGAGTGGATAATCAGAGGCTTTTCCCCGGGGTAGAGGGGTCAATTACTAGGGGGCATAGGTTTAAGGTGCGAGGGGCAAGGTTTGGTGGAGATGTACGAGGCAAGTTTTTTACACAGAGGGTAATGGGTGCCATGAACCCACTGCCGGAGGAGGTAGTGGAAGCAGGGACGATAGTGACATTTAAGGGGCATCTTGACAAATACATGAATAGGATGGGAATAGAGGGATACGGACCCAGGAAGTGTAGAAGACTAGTTTAGTCGGGCAGCATAGTCGGCACAGGCTTGGAGGGCCGAAGGGCCTGTTCCAGTGCTGTACTTTTCTTTGTTTTTTGTTCGTTGTTGTCTATCATCATTCCCCTCGCTCTTCATTCCCCGCACTCTTCACGCCTCCTCTCTTCATTCTCCTCTCTCTCTTCATTCCCCGCTCTCTTCATTCCCCTCTCTGTTCATTCACCGCTCTCTTCATTCCCCCCTCTTACCATAAGATCATAAGCCATAAGACATAGGAGCGGAAGTAAGGCCATTCGGCCCATCGAGTCCACTCCACCATTCAATCATGGCTGATTTCAACTCCATTTACCCGCTCTCTCTCCATAGCCCTTAATTCCTCGAGAAATCAAGAATTTATCAACTTCTGTCTTAAAGACACTCAACATCCCGGCCTCCACCGCCCTCTGAGGCAATGAATTCCGCAGACCCACCACTCTCTGGCTGAAGAAATTTCTCCTCATCTCTGTTCTAAAGTGACTCCCTTTTATTCTAAGGCTGTGCCCCCGGGTCCTAGTCTCCCCTGCTAATGGAAACAACTTCCCTATATTCATTCTCCTCTCTCTTCATTCTCCTCTCTCTTCATTCCTCTCTCTCTTCATTCCCCTCTCCCTTCATTCCCCTCACTCTTAATTCCCCTCACTAGTCATTCCGCTCTCTCGTCATTCCCTCTCTCTTCATTCCCCGCTCTCTTCATTCCCCGCTCTCTTAATGCTCCTCTCTCTTCATTCCCCTCTCTCTTCATATTCCCCTCTCTCTTCGCTCCCTTTCTCTTCATTCTCCTCTCTCTTCATTCTCCTCTCTCTTCATTCACCTCTCTCTTCATTCCTCTCTCTCTTAATTCCCCTCACTAGTCATTCCGCTCTCTCTTCATTCCCCGCTCTCTTCATTCCCCTTTCTCTTCATTCTCGCCTCCCTTCATTCCCTCTCTCTTCATTCCCCTAACTCTTCATTCCACGCTCTTCATTCCCCTCTCTCTTCATTCCCCTCTCTTTTCATTGCACTCCGCTCTCTCGTCATTCCCTCTCTCGTCATTCCCCTCTCTCTTCATTCCCCACTCTCTTCATTCCCCGCTCTCTCCATTCCCCGCTCTCTTCATTCCTCGCTCTCTTCATTCCCCGCTCTCTCCATTCCCCGCTCTCTTCATTCTCCTCTCTCTTAATTCCCCCCTCTCTTCATTCCCCGCTTTCTCCATTCCCCGCTCTCTCCATTCCCCGCTCTCTCCATTCCCCGCTCTCTCCATTCCCCTCTCTCTTCATTCCCCTCTCTCTTCATTCTCCTCTCTCTTCATTCTCCTCTCTCTTCATTCTCCTCTCACTTCATTCCCCGCTCTCTTAATTCCCCTCTCTCTTCATTCCCCTCTTTCTTCATTTTCCCCTCTCTTCATTATCCCCCTCTCTTCATTCTCTTCTCTTCATTCCTCTTTCTCTTCATTCCCCTCTCTCTTCATTCCCCCTCTCTTCATTCATCTCCATTCATTTCCCCCTCTCTTCATTGCCCGCTCTCTTCATTCCCCTCTCTCATCATTCCCCGCTCTCTTCATTCCCCTCTCTCTTCATTCCCCGCTCTCTTCATTCCCGGCTCTCTTCATTCCCCGCTCTCTACATTCCCCTTTCTCTTCATTCACCTCTCTATTCCCCTCTCTCTTCATTCTCCTCTCATCATTCCCCTCTCTCTTCATTCTCCTCTCTTCATTCCTCTCTCTCTTCATTCCCCTCTCTCTTCATTCCCCCTCTCTTAATTCCTCTCTCTCTTCATTGCCCGCTCTCTTCATTCCCCGCTCTCTTCATTCCCCGCTCTCTTCATTCCCGGCTCACTTCATTCCCCGCTCTCTACATTCCCCGTTCTCTTCATTCACCTCTCTATTCCCCTCTCTCTTCATTCTCCACTCTTCATTCTCCTCTCATCATTCCCCTCTCTCTTCATTCCCCTCTCCCTTCATTCCCCTCTCTCTTCATTTCCCCCTCTCTTCCCCCTCTCTTCATTACTCCTCTCTTCATTCCTCTCTCTTTTCATTCATCTCTCTCTTCATTGCCCGCTCTCTTCATTCCCCTCTCTCTTCATTTCTCCCTCTCTTCATTGCCCCCTCTCTTCATTCCCCTCTCTCTTCATTCCTCTCGCTCTTCATTCCCCCACTCTTCATTCCTCTCTCTTCATTCCCCGCTCTCTTCATTCCCCGCTCTCTTCATTCCCCGCTCTCTTCATTCCCCGCTCTCTTCGTTCCCCGCTCTCTTCGTTCCCTGCTCTCTTCATTCCCGGTCTTCATTCTCCTCTCTCTTCATTCCCCACTCTCTTCATTCCCCACTCTCTTCATTCCCCTCTCTCCTCATTTCCCTCACTCTTCATTCTCCCCTCTCTTCATTCCCCACTCTTCATTCCCCTAACTCTTCATTCCCTCTCTCTTCATTACCATTTCTCTTCATTCTCCTCTCTCTTCATTCCTCTCTCTCTTCATTCCTCTCTCTCTTCATTCCCCTCTCTCTTCATTTTCCGTTTCTTCATTCCCCGCTCTCTTCATTCCCCGCTCTCTTCATTCCCCACTCTCTTCATTCCCCTCTCTCTTCATTCATTCCCCTCTCTCTTCATACTCCTCTCTCTTCATTCCCCTCTCTCTTCATTCCCCTCTCTCTTCATTCCCCTCTCTCTTCATTCCCCACTCTATTCATTCCCCGCACTCTTCATTCCCCTCTCTCTTCATTCCTTGCTATCTTCATTTCCCTCACTTTTCATTACTCTCTCACTTCATTCCCCACTCTCTTCATTCCCCTCTCTTCATTCTCCTCTTTCTTCATTATCCGCTCTCTTCATTCCCCTCTCTCTTCATTTTCCGTCTCTTCATTCCCCGCTCTCTTCATTCCCCGCTCTCTTCATTCCCCGCTCTCTTCATTCCCCTCTCTCTTCATTCATTCCCCTCTCTCTTCATTCCCCGCTCTCTTCATTCCCCGCTCTCTTCATTCCCCGCTCTCTTCATTCCCCTTTCTTCATTCCCCTCTCTCTTCATTCCCCCTCTCTTCATTTGTCTCCCTTCATTCCTCTCTCTCTTCATTACCTGCTCTCTTCATTCCCCTCTCTCTTCATTCCCCTCTCTCTTCATTCCCCTCTCTCTTCATTCCCCGCTCTCTTCATTCCCCGCTCTCTTCATTCCCCGCTCTCTTCATTTTCCTCTCTCTTTATTCCCCACTCTCTTCATTCCCCTCTCTCCTCATTTCCCTCACTCTTCATTCCCCGCTCTCTTCATTCCCCTCACTCTTCATTCCCCGCTCTCTTCATTCCCCGCTCTCTTCATTCCCCGCTCTCTTCATTGCCCTCTCTCTTCATTCCCCTCTCTCTTCATTCCCCTCTCTTTTCAATTCGCTCTCTCTTCATTCTCCTCTCTTCATTCCTCTCTCTCTTCATTCCCCGCTCTCTACATTCCCCTTTCTCTTCATTCACCTCTCTATTCCCCTCTCTCTTCATTCTCCTCTCATCATTCCCATCTCTTCATTCCCCTCTCGCTTCATTCCGCTCTCTTCATTCCTCTCTCTCTTCATTCCTCTCTCTCTTCTTTCCTCTCTCTCTTCATTCCTCTCTCTCTTCATTCCCCGCTCTCTTCATTCCCCGCTTTCTTCATTCTGCTTTCTCTTCATTCCCCTCTATCTTCATTCTCCTCTCTCTTCGTTCCCCGCTCTCTTCATTCCACACTCTCTTCATTCCACGCTCTCTTCAGTCTCCTCTCACTTCATTCCCCTCTCTATTCATTCCCCGCTCTCTCCATTCCCCTCTCTCTCCATTCCCCGCTCTCTTCATTCCTCACTCTCTTCATTCCCCGCTCTCTCCATTCCCCGCTCTCTAAATTCTCCTCTCTCTTAATTCCCCCCTCTCTACATTCCCCTTTCTCTTCATTCACCTCTCTATTCCCCACTCTCTTCATTCTCGTCTCTTCATTCTCCTCTCATCATTCCCCTCTCTCTTCATTCCCCTCTCTCTTCATTCCGCTCTCTTCATTCCCCTCTCTCTTCATTCCCCTCTCTCTTCATTCCCCGCTCTCTTCATTCCCCGCTCTCTTCATTCCCCGCTCTCTTCATTCCCCGCTCTCTTAATTGCCCTCTCTCTTCATTCCCCTCTCTCTTCATTCCCCTCTCTTTTCAATTCGCTCTCTCTTCATTCTCCTCTCTTCATTCCTCTCTCTCTTCATTCCCCTCTCTCTTCATTCCCCCTCTCTTAATTCCTCTCTCTCTTCATTGCCCGCTCTCTTCATTCCCCTCTCTCTTCATTCCCCGCTCTCTTCATTCCCCGCTCTCTTCATTCCCCGCTCTCTACATTCCCAGTTCTCTTCATTCACCTCTCTATTCCCCTCTCTCTTCATTCTCCACTCTTCATTCTCCTCTCATCATTCCCCTCTCTCTTCATTCCCCTCTCCCTTCATTCCCCTCTCTCTTCATTTCCCCCCTCTCTTCCCCCTTTCTTGATTACTCCTCTCTTAATTCCTCTCTCTTTTCATTCATCTCTCTCTTCATTGCCCGCTCTCTTCATTCCCCTCTCTCTTCATTTCTCCCTCTCTTCATTGCCCCCTCTCTTCATTCCCCTCTCTCTTCATTCCTCTCGCTCTTCATTCCCCCACTCTTCATTCCTCTCTGTTCATTCCCCGCTTTCTTCATTCCCTGCTTTCTTCATTCCCCGCTCTCTTCGTTCCCCGCTCTCTTCGTTCCCCGCTCTCTTCGTTCTCCGCTCTCTTCGTTCCCCGCTCTCTTCGTTCCCCGCTCTCTTCATTCCCGGTCTTCATTCTCCTCTCTCTTCATTCCCCACTCTCTTCATTCCCCACTCTCTTCATTCCCCACTCTCTTCATTCCCCTCTCTCCTCATTTCCCTCACTCTTCATTCTCCCCTCTCTTCATTCCCCACTCTTCATTCCCCTAACTCTTCATTCCCTCTCTCTTCATTACCATTTCTCTTCATTCTCCTCTCTCTTCATTCCTCTCTCTCTTCATTCCCCTCTCTCTTCTTTTTCCGCTCTCTTCATTCCCCGCTCTCTTCATTCCCCGCTCTCTTCATTCCCCTCTCTCTTTATTCATTCCCCTCTCTCTTCATACTCCTCTCTCTTCATTCCCCTCTCTCTTCATTCCCCTCTCTCTTCATTCCCCACTCTATTCATTCCCCGCACTCTTCATTCCCCTCTCTCTTCATTCCTTGTTCTCTTCATTTCCCTCACTTTTCATTACTCTCTCACTTCATTCCCCACTCTCTTCCTTCCCCTCTCTTCATTCTCCTCTTTCTTCATTATCCGCTCTCTTCATTCCCCACTCTCTTCATTCCCCACTCTCTTCATTCCCCGCTCTCTTCATTCCCCGCTCTCTTCATTCCCCTCTCTTCATTCCCCTCTCTTCATTCCCCTCTCTCTTCATTCCCCCTCTCTTCATTTGTCT
Organism: Scyliorhinus torazame; assembly: GCF_047496885.1. Lineage (NCBI taxonomy): Eukaryota > Metazoa > Chordata > Chondrichthyes > Carcharhiniformes > Scyliorhinidae > Scyliorhinus > Scyliorhinus torazame. The sequence continues at coordinate 41,788,399 of NC_092735.1, forward strand.
CCCTTCATTCCTCTCTCTCTTCATTACCTGCTCTCTTCATTCCCCTCTCTCTTCATTCCCCGCTCTCTTCATTCCCCGTTCTCTTCATTCCCCGCTCTCTTCATTCCCTTCTCTCTTCATTTTCCTCTCTCTTTATTCCCAACTCTCTTCATTCCCCTCTCTCCTCATTTCCCTCACTCTTCATTCCCCGCTCTCTTCATTCCCCGCTCTCTTCATTCCCCGCTCTCTTCATTCCCCGCTCTCTTCATTCCCCGCTCTCTTCGTTCCCCGCTCTCTTCGTTCCCCGCTCTCTTCGTTCCCCGCTCTCTTCATTCCCGGTCTTCATTCCCCTCTCTCTTCATTCCCCACTCTCTTCATTCTCCCCTCTCTTCATTCCCCACTCTCTTCCTTCCCCTCTCTTCATTCTCCTCTTTCTTCATTGTCCGCTCTCTTCATTCCCCACTCTCTTCGTTCCCCGCTCTCTTCATTCCCGTCTCTTCATTCCCCTCTCTCTTCATTCCCCCTCTCTTCATTTGTCTCCCTTCATTCCTCTCTCTCTTCATTACCTGCTCTCTTCATTCCCCTCTCTCTTCATTCCCCTTTCTCTTCATTCCCCTCTCTCTTCATTCCCCTCTCTCTTCATTCCCCTCTCTCTTCATTCCCCGCTCTCTTCATTCCCCGCTCTCTTCATTCCCCGCTCTCTCCATTCCCCGCTCTCTTCATTCCCCGCTCTCTTCATTTCCCGCTCTCTCTATTCCCCTCTCTCTTCATTCTCGTCTCTTCATTCTCCTCTCATCATTCCCCTCTCTCTTCATTCCCCTCTCTCTTCATTCCGCTCTCTTCATTCCCCTCTCTCTTCATTCCCCTCTCTCTTCATTCCCCTCTCTCTTCATTCCCCGCTCTCTTCATTCCCGGTCTTCATTCTCCTCTCTCTTCATTCCCCACTCTCTTCATTCCCCACTCTCTTCATTCCTCTCTCTCTTCATTCCTCTCTCTCTTCATTCCCCTCTCTCTTCTTTTTCCGCTCTCTTCATTCCCCGCTCTCTTCATTCCCCGCTCTCTTCGTTCCCCGCTCTCTTCATTCCCGTCTCTTCATTCCCCTCTCTCTTCATTCCCCCTCTCTTCATTTGTCTCCCTTCATTCCTCTCTCTCTTCATTACCTGCTCTCTTCATTCCCATCTCTCTTCATTCCCCTTTCTCTTCATTCCCCTCTCTCTTCATTCCCCTCTCTCTTCATTCCCCTCTCTCTTCATTCCCCGCTCTCTTCATTCCCCGCTCTCTTCATTCCCCGCTCTCTCCATTCCCCGCTCTCTTCATTCCCCGCTCTCTTCATTTCCCGCTCTCTCTATTCCCCTCTCTCTTCATTCTCGTCTCTTCATTCTCCTCTCATCATTCCCCTCTCTCTTCATTCCCCTCTCTCTTCATTCCGCTCTCTTCATTCCCCTCTCTCTTCATTCCCCTCTCTCTTCATTCCCCTCTCTCTTCATTCCCCGCTCTCTTCATTCCCGGTCTTCATTCTCCTCTCTCTTCATTCCCCACTCTCTTCATTCCCCACTCTCTTCATTCCCCACTCTCTTCATTCCCCTCTCTCCTCATTTCCCTCACTCTTCATTCTCCCCTCTCTTCATTCCCCACTCTTCATTCCCCTAACTCTTCATTCCCTCTCTCTTCATTACCATTTCTCTTCATTCTCCTCTCTCTTCATTCCTCTCTCTCTTCATTCCTCTCTCTCTTCATTCCCCTCTCTCTTCTTTTTCCGCTCTCTTCATTCCCCGCTCTCTTCATTCCCCGCTCTCTTCATTCCCCTCTCTCTTTATTCATTCCCCTCTCTCTTCATACTCCTCTCTCTTCATTCCCCTCTCTCTTCATTCCCCTCTCTCTTCATTCCCCACTCTATTCATTCCCCGCACTCTTCATTCCCCTCTCTCTTCATTCCTGGTTCTCTTCATTTCCCTCACTTTTCATTACTCTCTCACTTCATTCCCCACTCTCTTCCTTCCCCTCTCTTCATTCTCCTCTTTCTTCATTATCCGCTCTCTTCATTCCCCACTCTCTTCATTCCCCACTCTCTTCATTCCCCGCTCTCTTCATTCCCCGCTCTCTTCATTCCCCTCTCTTCATTCCCCTCTCTTCATTCCCCTCTCTCTTCATTCCCCCTCTCTTCATTTGTCTCCCTTCATTCCTCTCTCTCTTCATTACCTGCTCTCTTCATTCCCCTCTCTCTTCATTCCCCGCTCTCTTCATTCCCCGCTCTCTTCATTCCCCGCTCTCTTCATTCCCTTCTCTCTTCATTTTCCTCTCTCTTTATTCCCCACTCTCTTCATTCCCCTCTCTCCTCATTTCCCTCACTCTTCATTCCCCGCTCTCTTCATTCCCCGCTCTCTTCATTCCCCGCTCTCTTCATTCCCCGCTCTCTTCATTCCCCGCTCTCTTCGTTCCCCGCTCTCTTCGTTCCCCGCTCTCTTCGTTCCCCGCTCTCTTCATTCCCGGTCTTCATTCCCCTCTCTCTTCATTCCCAACCTCTCTTCATTCTCCCCTCTCTTCATTCCCCACTCTCTTCCTTCCCCTCTCTTCATTCTCCTCTTTCTTCATTATCCGCTCTCTTCATTCCCCACTCTCTTCATTCCCCGCTCTCTTCATTCCCGTCTCTTCATTCCCCTCTCTCTTCATTCCCCCTCTCTTCATTTGTCTCCCTTCATTCCTCTCTCTCTTCATTACCTGCTCTCTTCATTCCCCTCTCTCTTCATTCCCCTTTCTCTTCATTCCCCTCTCTCTTCATTCCCCTCTCTCTTCATTCCCCTCTCTCTTCATTCCCCGCTCTCTTCATTCCCCGCTCTCTTCATTCCCCGCTCTCTCCATTCCCCGCTCTCTTCATTCCCCGCTCTCTTCATTTCCCGCTCTCTCTATTCCCCTCTCTCTTCATTCTCGTCTCTTCATTCTCCTCTCATCATTCCCCTCTCTCTTCATTCCCCTCTCTCTTCATTCCGCTCTCTTCATTCCCCTCTCTCTTCATTCCCCTCTCTCTTCATTCCCCTCTCTCTTCATTCCCCGCTCTCTTCATTCCCCGCTCTCTTAATTGCCCTCTCTCTTCATTCCCCTCTCTCTTCATTCCCCTCTCTTTTCAATTCGCTCTCTCTTCATTCTCCTCTCTTCATTCCTCTCTCTCTTCATTCCCCTCTCTCTTCATTCCCCCTCTCTTAATTCCTCTCTCTCTTCATTGCCCGCTCTCTTTATTCCCCTCTCTCTTCATTCCCCTCTCTCTTCATTCCCCGCTCTCTTCATTCCCCGCTCTCTTCATTCCCGGCTCTCTTCATTCCCCGCTCTCTACATTCCCCGTTCTCTTCATTCACCTCTGTATTCCCCTCTCTCTTCATTCTCCACTCTTCATTCTCCTCTCATCATTCCCCTCTCTCTTCATTCCCATCTCCCTTCATTCCCCTCTCTCTTCATTTCCCCCCTCTCTTCCCTCTCTCTTCATTACTCCTCTCTTTTCATTCATCTCTCTCTTCATTGCCCGCTCTCTTCATTCCCCTCTCTCTTCATTTCTGCCTCTCTTCATTGCCCCCTCTCTTCATTCCCCTCTCTCTTCATTCCTCTCGCTCTTCATTCCCCCACTCTTCATTCCTCTCTCTTCATTCCCCGCTTTCTTCATTCCCCGCTCTCTTCGTTCCCCGCTCTCTTCGTTCCCCGCTCTCTTCGTTCCCCGCTCTCTTCGTTCCCCGCTCTCTTCGTTCCCCGCTCTCTTCATTCCCGGTCTTCATTCTCCTCTCTCTTCATTCCCCACTCTCTTCATTCCCCACTCTCTTCATTCCCCTCTCTCCTCATTTCCCTCACTCTTCATTCTCCCCTCTCTTCATTCCCCACTCTTCATTCCCCTAACTCTTTATTCCCTCTCTCTTCATTACCATTTCTCTTCATTCTCCTCTCTCTTCATTCCTCTCTCTCTTCATTCCTCTCTCTCTTCATTCCCCTCTCTCTTCATTTTCCGCTCTCTTCATTCCCCGCTCTCTTCATTCCCCGCTCTCTTCATTCCCCTCTCTCTTCATTCATTCCCCTCTCTCTTCATACTCCTCTCTCTTCATTCCCCTCTCTCTTCATTCCCCTCTCTCTTCATTCCCCACTCTATTCATTCCCCGCACTCTTCATTCCCCTCTCTCTTCATTCCTTGCTCTCTTCATTTCCCTCACTTTTAATAACTCTCTCACTTCATTCCCCACTCTCTTCATTCCCCTCTCTTCATTCTCCTCTTTCTTCATTATCCGCTCTCTTCATTCCCCACTCTCTTCATTCCCCACTCTCTTCATTCCCCGCTCTCTTCATTCCCCGCTCTCTTCATTCCCCTCTCTTCATTCCCCTCTCTTCATTCCCCTCTCTCTTCATTCCCCCTCTCTTCATTTGTCTCCCTTCATTCCTCTCTCTCTTCATTACCTGCTCTCTTCATTCCCCTCTCTCTTCCTTCCCCTCTCTCTTCATTCCCCTCTCTCTTCATTCCCCGCTCTCTTCATTCCCCGCTCTCTTCATTCCCCGCTCTCTTCATTCCCTTCTCTCTTCATTTTCCTCTCTCTTTATTCCCCACTCTCTTCATTCCACTCTCTCCTCATTTCCCTCACTCTTCATTCCCTGCTCTCTTCATTCCCCTATCTCTTCATTCCCCGCTCTCTTCATTCCCGGCTCTCTTCATTCCCAGCTCTCTACATTCCCCTCTCTCTTCATTCTCCTCTCATCATTCCCATCTCTTCATTCCCCTCTCGCTTGATTCCGCTCTCTTCATTCCTCTCTCTCTTCATTCCTCTCTCTCTTCATTCCCCGCTCTCTTCATTCCCCGCTCTCTTCATTCTGCTTTCTCTTCATTCCCCTCTATCTTCATTCTCCTCTCTCTTCGTTCCCCGCTCTCTTCATTCCACACTCTCTTCATTCCACGCTCTCTTCAGTCTCCTCTCACTTCATTCCCCTCTCTCTTCATTCCCCGCTCTCTCCATTCCCCTCTCGCTCCATTCCCCGCTCTCTTCATTCCTTACTCTCTTCATTCCCCGCTCTCTCCATTCCCCGCTCTCTCCATTCTCCTCTCTCTTAATTCCCCCCTCTCTTCATTCCCCGCTTTCTCCATTCCCCGCTCTCTCCATTCCCCGCTCTCTCCATTCCCCGCTCTCTCCATTCCCCGCTCTCTCCATTCCCCGCTCCCTCCATTCCCCTCTCTCTTCATTCCCCTCTCTCTACATTCTCCTCTCTCTTCATTCTCCTCTCTCTTCATTCCCCGCTCTCTTCATTCCCCGCTCTCTTAATTCCCCTCTCTCTTCATTCCCCTCTCTTCATTAACCCCCTCTCTTCATTCTCTTCTCTTCATTCCTCTCTCTCTTCATTCCCCTCTCTCTTCATTCCCCCTCTCTTCATTCATCTCCATTCATTTCCCCCTCTCTTCATTGCCCCCTCTCTTAATTCCTCTCTCTCTTCATTGCCCGCTCTCTTCATTCCCCTCTCTCATCATTCCCCGCTCTCTTCATTCCCCTCTCACTTCATTCCCCGCTCTCTCCATTCCCCGCTCTCTTCATTCCCCGCTCTCTTCATTCCCCGCTCTCTCCATTCGCCGCTCTCTTCATTCTCCTCTCTCTTAATTCCCCCCTCTCTACATTCCCCTTTCTCTTCATTCACCTCTCTATTCCCCTCTCTCTTCATTCTCGTCTCTCAATTCTCCTCTCATCATTCCCCTCTCTCTTCATTCCCCTCTCTCTTCATTCCGCTCTCTTCATTCCCCTCTCTCTTCATTCCCCTCTCTCTTCATTCCCCTCTCTCTTCATTCCCCGCTCTCTTCATTCCCCGCTCTCTTAATTGCCCTCTCTCTTCATTCCCCTCTCTCTTCATTCCCCTCTCTTTTCAATTCGCTCTCTCTTCATTCTCCTCTCTTCATTCCTCTCTCTCTTCATTCCCCTCTCTCTTCATTCCCCCTCTCTTAATTCCTCTCTCTCTTCATTGCCCGCTCTCTTCATTCCCCTCTCTCTTCATTCCCCTCTCTCTTCATTCCCCGCTCTCTTCATTCCCCGCTCTCTTCATTCCCGGCTCTCTTCATTCCCCGCTCTCTACATTCCCCGTTCTCTTCATTCACCTCTGTATTCCCCTCTCTCTTCATTCTCCACTCTTCATTCTCCTCTCATCATTCCCCTCTCTCTTCATTCCCCTCTCTCTTCATTCCTCTCGCTCTTCATTCCCCCACTCTTCATTCCTCTCTCTTCATTCCCCGCTTTCTTCATTCCCCGCTCTCTTCATTCCCTGCTCTCTTCGTTCCCCGCTCTCTTCGTTCCCCGCTCTCTTCGTTCCCCGCTCTCTTTGTTCCCCGCTCTCTTCATTCCCGGTCTTCATTCCCTTCTCTCTTCATTTTCCTCTCTCTTTATTCCCCACTCTCTTCATTCCCCTCTCTCCTCATTTCCCTCACTCTTCATTCCCTGCTCTCTTCATTCCCCTCTCTCTTCATTCCCCGCTCTCTTCATTCCCGGCTCTCTTCATTCCCAGCTCTCTACATTCCCCTCTCTCTTCATTCTCCTCTCATCATTCCCATCTCTTCATTCCCCTCTCGCTTGATTCCGCTCTCTTCATTCCTCTCTCTCTTCATTCCTCTCTCTCTTCATTCCCCGCTCTCTTCATTCCCCGCTCTCTTCATTCTGCTTTCTCTTCATTCCCCTCTATCTTCATTCTCCTCTCTCTTCGTTCCCCGCTCTCTTCATTCCACACTCTCTTCATTCCACGCTCTCTTCAGTCTCCTCTCACTTCATTCCCCTCTCTCTTCATTCCCCGTTCTCTCCATTCCCCTCTCTCTCCATTCCCCGCTCTCTTCATTCCTTACTCTCTTCATTCCCCGCTCTCTCCATTCCCCGCTCTTTCCATTCTCCTCTCTCTTAATTCCCCCCTCTCTTCATTCCCCGCTTTCTCCATTCCCCGCTCTCTCCATTCCCCGCTCTCTCCATTCCCCGCTCTCTCCATTCCCCGCTCTCTCCATTCCCCACTCTCTCCATTCCCCTCTCTCTACATTCTCCTCTTTCTTCATTCTCCTCTCTCTTCATTCTCCTCTCTCTTCATTCCCCGCTCTCTTAATTCCCCTCTCTCTTCATTCCCCTCTCTTCATTAACCCCCTCTCTTCATTCTCTTCTCTTCATTCCTCTCTCTCTTCATTCCCCTCTCTCTTCAATCCCCCTCTCTTCATTCATCTCCATTCATTTCCCCCTCTCTTCATTGCCCCCTCTCTTAATTCCTCTCTCTCTTCATTGCCCGCTCTCTTCATTCCCCTCTCTCATCATTCCCCGCTATCTTCATTCCCCTCTCTCTTCATTCCCCGCTCTCTTCATACCCGGCTCTCTTCATTCCCCGCTCTCTACATTCCCCTTTCTCTTCATTCACCTCTCTATTCCCCGCTCTCTTCATTCTCGTCTCTTCATTCTCCTCTCATCATTCCCCTCTCTCTTCATTCCGCTCTCTTCATTCCCCTCTCTCTTCATTCCCCTCTCTCTTCATTCCCCTCTCTCTTCATTCCCCTCTCTCTTCATTCCCCTCTCTTCATTCCTCTCTCTCTTCATTCGCCTCTCTCTTCATTCCCCCTCTCTTAATTCCTCTCTCTCTTCATTGCCCGCTCTCTTCATTCCCCGCTCTCTTCATTCTGCTTTCTCTTCATTCCCCTCTATCTTCATTCACGTCTCTCTTCGTTCCCCGCTCTCTTCATTCCACACTCTCTTCATTCCACGCTCTCTTCAGTCTCCTCTCAGTTCATTCCCCTCTCTCTTCATTCCCCGCTCTCTCCATTCCCCTCTCTCTCCATTCCCCGCTCTCTTCATTCCTTACTCTCTTCATTCCCCGCTCTCTCCATTCCCCGCTCTCTCCATTCTCCTCTCTCTTAATTCCCCCCCCTCTTCATTCCCCGCTCTCTCCATTCCCCGCTCTCTCCATTCCCCGCTCTCTCCATTCCCCGCTCTCTCCATTCCCCTCTCTCTTCATTCCCCTCTCTCTACATTCTCCTCTCTCTTCATTCTCCTCTCTCTTCATTCTCCTCTCTCTTCATTCCCCGCTCTCTTAATTCCCCTCTCTCTTCATTCCCCTCTCTTCATTAACCCCCTCTCTTCATTCTCTTCTCTTCATTCCTCTCTCTCTTCATTCCCCTCTCTCTTCATTCCCCCTCTCTTCATTCATCTCCATTCATTTCCCCCTCTCTTCATTGCCCCCTCTCTTAATTCCTCTCTCTCTTCATTGCCCGCTCTCTTCATTCCCCTCTCTCATCATTCCCCGCTCTCTTCATTCCACTCTCTCTTCATTCCCCGCTCTCTTCATTCCCGGCTCTCTTCATTCCCCGCTCTCTACATTCCCCTTTCTCTTCATTCACCTCTCTATTCCCCTCTCTCTTCATTCTCGTCTCTTCATTCTCCTCTCATCATTCCCCTCTCTCTTCATTCCGCTCTCTTCATTCCCCTCTCTCTTCATTCCCCTCTCTCTTCATTCCCCTCTCTCTTCATTCCCCTCTCTCTTCATTCCCCTCTCTCTTCATTCCCCTCTCTTTTCAATTCGCTCTCTCTTCATTCTCCTCTCTTCATTCCTCTCTCTCTTCATTCCCCGCTCTCTTCATTCCCCGCTCTCTTCATTCCCCTCTCTTCATTCCCCTCTCTCTTCATTCCCCCTCTCTTCATTTGTCTCCCTTCATTCCTCTCTCTCTTCATTACCTGCTCTCTTCATTCTCCTCTCTCTTCATTCCCCTCTCTCTTCATTCCCTGCTCTCTTCATTCCCTGCTCTCTTCATTCCCCGCTCTCTTCATTCCCCGCTCTCTTCATTCCCCTCTCTCTTCATTCTCCTCTCTCTTCATTCTCCTCTCTCTTCATTCTCCTCTCTCTTCATTCCCCGCTCTCTTAATTCCCCTCTCTCTTCATTCCCCTCTTTCTTCATTTCCCCCTCTCTTCATTATCCCCCTCTCTTCATTCTCTTCTCTTCATTCCTCTCTCTCTTCATTCCCCTCTCTCTTCATTCATCTCCATTCATTTCCCCCTCTCTTCATTGCCCCCTCTCTTAATTCCTCTCTCTCTTCATTGCCCGCTCTCTTCATTCCCCTGTCTCATCATTCCCCGCTCTCTTCATTCCCCTCTCTCTTCATTCCCCGCTCTCTTCATTCCCGGCTCTCTTCATTCCCCGCTCTCTACATTCCCCTTTCTCTTCATTCACCTCTCTATTCGCCTCTCTCTTCATTCTCGTCTCTTCATTCTCCTCTCATCATTCCCCTCTCTCTTCATTCCCCTCACTCTTCATTGCGCTCTCTTCATTCTCCTCTCTCTTCATTCCCCGCTCTCTTCATTCCCCGCTCTCTTCATTCCCCGCTCTCTTCATTCCCCGCTCTCTTCATTCCCCTCTCTCTTCATTCCCCTCTCTTTTCAATTCGCTCTCTCTTCATTCTCCTCTCTTCATTCCTCTCTCTCTTCATTCCCCCTCTCTTAATTCCTCTCTCTCTTCATTCCCCGCTCTCTTCATTCCCCGCTCTCTTCATTCCCCGCTCTCTTCATTCCCCGCTCTCTTCATTCCCGGCTCTCTTCATTCCCCGCTCTCTACATTCCCCGTTCTCTTCATTCACCTCTCTATTCTCCTCTCTCTTCATTCTCCACTCTTCATTCTCCTCTCATCATTCCCCTCTCTCTTCATTCCCCTCTCCCTTCATTCCCCTCTCTCTTCATTTCCCCCCTCGCTTCCCCCTCACTTCATTACTCCTCTCTTCATTCCTCTCTCTTTTCATTCATCTCTCTCTTCATTGCCCGCTCTCTTCATTCCCCTCTCTCTTCATTTCTCCCTCTCTTCATTGCCCCCTCTCTTCATTCCCCTCTCTCTTCATTCCTCTCGCTCTTCATTCCCCCACTCTTCATTCCTCTCTCATCATTCCCCTCTCTCTTCATTCCCCTCTCTCTTCATTCCGCTCTCTTCATTCCCCTCTCTCTTCATTCCCCTCTCTCTTCATTCCCCTCTCTCTTCATTCCCCGCTCTCTTCATTCCCCGCTCTCTTAATTGCCCTCTCTCTTCATTCCCCTCTCTCTTCATTCCCCTCTCTTTTCAATTCGCTCTCTCTTCATTCTCCTCTCTTCATTCCTCTCTCTCTTCATTCCCCTCTCTCTTCATTCCCCCTCTCTTAATTCCTCTCTCTCTTCATTGCCCGCTCTCTTCATTCCCCTCTCTCTTCATTCCCCTCTCTCTTCATTCCCCGCTCTCTTCATTCCCCGCTCTCTTCATTCCCGGCTCTCTTCATTCCCCGCTCTCTACATTCCCCGTTCTCTTCATTCACCTCTGTATTCCCCTCTCTCTTCATTCTCCACTCTTCATTCTCCTCTCATCATTCCCCTCTCTCTTCATTCCCCTCTCCCTTCATTCCCCTCTCTCTTCATTTCCCCCCTCTCTTCCCCCTCTCTTCATTACTCCTCTCTTTTCATTCATCTCTCTCTTCATTGCCCGCTCTCTTCTTTCCCCTCTCTCTTCATTTCTCCCTCTCTTCATTGCCCCCTCTCTTCATTCCCCTCTCTCTTCATTCCTCTCGCTCTTCATTCCCCCACTCTTCATTCCTCTCTCTTCATTCCCCGCTTTCTTCATTCACCGCTCTCTTCATTCCACGCTCTCTTCGTTCCCCGCTCTCTTCGTTCCCCGCTCTCTTCGTTCCCCGCTCTCTTCGTTCCCCGCTCTCTTCGTTCCCCGCTCTCTTCATTCCCGGTCTTCATTCTCCTCTCTCTTCATTCCCCACTCTCTTCATTCCCCACTCTCTTCATTCCCCTCTCTCCTCATTTCTCTCACTCTTCATTCTCCCCTCTCTTCATTCCCCACTCTTCATTCCCCTAACTCTTTATTCCCTCTCTCTTCATTACCATTTCTCTTCATTCTCCTCTCTCTTCATTCCTCTCTCTCTTCATTCCCCTCTCTCTTCATTTTCCACTCTCTTCATTCCCCGCTCTCTTCATTCCCCGCTCTCTTCATTCCCCTCTCTCTTCATTCATTCCCCTCTCTCTTCATACTCCTCTCTCTTCATTCCCCTCTCTCTTCATTCCCCTCTCTCTTCATTCCCCACTCTATTCATTCCCCGCACTCTTCATTCACCTCTCTCTTCATTCCTTGCTCTCTTCATTTCCCTCACTTTTCATAACTCTCTCACTTCATTCCCCACTCTCTTCATTCCCCTCTCTTCATTCTCCTCTTTCTTCATTATCCGCTCTCTTCATTCCCCACTCTCTTCATTCCCCACTCTCTTCATTCCCCGCTCTCTTCATTCCCCGCTCTCTTCATTCCCCTCTCTTCATTCCCCTCTCTTCATTCCCCTCTCTCTTCATTCCCCCTCTCTTCATTTGTCTCCCTTCATTCCTCTCTCTCTTCATTACCTGCTCTCTTCATTCCCCTCTCTCTTCCTTCCCCTCTCTCTTCATTCCCCTCTCTCTTCATTCCCCGCTCTCTTCATTCCCCGCTCTCTTCATTCCCCGCTCTCTTCATTCCCTTCTCTCTTCATTTTCCTCTCTCTTTATTCCCCACTCTCTTCATTCCCCTCTCTCCTCATTTCCCTCACTCTTCATTCCCTGCTCTCTTCATTCCCCTCTCTCTTCATTCCCCGCTCTCTTCATTCCCGGCTCTCTTCATTCCCCGCTCTCTACATTCCCCTCTCTCTTCATTCTCCTCTCATCATTCCCATCTCTTCATTCCCCTCTCGCTTGATTCCGCTCTCTTCATTCCTCTCTCTCTTCATTCCTCTCTCTCTTCATTCCCCGCTCTCTTCATTCCCCGCTCTCTTCATTCTGCTTTCTCTTCATTCCCCTCTATCTTCATTCTCCTCTCTCTTCGTTCCCCGCTCTCTTCATTCCACACTCTCTTCATTCCACGCTCTCTTCAGTCTCCTCTCACTTCATTACCCTCTCTCTTCATTCCCCGCTCTCTCCATTCCCCTCTCTCTCCATTCCCCGCTCTCTTCATTCCTTACTCTCTTCATTCCCCGCTCTCTCCATTCCCCGCTCTCTCCATTCTCCTCTCTCTTAATTCCCCCCCTCTTCATTCCCCGCTCTCTCCATTCCCCGCTCTCTCCATTCCCCGCTCTCTCCATTCCCCGCTCTCTCCATTCCCCGCTCTCTCCATTCCCCTCTCTCTTCATTCCCCTCTCTCTACATTCTCCTCTCTCTTCATTCTCCTCTCTCTTCATTCTCCTCTCTCTTCATTCCCCGCTCTCTTAATTCCCCTGTCTCTTCATTCCCCTCTCTTCATTAACCCCCTCTCTTCATTCTCTTCTCTTCATTCCTCTCTCTCTTCATTCCCCTCTCTCTTCATTCCCCCTCTCTTCATTCATCTCCATTCATTTCCCCCTCTCTTCATTGCCCCCTCTCTTAATTCCTCTCTCTCTTCATTGCCCGCTCTCTTCATTCCCCTCTCTCATCATTCCCCGCTCTCTTCATTCCCCTCTCTCTTCTATCCCCGCTCTCTTCATTCCCGGCTCTCTTCATTCCCCGCTCTCTACATTCCCCTTTCTCTTCATTCACCTCTCTATTCCCCTCTCTCTTCATTCTCGTCTCTTCATTCTCCTCTCATCATTCCCCTCTCTCTTCATTCCGCTCTCTTCATTCCCCTCTCTCTTCATTCCCCTCTCTCTTCATTCCCTTCTCTTTTCAATTCGCTCTCTCTTCATTCTCCTCTCTTCATTCCTCTCTCTCTTCATTCCCCTCTCTCTTCATTCCCCCTCTCTTAATTCCTCTCTCTCTTCATTGCCCGCTCTCTTCATTCCCCGCTCTCTTCATTCTGCTTTCTCTTCATTCCCCTCTATCTTCATTCTCCTCTCTCTTCGTTCCCCGCTCTCTTCATTCCACACTCTCTTCATTCCACGCTCTCTTCAGTCTCCTCTCACTTCATTCCCCTCTCTCTTCATTCCCCGCTCTCTCCATTCCCCTCTCTCTCCATTCCCCGCTCTCTTCATTCCTTACTCTCTTCATTCCCCGCTCTCTCCATTCCCCGCTCTCTCCATTCTCCTCTGTCTTAATTCCCCCCCTCTTCATTCCCCGCTCTCTCCATTCCCCGCTCTCTCCATTCCCCGCTCTCTCCATTCCCCACTCTCTCCATTCCCCTCTCTCTTCATTCCCCTCTCTCTACATTCTCCTCTCTCTTCATTCTCCTCTCTCTTCATTCTCCTCTCTCTTCATTCCCCGCTCTCTTAATTCCCCTCTCTCTTCATTCCCCTCTCTTCATTAACCCCCTCTCTTCATTCTCTTCTCTTCATTCCTCTCTCTCTTCATTCCCCTCTCTCTTCATTCCCCCTCTCTTCATTCATCTCCATTCATTTCCCCCTCTCTTCATTGCCCCCTCTCTTAATTCCTCTCGCTCTTCATTGCCCGCTCTCTTCATTCCCCTCTCTCATCATTCCCCGCTCTCTTCATTCCCCTCTCTCTTCATTCCCCGCTCTCTTCATTCCCGGCTCTCTTCATTCCCCGCTCTCTACATTCCCCTTTCTCTTCATTCACCTCTCTATTCCTCTCTCTCTTCATTCTCGTCTCTTCATTCTCCTCTCATCATTCCCCTCTCTCTTCATTCCGCTCTCTTCATTCCCCTCTCTCTTCATTCCCCTCTCTCTTCATTCCCCTCTCTCTTCATTCCCCTCTCTCTTCATTCCCCTCTCTTTTCAATTCGCTCTCTCTTCATTCTCCTCTCTTCATTCCTCTCTCTCTTCATTCCCCTCTCTCTTCATTCCCCCTCTCTTAATTCCTCTCTCTCTTCATTGCCCGCTCTCTTCATTCCCCGCTCTCTTCATTCCCGGCTCTCTTCATTCCCCGCTCTCTACATTCCCCGTTCTCTTCAGTCACCTCTCTATTCCCCTCTCTCTTCATTCTCCACTCTTCATTCTCCTCTCATCATTCCCCTCTCTCTTCATTCCCCTCTCCCTTCATTCCCCTCTCTCTTCATTTCCCCCCTCTCTTCCCCCTCTCTTCATTACTCCTCTCTTCATTCCTCTCTCTTTTCATTCATCTCTCTCTTCATTGCCCGCTCTCTTCATTCCCCTCTCTCTTCATTTCTCCCTCTCTTCATTCCCCGCTTTCTTCATTCCCCGCTCTCTTCGTTCCCCGCTCTCTTCGTTCCCCGCTCTCATCGTTCCCCGCTCTCTTCGTTCCCTGGTCTCTTCGTTCCCCGCTCTCTTCGTTCCCCGCTCTCTTCATTCCCGGTCTTCATTCTCCTCTCTCTTCATTCCCCACTCTCTTCATTCCCCTCTCGCCTCATTTCCCTCACTCTTCATTCTCCCCTCTCTTCATTCCCCACTCTTCATTCCCCTAACTCTTCATTCCCTCTCTCTTCATTCCTCTCTCTTCATTCATTCCCCTCTCTCTTCATACTCCTCTCTCTTCATACTCCTCTCTCTTCATTCCCCTCTCTCTTCATTCCCCTCTCTCTTCATTCCCCACTCTATTCATTCCCCGCACTCTTCATTCCCCTCTCTCTTCATTCCTTGCTCTCTTAATTTCCCTCACTTTTCATTACTCTCTCACCTCATTCCCCACTCTCTTCATTCCCCTCTCTTCATTCTCCTCTTTCTTCATTATCCGCTCTCTTCATTCCCCACTCTCTTCATTCCCCACTCTCTTCATTCCCCGCTCTCTTCATTCCCCTCTCTTCATTCCCCTCTCTCTTCATTCCCCCTCTCTTCATTTGTCTCCCTTCATTCCTCTCTCTCTTCATTACCTGCTCTCTTCATTCTCCTCTCTCTTCATTCCCCTCTCTCTTCATTCCCTGCTCTCTTCATTCCCTGCTCTCTTCATTCCCCGCTCTCTTCATTCCCCGCTCTCTTCATTCCCCTCTCTCTTCATTCTCCTCTCTCTTAATTCTCCTCTCTCTTCATTCTCCTCTCTCTTCATTCCCCGCTCTCTTAATTCCCCTCTCTCTTCATTCCCCTCTTTCTTCATTTCCCCCTCTCTTCATTATCCCCCTCTCTTCATTCTCTTCTCTTCATTCCTCTCTCTCTTCATTCCCCTCTCTCTCTTCAATCATCTCCATTCATTTCCCCCTCTCTTCATTGCCCCCTCTCTTAATTCCTCTCTCTCTTCATTGCCCGCTCTCTTCATTCCCCTGTCTCATCATTCCCCGCTCTCTTCATTCCCCTCTCTCTTCATTCCCCCCTCTCTTCATTCCCGGCTCTCTTCATTCCCCGCTCTCTACATTCCCCTTTCTCTTCATTCACCTCTCTATTCGCCTCTCTCTTCATTCTCGTCTCTTCATTCTCCTCTCATCATTCCCCTCTCTCTTCATTCCCCTCACTCTTCATTGCGCTCTCTTCATTCCCCTCTCTCTTCATTCCCCTCTCTCTTCATTCCCCGCTCTCTTCATTCCCCGCTCTCTTCATTCCCCGCTCTCTTCATTCCCCGCTCTCTTCATTCCCCTCTCTCTTCATTCCCCTCTCTTTTCAATTCGCTCTCTCTTCATTCTCCTCTCTTCATTCCTCTCTCTCTTCATTCCCCCTCTCTTAATTCCTCTCTCTCTTCATTCCCCGCTCTCTTCATTCCCCGCTCTCTTCATTCCCCGCTCTCTTCATTCCCCGCTCTCTTCATTCCCGGCTCTCTTCATTCCCCGCTCTCTACATTCCCCGTTCTCTTCATTCACCTCTCTATTCTCCTCTCTCTTCATTCTCCACTCTTCATTCTCCTCTCATCATTCCCCTCTCTCTTCATTCCCCTCTCCCTTCATTCCCCTCTATCTTCATTTCCCCCCGCGCTTCCCCCTCTCTTCATTACTCCTCTCTTCATTCCTCTCTCTTTTCATTCATCTCTCTCTTCATTGCCCGCTCTCTTCATTCCCCTCTCTCTTCATTTCTCCCTCTCTTCATTGCCCCCTCTCTTCATTCCCCTCTCTCTTCATTCCTCTCGCTCTTCATTCCCCCACCCTTCATTCCTCTCTCTTCATTCCCCGCTTTCTTCATTCCCCGCTTTCTTCATTCCCCGCTCTCTTCATTCCCCGCTCTCTTCATTCCCCGCTCTCTTCGTTCCCCGCTCTCTTCGTTCCCCGCTCTCTTCATTCCCGGTCTTCATTCTCCTCTCTCTTCATTCCCCCCTCTCTTCATTCCCCCTCTCTTCATTCATCTCCATTCATTTCCCCCTCTCTTCATTGCCCCCTCTCTTAATTCCTCTCTCTCTTCATTGCCCGCTCTCTTCATTCCCCTCTCTCATCATTCCCCGCTCTCTTCATTCCCCTCTCTCTTCATTCCCCGCTCTCTTCCTTCCCGGCTCTCTTCATTCCCCGCTCTCTACATTCCCCTTTCTCTTCATTCACCTCTCTATTCCCCTCTCTCTTCATTCTCGTCTCTTCATTCTCCTTTCATCATTCCCCTCTCTCTTCATTCCCCTCTCTCTTCATTCCGCTCTCTTCATTCCCCTCTCTCTTCATTCCCCTCTCTCTTCATTCCCCTCTCTCTTCATTCCCCGCTCTCTTCATTCCCCGCTCTCTTCATTCCCTGCTCTCTTAATTCCCCTCTCTCTTCATTCCCCTCTCTCTTCATTCCCCTCTCTTTTCAATTCGCTCTCTCTTCATTCTCCTCTCTTCATTCCTCTCTCTCTTCATTCCCCTCTCTCTTCATTCCCCCCCTGTTAATTCCTCTCGCTCTTCATTCCCCCACTCTTCATTCCTCTCTCGCTTCATTCCCCGCTCTCTTCATTCCCCATTCTCTTCGTTCCCCGCTCTCTTCGTTCCCCGCTCTCTTCATTCACGGTCTTCCTTCTCCTCTCTCTTCATTCCCCACTCTCTTCATTCCCCACTCTCTTCATTCCCCTCTCTCCTCATTTCCCTCACTCTTCATTCTCCCCTCTCTTCATTCCCCACTCTCTTCATTCCCCTAACTCTTCATTCCCTCTCTCTTCATTACCATTTCTCTTCATTCTCCTCTCTCTTCATTCCTCTCTCTCTTCAATCCTCTCTCTCTTCATTCCCCTCTCTCTTCATTTTTAGCTCTCTTCATTCCCCGTTCTCTTCATTCGCCGCTCTCTTCATTCCCCTCTCTCTTCATTCATTCCCCTCTCTCTTCATACTCCTCTCTCTTCATTCCCCTCTCTCTTCATTCCCCACTCTATTCATTCCCCGCACTCTTCATTCCCCTCTCTCTTCATTCCTTGCTCTCTTCATTTCCCTCACTTTTCATTACTCTCTCACTTCATTCCCCACTCTCTTCATTCCCCTCTCTTCATTCTCCTCTTTCTTCATTATCCGCTCTCTTCATTCCCCACTCTCTTCATTCCCCACTCTCTTCATTCCCCGCTCTCTTCATTCCCCTCTCTCTTCATTCATTCCCCTCTCTTCATTCCCCTCTCTCTTCATTCCCCCTCTCTTCATTTGTCTCCCTTCATTCCTCTCTCTCTTCATTACCTGCTCTCTTCATTACCTGCTCTCTTCATTCCCCTCTCTCTTCATTCCCCTCTCTCTTCATTCCCCGCTCTCTTCAGTCCCCGCTCTCTTCATTCCCTTCTCTCTTCATTTTCCTCTCTCTTTATTCCCCACTCTCTTCATTCCCCTCTCTCCTCATTTCCCTCACTCTTCATTCCCCTCTCTCTTCATTCCCCGCTCTCTTCATTCCCGGCTCTCTTCATTCCGCTCTCTTCATTCCCCTCTCTCTTCATTCCCCTCTCTCTTCATTCCCCTCTCTCTTCATTCCCCACTCTTCATTCCCCGCTCTCTTCATTCCCCGCTCTCTTAATTCCCCTCTCTCTTCATTCCCCTGTTTCTTAATTTCCCCCTCTCTTCATTCTCCTCTCTTCATTCCTCTCTCTCTTCATTCCCCTCTCTCTTCATTCCCCCTCTCTTAATACCTCTCTCTCTTCATTTTCCCCTTTCTCTTCAGTTTCCTCTCTCTTCATTCCTCTCTCTCTTCATTCCCCGCTCTCTTCATTCCCCGCTCTCTTCATTCTGCTTTCTCTTCATTCCCCTCTATCTTCATTCTACTCTCTCTTCGTTCCCCGCTCTCTTCATTCCACACTCTCTTCATTCCACGCTCTCTTCAGTCTCCTCTCACTTCATTCCCCGCTCTCTTCATTCCCCATGCTCTTCATTCCCCTCTCTTTTCATTACTCCTCTCTTCATTCCTCTCTCTTTTCATTCATCTCTCTCTTCATTGCCCGCTCTCTTCATTCCCCTCTCTCTTCATTTCTCCCTCTCTTCATTGCCCCCTCTCTTCATTCCCCTCTCTCTTCATTCCTCTTGCTCTTCATTCCCCCACTCTTCATTCCTCTCTCTTCATTCCTCTCTCTTCATTCCCCGCTCTCTTCGTTCCCCGCTCTCTTCGTTCCCCGCTCTCTTCATTCCCTGGTCTCTTCGTTCCCCGCTCTCTTCATTCCCGGTCTTCATTCTCCTCTCTCTTCATTCCCCACTCTCTTCATTCCCCTCTCTCCTCATTTCCCTCACTCTTCATTCTCCCCTCTCTTCATTCCCCACTCTCTTCATTCCCCTAACTCTTCATTCCCTCTCTCTTCATTACCATTTCTCTTCATTCTCCTCTCTCTTCATTCCTCTCTCTCTTCATTCCTCTCTCTCTTCATTCCCCTCTCTCTTCATTTTCCGCTCTCTTCATTCCCCGCTCTCTTCATTCCCCGCTCTCTTCATTCCTTGCTCTCTTCATTTCCCTCACTTTTCATTACTCTCTCACTTCATTCCCCACTCTCTTCATTCCCCTCTCTTCATTCTCCTCTTTCTTCATTATCCGCTCTCTTCATTCCCCACTCTCTTCATTCCCCACTCTCTTCATCCCCGCTCTCTTCATTCCCCGCTCTCTTCATTCCCCTCTCTCTTCATTCATTCCCCTCTCTTCATTCCCCTCTTTCTTCATTCCCCCTCTCTTCATTTGTCTCCCTTCATTCCTCTCTCCCTTCATTCCCCGCTCTCTTCATTCCCCTCTCTCTTCATTCCCCGCTCTCTTCATTCCCCGCTCTCTTCATTCCCCGCTCTCTTCATTCCCCGCTCTCTTCATTCCCCTCTCTCTTCATTCCCCGCTCTCTTCATTCCCGGCTCTCTTCTTTCCCCGCTCTCTACATTCCCCTTTCTCTTCATTCACCTCTCTATTCCCCTCTCTCTTCATTCTCCTCTCATCATTCCCCTCTCTTCATTCCCCTTTCTCTTCATTCCGCTCTCTTCATTCCCCTCTCTCTTCATTCCCCTCTCTCTTCATTCCCCACTCTCTTCATTCCCCGCTCTCTTCATTCCCCTCTCTCTTCATTCCCCTCTCTCTTCATTCCCCTCTCTTTTCAATTCGCTCTCTCTTCATTCCCCGCTCTCTTAATTCCCCTCTCTCTTCATTCCCCTCTTTCTTCATTTCCCCCTCTCTTCATTCTCCTCTCTTCATTCCTCTCTCTCTTCATTCCTCTCTCTCTTCATTCCCCTCTCTCTTCATTCCCCGCTCTCTTCATTCCCCGCTCTCTTCATTCCCCGCTCTCTTCATTCCCGGCTCTCTTCTTTCCCCGCTCTCTACATTCCCCTTTCTCTTCATTCACCTCTCTATTCCCCTCTCTCTTCATTCTCCTCTCATCATTCCCCTCTCTTCATTCCCCTTTCTCTTCATTCCGCTCTCTTCATTCCCCTCCCTCTTCATTCCCCTCTCTCTTCATTCCCCTCTCTCTTCATTCCCCACTCTCTTCATTCCCCGCTCTCTTCATTCCCCTCTCTCTTCATTCTCCTCTCTCTTCATTCTCCTCTCTCTTCATTCTCCTCTCTCTTCATTCCCCGCTCTATTAATTCCCCTCTCTCTTCATTCCCCTCTTTCTTCATTTCCACCTCTCTTCATTATCCCCCTCTCTTCATTCTCTTCTCTTCATTCCTCTCTCTCTTCATTCCCCTCTCTCTTCATTCCCCCTCTCTTCATTCATCTCCATTCATTTCCCCCTCTCTTCATTGCCCCCTCTCTTAATTCCTCTCTCTCATCATTCCCCGCTCTCTTCATTCCCCGCTTTCTTCATTCCCCTCTCTCTTCATTCCCCGCTCTCTTCCTTCCCGGCTCTCTTCATTCCCCGCTCTCTACATTCCCCTTTCTCTTCATTCACCTCTCTATTCCCCTCTCTCTTCATTCTCGTCTCTTCATTCTCCTTTCATCATTCCCCTCTCTCTTCATTCCCCTCTCTCTTCATTCCGCTCTCTTCATTCCCCTCTCTCTTCATTCCCCGCTCTCTTCATTCCCCGCTCTCTTCATTCCCCGCTCTCTTCATTCCCCGCTCTCTTAATTCCCCTCTCTCTTCATTCCCCTCTCTCTTCATTCCCCTCTCTTTTCAATTCGCTCTCTCTTCATTCTCCTCTCTTCATTCCTCTCTCTCTTCATTCCCCTCTCTCTTCATTCCCCTCCTCTTAATTCCTCTCGCTCTTCATTCCCCCACTCTTCATTCCTCTCTCTCTTCATTCCCCGCTCTCTTCATTCCCCATTCTCTTCGTTCCCCGCTCTCTTCGTTCCCCGCTCTCTTCATTCCCGGTCTTCATTCTCCTCTCTCATCATTCCCCACTCTCTTCATTCCCCACTCTCTTCATTCCCCACTCTCTTCATTCCCATCTCTCCTCATTTCCCTCACTCTTCATTCTCCCCTCTCTTCATTCCCCACTCTCTTCATTCCCCTAACTCTTCATTCCCGCTCTCTTCATTACCATTTCTCTTCATTCTCCTCTCTCTTCATTCCTCTCTCTCTTCAATCCTCTCTCTCTTCATTCCCCTCTCTCTTCATTAGTAGCTCTCTTCATTCCCCGCTCTCTTCATTCCCCGCTCTCTTCATTCCCCTCTCTCTTCATTCATTCCCCTCTCTCTTCATACTCCTCTCACTTCATTCCCCTCTCTCTTCATTCCCCTCTCTCTTCATTCCCCACTCTATTCATTCCCCGCACTCTTCATTCCCCTCTCTCTTCATTCCTTGCTCACTTCATTCCCCACTCTCTTCATTCCCCTCTCTTCATTCTCCTCTTTCTTCATTATCCGCTCTCTTCATTCCCCACTCTCTTCATTCCCCACTCTCTTCATTCCCCTCTCTCTTCATTCATTCCCCTCTCTTCATTCCCCTCTCTCTTCATTCCCCCTCTCTTCATTTGTCTCCCTTCATTCCTCTCTCTCTTCATTACCTGCTCTCTTCATTCCCCTCTCTCTTCATTCCCCTCTCTCTTCATTCCCCGCTCTCTTCATTCCCCGCTCTCTTCATTCCCCTCTCTCCTCATTTCCCTCACTCTTCATTCTCCCCTCTCTTCATTCCCCACTCTCTTCATTCCCCTAACTCTTCATTCCCGCTCTCTTCATTACCATTTCTCTTCATTCTCCTCTCTCTTCATTCCTCTCTCTCTTCAATCCTCTCTCTCTTCATTCCCCTCTCTCTTCATTTTTAGCTCTCTTCATTCCCCGCTCTCTTCATTCCCCGCTCTCTTCATTCCCCTCTCTCTTCATTCATTCCCCTCTCTCTTCATACTCCTCTCACTTCATTCCCCTCTCTCTTCATTCCCCTCTCTCTTCATTCCCCACTCTATTCATTCCCCGCACTCTTCATTCCCCTCTCTCTTCATTCCTTGCTCACTTCATTCCCCACTCTCTTCATTCCCCTCTCTTCATTCTCCTCTTTCTTCATTATCCGCTCTCTTCATTCCCCACTCTCTTCATTCCCCACTCTCTTCATTCCCCTCTCTCTTCATTCATTCCCCTCTCTTCATTCCCCTCTCTCTTCATTCCCCCTCTCTTCATTTGTCTCCCTTCATTCCTCTCTCTCTTCATTACCTGCTCTCTTCATTCCCCTCTCTCTTCATTCCCCTCTCTCTTCATTCCCCGCTCTCTTCATTCCCCGCTCTCTTCAGTCCCCGCTCTCTTCATTCCCTTCTCTCTTCATTTTCCTCTCTCTTTATTCCCCACTCTCTTCATTCCCCTCTCTCATTTCCCTCACTCTTCATTCCCCTCTCTCTTCATTCCCCTCTCTCTTCATTCCCCGCTCTCTTCATTCCCGGCTCTCTTCATTCCCCGCTCTCTACATTCCCCTTTCTCTTCATTCACCTCTCTATTCCCCTCTCTCTTCATTCTCCTCTCATCATTCCCATCTCTTCATTCCCCTCTCTCTTCATTCCGCTCTCTTCATTCCCCTCTCTCTTCATTCCCCTCTCTCTTCATTCCCCTCTCTCTTCATTCCCCACTCTCTTCATTCCCTGCTCTCTTCATTCCCCGCTCTCTTAATTCCCCTCTCTCTTCATTCCCCTGTTTCTTCATTTCCCCCTCTCTTCATTCTCCTCTCTTCATTCCTCTCTCTCTTCATTCCCCTCTCTCTTCATTCCCCCTCTCTTAATTCCTCTCTCTCTTCATTTTCCCCCTCTCTTCAGTTTCCTCTCTCTTCATTCCTCTCTCTCTTCATTCCCCGCTCTCTTCATTCCCCGCTCTCTTCATTCTGCTTTCTCTTCATTCCCCTCTATCTTCATTCTACTCTCTCTTCGTTCCCCGCTCTCTTCATTCCACACTCTCTTCATTCCACGCTCTCTTCAGTCTCCTCTCACTTCATTCCCCGCTCTCTTCATTCCCCATGCTCTTCATTCCCCTCTCTTTTCATTACTCCTCTCTTCATTCCTCTCTCTTTTCATTCATCTCTCTCTTCATTGCCCGCTCTCTTCATTCCCCTCTCTCTTCATTTCTCCCTCTCTTCATTGCCCCCTCTCTTCATTCCCCTCTCTCTTCATTCCTCTCGCTCTTCATTCCCCCAGTCTTCATTCCTCTCTCTTCATTCCTCTCTCTTCATTCCCCGCTCTCTTCGTTCCCCGCTCTCTTCGTTCCCCGCTCTCTTCATTCCCTGGTCTCTTCGTTCCCCGCTCTCTTCATTCCCGGTCTTCATTCTCCTCTCACTTCATTCCCCACTCTCTTCATTCCCCTCTCTCCTCATTTCCCTCACTCTTCATTCTCCCCTCTCTTCATTCCCCACTCTCTTCATTCCCCTAACTCTTCATTCCCTCTCTCTTCATTACCATTTCTCTTCATTCTCCTCTCTCTTCATTCCTCTCTCTCTTCAATCCTCTCTCTCTTCATTCCCCTCTCTCTTCATTTTTAGCTCTCTTCATTCCCCGCTCTCTTCATTCCCCGCTCTCTTCATTCCCTTCTCTCTTCATTCATTCCCCTCTCTCTTCATACTCCTCTCTCTTCATTCCCCTCTCTCTTCATTCCCCTCTCTCTTCATTCCCCACTCTATTCATTCCCCGCACTCTTCATTCCCCTCTCTCTTCATTCCTTGCTCTCTTTATTTCCCTCACTTTTCATTACTCTGTCACTTCATTCCCCACTCTCTTCATTCCCCTCTCTTCATTCTCCTCTTTCTTCATTATCCGCTCTCTTCATTCCCCACTCTCTTCATTCCCCACTCTCTTCATTCCCCGCTCTCTTCATTCCCCTCTCTCTTCATTCATTCCCCTCTCTTCATTCCCCTCTCTCTTCATTCCCCCTCTCTTCATTTGTCCCACTTCATTCCTCTCTCTCTTCATTACCTGCTCTCTTCATTCCCCTCTCTCTTCATTCCCCTCTCTCTTCATTCTCCGCTCTCTTTAGTCCCCGCTCTCTTCATTCCCTTCTCTCTTCATTTTCCTCTCTCTTTATTCCCCACTCTCTTCATTCCCCTCTCTCCTCATTTCCCCCTCTCTTCATTCCCCTCTCTCTTCATTCCCCGCTCTCTTCATTCCCTTCTCTCTTCATTTTCCTCTCTCTTTATTCTCCCCTCTCTTCATTCCCCACTCTCTTCATTCCCCTAACTCTTCATTCCCGCTCTCTTCATTACCATTTCTCTTCATTCTCCTCTCTCTTCATTCCTCTCTCTCTTCAATCCTCTCTCTCTTCATTCCCCTCTCTCTTCATTTTTAGCTCTCTTCATTCCCCGCTCTCTTCATTCCCCGCTCTCTTCATTCCCCTCTCTCTTCATTCATTCCCCTCTCTCTTCATACTCCTCTCACTTCATTCCCCTCTCTCTTCATTCCCCTCTCTCTTCATTCCCCACTCTATTCATTCCCCGCACTCTTCATTCCCCTCTCTCTTCATTCCTTGCTCACTTCATTCCCCACTCTCTTCATTCCCCTCTCTTCATTCTCCTCTTTCTTCATTATCCGCTCTCTTCATTCCCCACTCTCTTCATTCCCCACTCTCTTCATTCCCCTCTCTCTTCATTCATTCCCCTCTCTTCATTCCCCTCTCTCTTCATTCCCCCTCTCTTCATTTGTCTCCCTTCATTCCTCTCTCTCTTCATTACCTGCTCTCTTCATTCCCCTCTCTCTTCATTCCCCTCTCTCTTCATTCCCCGCTCTCTTCATTCCCCGCTCTCTTCAGTCCCCGCTCTCTTCATTCCCTTCTCTCTTCATTTTCCTCTCTCTTTATTCCCCACTCTCTTCATTCCCCTCTCTCATTTCCCTCACTCTTCATTCCCCTCTCTCTTCATTCCCCTCTCTCTTCATTCCCCGCTCTCTTCATTCCCGGCTCTCTTCATTCCCCGCTCTCTACATTCCCCTTTCTCTTCATTCACCTCTCTATTCCCCTCTCTCTTCATTCTCCTCTCATCATTCCCATCTCTTCATTCCCCTCTCTCTTCATTCCGCTCTCTTCATTCCCCTCTCTCTTCATTCCCCTCTCTCTTCATTCCCCTCTCTCTTCATTCCCCACTCTCTTCATTCCCTGCTCTCTTCATTCCCCGCTCTCTTAATTCCCCTCTCTCTTCATTCCCCTGTTTCTTCATTTCCCCCTCTCTTCATTCTCCTCTCTTCATTCCTCTCTCTCTTCATTCCCCTCTCTCTTCATTCCCCCTCTCTTAATTCCTCTCTCTCTTCATTTTCCCCCTCTCTTCAGTTTCCTCTCTCTTCATTCCTCTCTCTCTTCATTCCCCGCTCTCTTCATTCCCCGCTCTCTTCATTCTGCTTTCTCTTCATTCCCCTCTATCTTCATTCTACTCTCTCTTCGTTCCCCCTCTCTTCATTCCACACTCTCTTCATTCCACGCTCTCTTCAGTCTCCTCTCACTTCATTCCCCGCTCTCTTCATTCCCCATGCTCTTCATTCCCCTCTCTTTTCATTACTCCTCTCTTCATTCCTCTCTCTTTTCATTCATCTCTCTCTTCATTGCCCGCTCTCTTCATTCCCCTCTCTCTTCATTTCTCCCTCTCTTCATTGCCCCCTCTCTTCATTCCCCTCTCTCTTCATTCCTCTCGCTCTTCATTCCCCCACTCTTCATTCCTCTCTCTTCATTCCCCGCTCTCTTCATTCCCCGCTCTCTTCATTCCCCGCTCTCTTCATTCCCCGCTCTCTTCGTTCCCTGGTCTCTTCGTTCCCCGCTCTCTTCATTCCCGGTCTTCATTCTCCTCTCACTTCATTCCCCACTCTCTTCATTCCCCTCTCTCCTCATTTCCCTCACTCTTCATTCTCCCCTCTCTTCATTCCCCACTCTCTTCATTCCCCTAACTCTTCATTCCCTCTCTCTTCATTACCATTTCTCTTCATTCTCCTCTCTCTTCATTCCTCTCTCTCTTCAATCCTCTCTCTCTTCATTCCCCTCTCTCTTCATTTTTAGCTCTCTTCATTCCCCGCTCTCTTCATTCCCCGCTCTCTTCATTCCCTTCTCTCTTCATTCATTCCCCTCTCTCTTCATACTCCTCTCTCTTCATTCCCCTCTCTCTTCATTCCCCTCTCTCTTCATTCCCCACTCTATTCATTCCCCGCACTCTTCATTCCCCTCTCTCTTCATTCCTTGCTCTCTTTATTTCCCTCACTTTTCATTACTCTGTCACTTCATTCCCCACTCTCTTCATTCCCCTCTCTTCATTCTCCTCTTTCTTCATTATCCGCTCTCTTCATTCCCCACTCTCTTCATTCCCCACTCTCTTCATTCCCCGCTCTCTTCATTCCCCTCTCTCTTCATTCATTCCCCTCTCTTCATTCCCCTCTCTCTTCATTCCCCCTCTCTTCATTTGTCCCACTTCATTCCTCTCTCTCTTCATTACCTGCTCTCTTCATTCCCCTCTCTCTTCATTCCCCTCTCTCTTCATTCTCCGCTCTCTTTAGTCCCCGCTCTCTTCATTCCCTTCTCTCTTCATTTTCCTCTCTCTTTATTCCCCACTCTCTTCATTCCCCTCTCTCCTCATTTCCCCCTCTCTTCATTCCCCTCTCTCTTCATTCCCCGCTCTCTTCATTCCCGGCTCTCTTCATTCCCCGCTCTCTACATTCCCCTTTCTCTTCATTCACCTCTCTATTCCCCTCTCTCTTCATTCTCCTCTCATCATTCCCATCTCTTCATTCCCCTCTCTCTTCATTCCGCTCTCTTCATTCCCCTCTCTCTTCATTCCCCTCTCTCTTCATTCCCCACTCTCTTCATTCCCCGCTCTCTTCATTCCCCGCTCTCTTCATTCCCCGCTCTCTTAATTCCCCTCTCTCTTCATTCCCCTGTTTCTTCATTTCCCCCTCTCTTCATTCTCCTCTCTTCATTCCTCTCTCTCTTCATTCCCCCTCTCTTAATTCCTCTCTCTCTTCATTTTCCCCCTCTCTTCAGTTTCCTCTCTCTTCATTCCTCTCTCTCTTCATTCCCCGCTCTCTTCATTCCCCGCTCTCTTCATTCTGCTTTCTCTTCATTCCCCTCTATCTTCATTCTACTCTCTCTTCGTTCCCCGCTCTCTTCATTCCACACTCTCTTCATTCCACGCTCTCTTCAGTCTCCTCTCTCTTTATTCCCCACTCTCTTCATTCCCCTCTCTCCTCATTTCCCCCTCTCTTCATTCCCCTCTCTCTTCATTCCCCGCTCTCTTCATTCCCGGCTCTCTTCATTCCCCGCTCTCTACATTCCCCTTTCTCTTCATTCACCTCTCTATTCCCCTCTCTCTTCATTCTCCTCTCATCATTCCCATCTCTTCATTCCCCTCTCTCTTCATTCCGCTCTCTTCATTCCCCTCTCTCTTCATTCCCCTCTCTCTTCATTCCCCACTCTCTTCATTCCCCGCTCTCTTCATTCCCCGCTCTCTTCATTCCCCGCTCTCTTAATTCCCCTCTCTCTTCATTCCCCTGTTTCTTCATTTCCCCCTCTCTTCATTCTCCTCTCTTCATTCCTCTCTCTCTTCATTCCCCCTCTCTTAATTCCTCTCTCTCTTCATTTTCCCCCTCTCTTCAGTTTCCTCTCTCTTCATTCCTCTCTCTCTTCATTCCCCGCTCTCTTCATTCCCCGCTCTCTTCATTCTGCTTTCTCTTCATTCCCCTCTATCTTCATTCTACTCTCTCTTCGTTCCCCGCTCTCTTCATTCCACACTCTCTTCATTCCACGCTCTCTTCAGTCTCCTCTCACTTCATTCCCCGCTCTCTTCATTCCCCATGCTCTTCATTCCCCTCTCTTTTCATTACTCCTCTCTTCATTCCACTCTCTTTTCATTCATCTCTCTCTTCATTGCCCGCTCTCTTCATTCCCCTCTCTCTTCATTTCTCCCTCTCTTCATTGCCCCCTCTCTTCATTCCCCTCTCTCTTCATTCCTCTCGCTCTTCATTCCCCCACTCTTCATTCCTCTCTCTTCATTCCCCGCTTTCTAAATTCCCCGCTCTCTTCGTTCCCCGCTCTCTTCGTTCCCCGCTCTCTTCATTCCCTGGTCTCTTCGTTCCCCGCTCTCTTCATTCCCGGTCTTCATTCTCCTCTCTCTTCATTCCCCACTCTCTTCATTCCCCTCTCTCCTCATTTCCCTCACTCTTCATTCTCCCCTCTCTTCATTCCCCACTCTCTTCATTCCCCTAACTCTTCATTCCCTCTCTCTTCATTACCATTTCTCTTCATTCTCCTCTCTCTTCATTCCTCTCTCTCTTCAATCCTCTCTCTCTTCATTTTTAGCTCTCTTCATTCCCCGCTCTCTTCATTCCCCGCTCTCTTCATTCCCTTCTCTCTTCATTCATTCCCCTCTCTCTTCATACTCCTCTCTCTTCATTCCCCTCTCTCTTCATTCCCCTCTCTCTACATTCCCCACTCTATTCATTCCCCGCACTCTTCATTCCCCTCTCTCTTCATTCCTTGCTCTCTTTATTTCCCTCACTTTTCATTACTCTCTCACTTCATTCCCCACTCTCTTCATTCCCCTCTCTTCATTCTCCTCTTTCTTCATTATCCGCTCTCTTCATTCCCCACTCTCTTCATTCCCCACTCTCTTCATTCCCCGCTCTCTTCATTCCCCTCTCTCTTCATTCATTCCCCTCTCTTCATTCCCCTCTCTCTTCATTCCCCCTCTCTTCATTTGTCCCCCTTCATTCCTCTCTCTCTTCATTACCTGCTCTCTTCATTCCCCTCTCTCTTCATTCCCCTCTCTCTTCATTCCCCGCTCTCTTTAGTCCCCGCTCTCTTCATTCCCTTCTCTCTTCATTTTCCTCTCTCTTTATTCCCCACTCTCTTCATTCCCCTCTCTCCTCATTTCCCTCACTCTTCATTCCCCTCTCTTCATTCCCCTCTCTCTTCATTCCCCGCTCTCTTCATTCCCGGCTCTCTTCATTCCCCGCTCTCTACATTCCCCTTTCTCTTCATTCACCTCTCTATTCCCCTCTCTCTTCATTCTCCTCTCATCATTCCCATCTCTTCATTCCCCTCTCTCTTCATTCCGCTCTCTTCATTCCCCTCTCTCTTCATCCCCTCTCTCTTCATTCCCCTCTCTCTTCATTCCCCACTCTCTTCATTCCCCGCTCTCTTCATTCCCCGCTCTCTTAATTCCCCTCTCTCTTCATTCCCCTGTTTCTTCATTTCCCCCTCTCTTCATTCTCCTCTCTTCATTCCTCTCTCTCTTCATTCCCCTCTCTCTTCATTCCCCCTCTCTTAATTCCTCTCTCTCTTCATTTTCCCCCTCTCTTCAGTTTCCTCTCTCTTCATTCCTCTCTCTCTTCATTCCCCGCTCTCTTCATTCCCCGCTCTCTTCATTCTGCTTTCTCTTCATTCCCCTCTATCTTCATTCTACTCTCTCTTCGTTCGCCGCTCTCTTCATTCCACACTCTCTTCATTCCAGGCTCTCTTCAGTCTCCTCTCACTTCATTCCCCGCTCTCTTCATTCCCCATGCTCTTCATTCCCCTCTCTTTTCATTACTCCTCTCTTCATTCCTCTCTCTTTTCATTCATCTCTCTCTTCATTGCCCGCTCTCTTCATTCCCCTCACTCTTCATTTCTCCCTCTCTTCATTGCCCCCTCTCTTCATTCCCCTCTCTCTTCATTCCTCTCGCTCTTCATTCCCCCACTCTTCATTCCTCTCTCTTCATTCCTCTCTCTTCATTCCCCTCTTTCTTCATTCCCCGCTCTCTTCGTTCCCCGCTCTCTTCGTTCCCCGCTCTCTTCATTCCCTGGTCTCTTCGTTCCCCGCTCTCTTCATTCCCGGTCTTCATTCTCCTCTCTCTTCATTCCCCACTCTCTTCATTCCCCTCTCTCCTCATTTCCCTCACTCTTCATTCTCCCCTCTCTTCATTCCCCACTCTCTTCATTCCCCTAACTCTTCATTCCCTCTCTCTTCATTACCATTTCTCTTCATTCTCCTCTCTCTTCATTCCTCTCTCTCTTCATTCCTTTCTCTCTTCATTCCCCTCTCTCTTCATTTTCCGCTCTCTTCATTCCCCGCTCTCTTCATTCCCCGCTCTCTTCATTCCTTGCTCTCTTCATTTCCCTCACTTTTCATTACTCTCTCACTTCATTCCCCACTCTCTTCATTCCCCTCTCTTCATTCCCCTCTCTTCATTCTCCTCTTTCTTCATTATCCGCTCTCTTCATTCCCCACTCTCTTCATTCCCCACTCTCTTCATTCCCCGCTCTCTTCATTCCCCTCTCTCTTCATTCATTCCCCTCTCTTCATTCCCCTCTTTCTTCATTCCCCCTCTCTTCATTTGTCTCCCTTCATTCCTCTCTCCCTTCATTCCCCGCTCTCTTCATTCCCCTCTCTCTTCATTCCCCGCTCTCTTCATTCCCCACTCTCTTCATTCCCCGCTCTCTTCATTCCCCGCTCTCTTCATTCCCCGCTCTCTTCATTCCCGGCTCTCTTCTTTCCCCGCTCTCTACATTCCCCTTTCTCTTCATTCACCTCTCTATTCCCCTCTCTCTTCATTCTCCTCTCATCATTCCCCTCTCTTCATTCCCCTTTCTCTTCATTCCGCTCTCTTCATTCCCCTCCCTCTTCATTCCCCTCTCTCTTCATTCCCCTCTCTCTTCATTCCCCTCTCTCTTCATTCCCCGCTCTCTTCCTTCCCCTCTCTCTTCATTCCCCTCTCTCTTCATTCCCCTCTCTTTTCAATTCACTCTCTCTTCATTCCCCGCTCTCTTAATTCCCCTCTCTCTTCATTCCCCTCTTTCTTCATTTCCCCCTCTCTTCATTCTCCTCTCTTCATTCCTCTCTCTCTTCATTCCCCTCTCTCTTCATTCCCCGCTCTCTTCATTCCCCGCTCTCTTCATTCCCCGCTCTCTTCATTCCCGGCTCTCTTCTTTCCCCGCTCTCTACATTCCCCTTTCTCTTCATTCACCTCTCTATTCCCCTCTCTCTTCATTCTCCTCTCATCATTCCCCTCTCTTCATTCCCCTTTCTCTTCATTCCGCTCTCTTTATTCCCCTCCCTCTTCATTCCCCTCTCTCTTCATTCCCCTCTCTCTTCATTCCCCACTCTCTTCATTCCCCGCTCTCTTCATTCCCCTCTCTCTTCATTCCCCTCTCTCTTCATTCCCCTCTCTTTTCAATTCGCTCTCTCTTCATTCCCCGCTCTCTTAATTCCCCTCTCTCTTCATTCCCCTCTTTCTTCATTTCCCCCTCTCTTCATTCTCCTCTCTTCATTCCTCTCTCTCTTCATTCCCCTCTCTCTTCATTCCCCCTCTCTTAATTCCTCTCTCTCTTCATTTTCCCCCTCTCTTCAGTTTCCTCTCTCTTCATTCCTCTCTCTCTTCATTCCCCGCTCTCTTCATTCCCCACTCTCTTCATTCCCCTAACTCTTCATTCCCTCTCTCTTCATTACCATTTCTCTTCATTCTCCTCTCTCTTCATTCCTCTCCCTCTTCAATCCTCTCTCTCTTCATTCCCCTCTCTCTTCATTTTTAGCTCTCTTCATTCCCCGCTCTCTTCATTCCCCGCTCTCTTCATTCCCTTCTCTCTTCATTCATTCCCCTCTCTCTTCATACTCCTCTCTCTTCATTCCCCTCTCTCTTCATTCCCCACTCTACTCATTCCCCGCACTCTTCATTCCCCGCACTCTTCATTCCCCTCTCTCTTCATTCCTTGCTCTCTTTATTTCCCTCACTTTTCATTACTCTCTCACTTCATTCCCCACTCTCTTCATTCCCCTCTCTTCATTCTCCTCTTTCTTCATTATCCGCTCTCTTCATTCCCCACTCTCTTCATTCCCCACTCTCTTCATTCTCCGCTCTCTTCATTCCCCTCTCTCTTCATTCATTCCCCTCTCTTCATTCCCCTCTCTCTTCATTCCCCCTCTCTTCATTTGTCCCCCTTCATTCCTCTCTCTCTTCATTACCTGCTCTCTTCATTCCCCTCTCTCTTCATTCCCCTCTCTCTTCATTCCCCGCTCTCTTTAGTCCCCGCTCTCTTCATTCCCTTCTCTCTTCATTTTCCTCTCTCTTTATTCCCCACTCTCTTCATTCCCCTCTCTCCTCATTTCCCTCACTCTTCATTCCCCTCTCTCTTCATTCCCGGCTCTCTTCATTCCCCGCTCTCTTCATTCCCCTTTCTATTCATTCACCTCTCTATTCCCCTCTCTCTTCATTCTCCTCTCATCATTCCCATCTCTTCATTCCCCTCCCTCTTCATTCCGCTCTCTTCATTCCCCTCTCTCTTCATTCCCCTCTCTCTTCATTCCCCTCTCTCTTCATTCCCCACTCTCTTCATTCCCCGCTCTCTTCATTCCCCGCTCTCTTAATTCCCCTCTCTCTTCATTCCCCTGTTTCTTCATTTCCCCCTCTCTTCATTCTCCTCTCTTCATTCCTCTCTCTCTTCATTCCCCTCTCTCTTCATTCCCCCTCTCTTAATTCCTCTCTCTCTTCATTTTCCCCCTCTCTTCAGTTTCCTCTCTCTTCATTCCTCTCTCTCTTCATTCCCCGCTCTCTTCATTCCCCGCTCTCTTCATTCTGCTTTCTCTGCATTCCCCTCTATCTTCATTCTACTCTCTCTTCGTTCGCCGCTCTCTTCATTCCACACTCTCTTCATTCCACGCTCTCTTCAGTCTCCTCTCACTTCATTCCCCGCTCTCTTCATTCCCCATGCTCTTCATTCCCCTCTCTTTTCATTACTCCTCTCTTCATTCCTCTCTCTTTTCATTCATCTCTCTCTTCATTGCCCGCTCTCTTCATTCCCCTCTCTCTTCATTTCTCCCTCTCTTCATTGCCCCCTCTCTTCATTCCCCTCTCTCTTCATTCCTCTCGCTCTTCATTCCCCCACTCTTCATTCCTCTCTCTTCATTCCTCTCTCTTCATTCCCCGCTTTCTTCATTCCCCGCTCTCTTCGTTCCCCGCTCTCTTCGTTCCCCGCTCTCTTCATTCCCTGGTCTCTTCGTTCCCCGCTCTCTTCATTCCCGGTCTTCATTCTCCTCTCTCTTCATTCCCCACTCTCTTCATTCCCCTCTCTCCTCATTCCCCTCACTCTTCATTCTCCCCTCTCTTCATTCCCCACTCTCTTCATTCCCCTAACTCTTCATTCCCTCTCTCTTCATTACCATTTCTCTTCATTCTCCTCTCTCTTCATTCCTCTCTCTCTTCATTCCTTTCTCTCTTCATTCCCCTGTCTCTTCATTTTCCGCTCTCTTCATTCCCCGCTCTCTTCATTCCCCGCTCTCTTCATTCCTTGCTCTCTTCATTTCCCTCACTTTTCATTACTCTCTCACTTCATTCCCCACTCTCTTCATTCCCCTCTCTTCATTCCCCCTCTTCATTCTCCTCTTTCTTCATTATCCGCTCTCTTCATTCCCCACTCTCTTCATTCCCCACTCTCTTCATTCCCCGCTCTCTTCATTCCCCTCTCTCTTCATTCATTCCCCTCTCTTCATTCCCCTCTTTCTTCATTCCCCCTCTCTTCATTTGTCTCCCTTCATTCCTCTCTCCCTTCATTCCCCGCTCTCTTCATTCCCCTCTCTCTTCATTCCCCGCTCTCTTCATTCCCCGCTCTCTTCATTCCCCGCTCTCTTCATTCCCCGCTCTCTTCATTCCCGGCTCTCTTCTTTCCCCGCTCTCTACATTCCCCTTTCTCTTCATTCACCTCTCTATTCCCCTCTCTCTTCATTCTCCTCTCATCATTCCCCTCTCTTCATTCCCCTCCCTCTTCATTCCCCTCTCTCTTCATTCCCCTCTCTCTTCATTCCCCACTCTCTTCATTCCCCGCTCTCTTCCTTCCCCTCTCTCTTCATTCCCCTCTCTCTTCATTCCCCTCTCTTTTCAATTCGCTCTCTCTTCATTCCCCGCTCTCTTAATTCCCCTCTCTCTTCATTCCCCCTCTCTTAATTCCTCTCTCTCTTCATTTTCCCCCTCTCCTCAGTTTCCTCTCTCTTCATTCCTCTCTCTCTTCATTCCCCGCTCTCTTCATTCCCCGCTCTCTTCATTCTGCTTTCTCTTCATTCCCCTCTATCTTCATTCTCCTCTCTCTTCGTACCCCGCTCTCTTCATTCCACACTCTCTTCATTCCAAGCTCTCTTCAGTCCCCTCTCACTTCATTCCCCGCTCTCTTCATTCCCCATGCTCTTCATTCCCCTCTCTTTTCATTACTCTCTCTCTTCATTCTCCACTCTCTTCATTTTCCTCTCTCTTCTTTCCTCTCTCTCTCTTCATTCCCCTCTCATCATTCCCCTCTATTGATCCTCCTCAATCGTCATCTCCCCTCTCTCTTTATTCTCCTCTCCCTTCATTCCCCGCTCTCTTCATTCCCCATGCTCTTCATTCCCCTCTCTTTTCATTACTCTCTCTCGTCATTCCCCGCTCTCTTCGTTCCCCGCTGTCTTCATTCTCCTGTCTCTTCACTCCCCACTCTCTTCATTCTCCTCTCTCTTCATTCCTTCTCACTTTATTCCCCTCTCTCTTCATTTCCGTCTCTCTTCATTCTCCTCTCTCTTCATTCCCCCCTTTCTTCATTCCCCGCTCTCTTCATTTCCCTCCTCTCTTCATTTCCCCCCTCTGTTCATTTTCCTCTCTCTTCATTCCCCGCTCTCTTCATTCCCCACTCTCTTCATTCCCCACTCTCTTCATTCTGCTTTCTCTTCATTCCCCGCTCTCTTCATTCCCCGCTCTCTTCATTCCCCGCTCTCTTCATTCCACACTCTCTTCAGTCCCCTCTCACTTCATTCCCCGCTCTCTTCATTCCCCGCTCTCTTCATTCCCCTCTCTCTTCATTCCCCTCTCTCTTCATTCCCCCCTCTCTTCATTCCCCGCTCTCTTCATTCCCCTCTCTCTTCATTCCCCCCTCTCTTTATTCCCCCCTCTCTTCATCCCTCTCTGAATTAAGTAGCTATGACTGATTCCAGTTGTCTGGAAAGATTAATCTGAGAGCAATAGAGAGAAAACTGCCATCCCATTTGACAGTAAGTGCTGGGATTATCATATATAAACACCATATATTATAATATTCAGACACCATATATTATCATATATAGATTGCATGTAGTATCATATATAGACACCATATATTATCATATATAGATGATATATTATCATATATAGACACCATATATTACCACACATAAACACCATATAATATCATTTACAAACACCATACAGTATCAAAAATAGACACCATATATTATCAAATATAGACCATATATTATCACACAAGCACCATAAATTATATATAAGCACCATATAGTATCATATATTGACACCATATATTATCATATATAGACACCATGTGTTATCATATATAAACACCATATATTATCATATATAGACACCATATATTACCATATATAGACACCATATATTGACACCATATATTATCATATATAGACACCACATATTGTCATATATAGACACTGTATATTATCTTATCTGGACACCAGTTCAGTGATGTAAAGAGAATCAAACAGACACCTCCTCACCTGATGATTGGGAACACTCTTACTTGATCTCACCTGGCTGAGGGAAGTATATGAAGCTGAAACTATTGCCACTTTTCTGACAGGGCTCTATATTCTGGATCGGCGGTTTAAGGGCCTGGATGAATGCTGCAATCAGTTAACCGCGTTCCTCTACAGTTTCTCACAGCAATCACGACGACAACGCATCATTCAGAGAAATCGTACTGAACGACTTTCTGATTTGTTGGACTGGCGCTACCTTGGCCGGGTAAGCATATATCTGGAAGGGAACCATACAAAGTTCTCCCTTCCACAAACATTCAATCCCTCCACCACTGACGAACAGTGGCAGCTGCATGTACCATCTACAAGATGCACTGCAGGAACGCACCAAGGTTCCTCAGACAGCACCTTCCAAACCCACGACCACTACCATCTAGAAGGACAAGAGCAGCAGATACCTGGGAACCCCACCACCTGGAGGTTCCCCTCCAGTCACTCACCATCCTGACTTGGAAATATATTGGCCATTCCTTCACTGTCGCTGGGTCAAAACTCTGGACCTCCCTCCCTAACAGCACTGTGGGCGTACCTACACCTTAAGGACTGCAGTGGTTCAGGAAGGCAGCTCCCCACCACTTCCTGAAGGGCAACTATGGATGGGAAATAAATTCAGGCTTAACTACATTTTAAAAATCCTCATCTCCCACCAGGTTCTTTTTCCAATTACCTTAAATCTGTGTTCTCTATTAAGTGGAAAGTATTTATTTTTACAATCTCTGTAGAAATTGATAACTTTGAAAAATAAATTCAAACCTTCAGCTAATAGCTGAAAAGTTTTAAGGCCTTTACTGTGCAAAGACTAAAAGCACATTGGCTAAACACTGGCTGGAATTTTCTGGCCATTCTTCCTGGCAGGATGTTCCAGTGACGGCGAACCCCTACCCTGGGATTCCCGGTGACAGGTGCATACAACAGGAAACCTGATGACAGATCCCACCACCAGCCAATGACAGGCCACCTCCGCTGCCGCAAAATACGCAGTGGGGGTGCGGAAAATCCCACCCACTCTCTTTGTAGGTGACATCAACACCTGATAGCGTGGGTGTGTCTTAAACAACCACGCATCTTTGCAATCCAACCCATACTGCCTGCTTGATCCTTTGGGTGCGATTCTCCGAAATGGAGACCGAATGTTCGTGCCGTCGTGAATGCCGTTGCGTTTCACGATGGTGCAAAATGGATGCAGGCACTACCGATTCAGGCCCCCACAAGGGTTCACACCACTCCAGCCTCCCTTCCCAGTGCCAAATGGGAGCCGCGCCAACCCGCGCATGCGCGGGGAACTTCCTCAGCGTGCCGGCCCCGACGCAACATGGTGTGGGGGTTCAGGGGCCGGCCCGCCGATCGGTGGGCCCCGATCGCGGGCCAAACCCCATCGGAGGACCCCCCCCTGTGAAGGAGCGCTTTTCCCCGCCCCACAGGCCGCCCCCCCCCCCCCCCGACCCTACGTGCAGAGTTCCCACCGGCTGCGAGCAGGTGTGGACGGCGCCGGCGGGACTCTGCGTTTCCACGTGGCCGCTCGGCCCATCCGGGCCGGAGAATCGGCGGCCCAGCCGCGGACAGCGGCCCGCAACCGGCGCCGCTCCTAACGCACCAGCGCAAATGGCGCCGATTGTCCGCTGCTCGGAGAATCGCGAGCCGGCGTCGGACTGGCGCTGCGTGAAAAAATGGCGCGAACGGCGAGTGTCACATACGCGCGGCGCGGGAGAATCCCGCTCATGGTGTCAGTAACACATTCATTCATGGGGTGTAACATTAACGCTGACTATTAATGTGATTAGAGCATATCGTGGCTGAAAAAGGAGGTCGAACCAATATATTGAATATTTACAAATACTTGATTTTTGGGGTTGAAAGGATGAAATTGTCCAGTTGCCTGGTTGAGTTATTTTAAGGCATGTCCCTTGCTCTTATTGTTCCTGTACCCAATTTAAAATGGCACCATTTAATCAATTTTGTCTTCTCTAATTTTTCTTACCTGTATGTATATTTTATAATATCGGCATTAGATTTCATCTGTCATGTTACTGTCAAATTCACCTGTTTGTTATCCTCCTGAGGTTAGTTAACATTCTGCTCCCTCATTACATTGTCAAGCTTTGGTTTTCTGGATTTTGTTTGATCTCCCCTGGGGACTGGAAGGATTTTTGCCAGTTATTTTCCGAAATTAGTTCAGGCGTTTTGGTTTTTTTGTTGCCTCAGACAGGAGATTCTGTGGCTAGTGAATAGGGTTCGCATTGTGCATAAGTTACACCCTGTCCCAATTGGACAGGCTTGGCAACCCAGCTGCTCTTTCCTGCATTGAGGAACTTTATTGAAGGGCATCTATCTAGATTTGAGGACACAATTTAGCTGTTGGCCATTCTACTAATTACTGTCTCCCTAACTTCCTGTCAGGCTCTATTGTTGATTAAATTGTGCATGTGCCTCTCTCTCTTTTTCAGTACTATACCCATGCCAGATTCCTGGCCCTTGCCAAAGCTTTTCCCAGCAACTTCAGCCAAGATCTAGCACAGATGTCTGTTGTAAGTACTTATAGAATAAGTAAGTACTTATAGAATAACAACAACTTGGAGACAGCACCTGTACTGAATGGAGGTCAATGTCTGTGCCTCTGCACTGATGGATAATACTGACCTTAACGTGGATATTAAAACAAATGCCTCAAGACCGGAGTGAGAGCTTCTGGAACTTGTAAAAGATCTGAAGGCACAACAACAGGATTTGATTCCTGGTTCTAAACAATTGCAGGTTTATTGCTGCTGCCTGATAGTTTCTGAAAACCCTGCAGCTGGTTCCCTGTCACCTGATAACCTCTGGGATTGGAGATTGTCAGATCATTGACCAATTGGAGGCCATTCATTGTTCCAGTCCCACCCTCCGCCCAATCAGACATGGCTATTTTCAAGAGTTGCTGATGTGGGTTTGTGTTAATTCTGTGTTTTTAGCGTTTGTGTTTATGGAATTTTATTGGTCAGTGTCATGTGAGAGCACCTTTAAGAAATGGGTGTTTATAAATGGGTGTGTATATAAATATCTGTCGTGAGAGCACCTTTAAGAAATGGGTGTTTACTACTGCAGCGATGTCAGAGAGTGATAAATAAATAAATAATATTTTATTGTCACAAGTAGGCTTACATTAACATTGCAATGAATTTACTGTGAAAAGCCCCTAGTCGCCACACTCCGGCGCCTGTTCGGATACACTGAGGGAGAATAGAATTCGCAGCTGGCACGGGAATTGAACCCGCGTTGCTGGCCTTGTTCTGCATCACAAACCAGCCGTCTAGCCCACTGAGCTAAACCCTATGATGCTTTCGGAGGGACAGGAGGTGGAGGTAGTGGTGGCGATGGACGCGGAGAAGGCTTTTGACCTGGTGGAGTGGGTGTATCCGCTTGAGGTGCTGGGGCAGTTCTACTTAAAACTATACCTGCTTCTAATATTTACCAATTCAAATATAAATCCCATAAAACTACCTTTGTTTTCCTAACATAAAAAACTGTCCAATTGCTGTACACCAAAGTAACTCAAATTGTTCTGCATAATTGTTTTTGTCATTTACAGTTATCTATCCATATATATATATATATATATAAATATATATACAAATATTTAATTCATAAGCCAACTGGAAACTCCAGTTCATCCCCCAAACTCTGGGAGCAGCAGGTACGGCTGCTCAAACTCAGGGTTTCTGATCTTCCTGAGTGACCCAGTCAGGTCAGTAAGGATTTCCTTGAGCATCATTTCAGGAGGTGGTCACCCCACAACTAGAACAGTAATAATAATAATCTTTAATTGTCACAAGTAGGCTTACATTAACACTGCAATGAAGTTACTGTGAAAATCCCCTAGTCACCACACTCTGGCGCCTGTTCGGGTACACGGAGGGAGAATTCAGAATGTCCAATTCACCTAACAGCATGTCTTTCGGGACTTGTGGGAGGAAACTGGAGAACCCGGGGGAAACCCACGCAGACACGGGGAGAACGTGCAGACTCCGCACAGACAGTGACCCAAGCCGGGAATCGAACCTGGGACCCTGGAGCTGTGAAGCCTCAGTGCTAACCACTGTGCTACTGTTCCGCCCTAGTGGATATAACTACCTGCAAGAGTAGGAAGAGGCAGACATTTAGGAATCCTCTGGGAGTGCAGCACTTACTAAACAATTTTCAGAATTGAATACCAATCAGGGAACCACCAACTTGAAAAGCTGCACCAACTAGCTCGATGGAGAAGACTTGGGTACAAGGATGACACATTGCAGAGGGGAGACCAGATAGTAATAGAAATAGGTACACTGAGGGCAGACAGACAGATAGTACTGGAGTAAAAAACGGTTCAGGATTAGAGAGGATCAGACAGGAGGGAAATGTGAGACCGTCTCCGCAAGGAGGGCATGTCTGTAAATATATGGAGTGTGATTAAATAAAGTTGCTGAGCTGTAGGCACAAGTTAGAATGTGGAATTGTGATATATGGCAACAGGGAATTGGCTGACAGAAGGTTTGGAGTTAGGGAACCGGAGAAGCCAGGCCCACATCAACCTCGTTGTAGCAACAAAACCTCCCCTGACTAATTCGGAGGACAGAAGAGGCTGACATTGGATTCCTGGTCACCAGGGCCAATGAAGCTGATATTTAATAATAATGATAATTATAATAATCGCTTATTGTCACAAGTAGGCTTCAATGAAGTTACTGTGAAAAGCCCCTAGTCACCACATTCCGGAGCCTGTTCGGGGAGGCTGGTACGGGAATTGAACCCGTGCTGCTGCCTTGTTCTGCGTTACAAGCCAGCTATTTAGCCCAGTGTGCTAAACCAGCCCCTTTAGTTTTGTCTCAGGGATTTGTTGCTCTCTTTGGTTGTTTCTAAATATGGCGGTCAATATGGTCGCCTTCCTTAATTCTAATTACGTTTGCTTTAGAGTCGCCAGGTATCTCTCGATACCACCACAAGGTTCAAACCCGAATACTGATCAAAGAGTCGGTACACCAGTTAGTTCAAAGTCAATACTATTTATTTACACACAGCAATATCTACTCTTGCACAAAATACTACAGACTAAATTATCACTACTGCTAAAGCCTATACTTAGCTTCGGGCGCTCACTAAGTCAGAGGAACAATGGCCGGTGTTCGGTTCTGAGGCTGCTGGGGTCGAAGGCTGCTGGGGTCGAAGGGGTGAAGGGGAAACAGCTAAGGTCGTCCGTCTGGTAGCGAGCGTTGACCTTGGACTTACTTGCTTCTGGTGCAGCTGGTGGACGGGTCTCTCCGCTGTGAGAGCCAAGCCTAAGAGAGCGATTCTCTCCTGGGGCCTTCTTCTTATGCCCGAAGGGGGCTTCGCGCGCTTTTGGGCGGGCCTTGAACTTGGCCCCAATCAATTGGGCCATTCCTTGATCATTCGCATTGATCCTGACCAATAAAGGGGTGGGTGCCCTGATGGCTGGGCGTGTCCTAGGTGGCCGTCGGCCTGCTTTTGTTTTCTGCTTTCGGTTTGGGGAACTGGCGCCGCGAGGTCTGGAGCCAGATCGGTTACTTAATTATCTCCCTTTGTTCCCGGAGATGGGCCATCCATATGCTAATGGACCTACAGTTTCAGTCTCGTCTGGGAGCTGCGGCTCCAATATGCAGACAGGCTCTGTGCCTGCTTGCTTTCTTAACATTGTCCATTTTTCCCTGCAATCTTTGCAAATGTCCATTTTGTATTCTGCAAGTGGCCATCCCAGATGGGTACAGGCCCTCCTTGTGATCCTCAACACGAAGTGTGAAGGATCAAATGACTGCATCTTCTTTGTTCTCCTCCTAAGTTGGGCACCCATAAGCACTTGATCGGCTCTACACTGATCTGTCCTATGAATTGCAACTTTTACCTAAATGATTTTATGTACATACATAATTATAAAATTCTACGGGGCGTGCATTCAGGCATGCATTACAAAATAAAAAAACTGGAACCTCTAACTGTCCTTAACTAAACTAAGCTCAATCAATCAAAATAATTTACACCATTTTAAACTGTACAATAGCAGCAATACAGCTCTCTCTGGCTTGGCAGTCAAGCACAGAGTTTTACATTTCTTTATTTAAACGAAACAAACACATACAAAGAAACTGATGTACTTTAATTCACTTAAAGGGGTTGGGGGGTCTGTTGAACTCCGAAAATAGGGGACCTGAAGGTGTATACCGGGGTGGGGGAGGCTTTCCTCCGCCATTCCCGGAGTCTAAGGGTCTGGATGACACTGCGGAGTATCGGCAGTACTAACAGTGCTTCCACAATGCAGGACAGGAAATACCAGGTGATGAACTTGTCACACCAGGTCGGTGTATCGGTAACTATCTCGGGGTTTAGTGTGTGGCAGGGATGGGACAAATTCACGGCCTGTGTGGTAGGGGTCAGGGGGGTAGCGTCCGCGCACAACCGGAGGGATCCCGCTCAGATCCAACTGTAGAGCGTGACAGTTGTCTTCATCTTTCTTTCTTTTTTCATCTTCCTGAGGCTTCTGTGGTTCCGGGGTTCTATGGACACAAGCATAAATTCTGTTATTATCTTGTTTAAGATCTCGTCTGTCTGTCTGTCTGTCCTTTATTGCCAATTACCTGTTATAATTGGTCACCATCTGTGACTCCCTCATTTTTTTTTAAACCAAATATTTGGGATGAGACATCCGAGAAAAATATTGACACAGTGCGAGCCGTCTCGCAGCCTGTGTGATCTACCATCCTAGTGTTTGAGGATGTAAATAGCATCTGGAAGCAACCTAAGGGTTGCCATAAAGAAACAGAAGAGTTTTGAACTTAGAGCCAAAATGGGGTACGTATGGGCCGCGGTGGGTAAGAAATGGGTGGAATCCCTGGGTAGGACGGTGACCAGTGCCGTATGTGCTCTCCCCGAGCGTAGCTGACCAGAGGGGGGTCCTCAGGCAGGGGAGGGACCAGTGCCGTTACTCCACTGCCTGAGCTACTGGCAAGAACGGTAAGAATTTTGTGGTCGTCGTGGGGGCTGCCTCTTATAATTACCTTTGAATCAGAAGAGTAGATATGATTGGTTGTCTGCCGACAAACTAGTTCCTCTAACAGCCATTGGGGGTCAGAAGGGTAGTTCTGCCTGCATCAAGATGTGGCGTGGGGTCATGAAAACTTTAAATTAACAAACAATATTTAACATTCACAATAACAAACAAACAAACAACAAACATGGTGCAGGTTCCATCAGAAAGGACACCATATCTCTCCATCGGTTCCTTTTTACCATCATCTGGACATCTCATTGCTCTAAAGTGAGTGGCAAAGGGATTCGTTTGGTGGGAGTTAGACTATTTCATCATCTTCTCCCAGCTACCATACACTTGACTGGAGTAGGTTTGCAAAAGCTGCTTGGGGCGAATTGGGGTCCATCTCATCGTTCCGGATGAACCTGAACGAATTGTCTCGGTGCCAGAATCTTGTGTCGAGATTTGAGCTGCTAGGGTTTAATCCGTAATTGTCGGGCGGTGGGTCTGGGTCAGGGGCTTTGATGTACGTTATCTCAAAGGGGTCACTGGAATCATGTTCGGTATCGCTGGGAGTGGGGCCTGGTGCAGGGGTGTAACCGTAGCGTGGTGTACTGGGACTGTCGTCATCGCTATCGCTGTCGCTGCTGGTTGAAGGAAGGGGGAGGCGGAGTCGTGCCTCTGGGGGTGGAGTCAAAGCCGTGTCTGTGGGTGGGCTGGACTGGCTGGGGGAGGGTAGGAATACGTCGTTCGTGCGCGGGGCGTGTTCATCTGCTGCTGCAAGCGAGATGTGGTGTGCGTGGTTGTTCTGCGAGCCGTAAGCCTTTAGCTGGTTTATGTGAAACCGCAGACTTGCCATTCGGATCGGTGATCTTACACACAGAGGGGCTGACTTTATCTGAGATGGAGTAGGGTCCAGAAAATTTGGGGGAAAGGAATGAACTGGGGTTGTGTAGGTATAGCATCACTTGCTGCCCTACTACAAACTTGGCGTGTACCGTTTTATCAAAGCAAGCTTTGCTTTGTTTCTTGTGGGTTCCAAGCCTGACGGCTGCTGCGAGCTGGGCGGCCTTCACATTATCAATAATCTGCTGCACTGCTTTCTCATACGTGAGGGCTGTGACCGCGGGGTTGGCCAAATCCAGTCCTAATAAATACTCTGTCCCTTTCATGGGGCGTCCGGTCATGAGGGTGTGGGGGGTGTATCCTGTGGACGTGGATACTGTGTTTTGAATGAACATTAATGCAAATGGGAGAACGGTGTCCCAGGTGCTGTTGTGCTGTTGCCCCATTTTTCTGAGGGTGGCTTTTAGAGTTCTGTTCATCCTCTCTACATTGTGGTATGCTATATGGAACTTTTGCTTTATTCCGAAAATTGTGAGGACGTTTTTCATCCCTCGTCCTGTAAAATGGGAGCCTTGATCGGACTCTATACTGCGTGGGAGGCCCCATCTTGTAAAGATGTGCTGGGTTAGGATTTTAGCCGTCATTCTGGCCGTCTTTGTTCTGGATGGAAAATTTTCCACTCATTTTGTGAAGGTGTCGATGGCCACCAACACATACTTAAAACCATTTCTGCAGGGGGGTAGGGGTCCTATATGGCCGATTTGCAAATTCGTCCAGGGGCGGTTAACGGGATGGGTGTGACTAAGCTGAGCCTTTCTTGCATATATGTCCGGATTGTTCTGGGCACAGATTAAGCAATTCTCATTTAATGGGTAACATTGGCTTTTAAATCAGGCCACCAGCAGAGAGGTCTGATGTGGGCTAGGGTGGGTTCAATGCCCTGGTGTCCATGGTTGTCATAGAACTGACAAATAATCTGATTCCTGGCCTGGCTGGGGACTACATAAATGCCGTCTTTTAGAATCACACCGTCATGTGTGGTTATCGCATTTCTAAACCTATCACAAGGGTCTGGGAAGTTGCCTTTTAAAACTTTGCTTAGCTTCTCATCTTCTTTTTGAGCCTTTGCCAGATCTTGAATGTTGGTCTGTGAGACCTGAACCGCGTGTACTGGGGCGCTTTCGGGGGGGGTTCCAAAAGTGACCATGTCTGGAACCTGCCTTTGCTAGGGCGTCTGCATTAAAGTTACCAGGGGGGAGGAACGATGATGACTTCAAACTTTGATGATTCCATATTTACGGTCTTTGGCTGTTTTTAGGATATGCCGGAGTAATGGGGCTGAGGGTAGGGGCTTTCCGTTTGCGGAAACGAATCCTCGAGTTTCCCACAGGAGTAGGAATTCTGTTAAACTGTTGCAGACATATAAACTGTCCGAATATATGTCGGCTGGGGTCGGGCAATCTACAATATACTCTATGGCTGCCAGTTCTGCTGCCTGCGAGCCTAAATGTCCTGGCAATTT
This sequence comes from Scyliorhinus torazame, assembly GCF_047496885.1. NCBI lineage: Eukaryota > Metazoa > Chordata > Chondrichthyes > Carcharhiniformes > Scyliorhinidae > Scyliorhinus > Scyliorhinus torazame. The sequence goes on from NC_092735.1 coordinate 41,832,774, forward strand.
TAACGCAATCTCTTCTAGGGCACGTCCCTGCGTGTCCTCTACATAAATACTGCAGCCGGTAATTCTATTCCCATTTAAAACTGTGGAGGAGCCATCCACATAGATTCTAAGGGGTGCGCACGTGTCTGTGGGCTGGGGTCTCTGGGGTGTAGTGCCTGCTTTCCTGGGAGCTGACTTTGGTATAAAGGGTCCTGTATTATGCTTTGTGGTGATGATCTCACACTCATGTGGGGTGCCTGCATATTGTAAATTATCGGCGAGGAAGGTGTGGGTCTTGGTTCTCTTTACCGTGATGTCCCGTCCCTGTAAAAGAAGGGTCCAACGGGCTGCGCGGATTTGGCTGACTGTGACATCCTTACGTCGACCGTCTAACAATAGCTGCATTGGGGCGTGTTCAGTGAGAACGGCGATGGGGTTGAGTCCTGTAATGTAGGCGAAGTACTGTACTGCCCAAAAAACTGCGAGCAGGTGCCTTTCGCAGGCAGAAAATCCTTGCTCGACAGGATCTAACATGCGTGAGGCGTACGCCACGGGGCCTAATCGATCATGGCGTTCCTGGAGGACCACGGCCGAAAGGGTGCGGTCGGTAGTTGCAACTTCGATTGCGTACGGGGAAAGTGGATCTGGGACCTGTTGGATTGGATTGGATTGGATTTGTTTATTGTCACGTGTACCGAGGTACAGTGAAAAGTATTTTTCTGCGAGCAGCTCAACAGATCATTAAGTACATGAGAAGAAAAGGGAATAAAAGAAAATACATAATAGGGCAACACAAGGTATACAATGTAACTACATAAGCACTGGCATCGGATGAAGCATACAGGGTGTAGTGTTAATGAGCTCAGTCCATAAGAGGGTCATTTAGGAGTCTGGTGACAGTGGGGAAGAAGCTGTTTTTGAGTCTGTTCGTGCGTGTTCTCAGACTTCTGCATCTCCTGCCCGATGGAAGAAGCTGGAAGAGTGAGTAAGCCGGGTGGGAGGGATCTTTGATTATGCTGCCCGCTTTCCCCAGGCAGCGGGAGGTGTAGATGGAGTCAATGGATGGGAGGCAGGTTCGTGTGATGGACTGGGCGGTGTTCACACTCTCTGAAGTTTCTTGCGGTCCTGGGCCGAGCAGTTGCCATACCAGGCTGTGATGCAGCCAGATAGGATGCTTTCTATGGTGCATCTGTAAAAGTTGGTAAGAGTCAATGTGGACATGCCGAATTTCCTTAGTTTCCTGAGGAAGTATAGGCGCTGTTGTGCTTTCTTGGTGGTAGCGTCGACGTGGGTGGCCCAGGACTGATTTTTGGAGATGTGCACCCCTAGGAATTTGAAACTGCTAACCATCTCCACCTCAGCCCCATTGATGCTGACAGGGGTGTGTACAGTACTTTGCTTCCTGAAGTCAATTACCAGCTCTTTAGTTTTGCTGGCATTGAGGGAGAGATTATTGTCGCTGCACCACTCCACTAGGTTCTCTATCTCCCTCCTGTATTCTGACTCGTCGTTATTCGAGATCCGGCCCACTATGGTCGTGTCATCAGCAAACTTGTAGATGGAGTTGGAACCAAGTTTTGCCACGCAGTCGTGTGTGTACAGGGAGTAGAGTAGGGGGCTAAGTACGCAGCCTTGCGGAGCCCCGGTGTTGAGGACTATTGTGGAGGAGGTGTTGTTGTTTATCTTTACTGATTGTGGTGTGATGGTCAGAAAATCGAGGATCCAGTTGCAGAGTGGGGAGCCAAGTCCTAGGTTTTGGAGCTTTGATATGAGCTTGGCTGGGATTATGGTGTTGAAGGTGGAGCTGTAGTCAATAAATAGGAGTCTAATGTAGGAGTCCTTATTTTCGAGATGCTCTAGGGATGAGTGTAGGGCCAGGGAAATGGTGTCTGATGTGGACCGGTTGCAGCGGTATGCGAATTGCAGTGGATCAAGGCTTTCTGGGAGTATGGAGGTGATGCGCTTCATGATCAACCTCTCGAAGCACTTCATTACGACTGAAGTCAGGGCCACTGGTCGGTAGTCATTGAAGCACGTTGCCTGGTTCTTCTTTGGTACCGGTATGATGGTGGTCTTCTTGAAGCAGGTGGGGACCTCGGAGTGGAGTAGGGACAGGTTAAAGATGTCCGTGAATACCTCTGCCAGCTGGTCCGCGCAGGCTCTGAGTGCACGACCAGGGATCCCGTCCGGGCCCCGCCTTCCGAGGGTTCACTTTCAGGAAGGCCAATCTGACTTCGGAAGCTGTGATGGTGGGTATGGGTGAATTATGGGCTGCTGGGGCATTCGACAGCGGATTGTTGGTTACCTGCTCGAACCGAGCATAGAATGCATTGAGTTCATTGGGGAGGGGTGCGCTGCTGCCAGAGATACTGTTCGGCTTCGCTTTGTAGCCCGTTATGTTGTTTAGTCCTTGCCACAACCGCCGAGAGTCTGTCTGTGACTCTAGCTTGGTTTGATATTCTCTCTTGGCATTCGGATGGCTTTGCGGAGGTCGTACCTGGATTTCTTGTATAGGTCAGGGTCGTCTGCCTTGAACGCCTCAGATCTGTCCTACAGTAGGTAGTCAATCTCGCGATTGAGCCATGGTTTCCGGTTGGGGAACGCACGTACTGCTTTCTTTGGCACGCAGTCGTCCACACATTTGCTGATGAAGTCTGTGACGGTGGTGGCATACTCATTTAAGTTGGTCGCTGAGTTCTTAAATATGGACCAGTCCACTGTCTCTAAGCAGTCACGTAAGAGCTCTTCTGTCTCCTCGGACCAGCACTGCACAACCTTCTTAGCTGGATTCTCCCGCTTGTGTTTCTGCTTGTATGCCGGGAGAAGGAGCACCGTCTTATGGTCTGATTTCCCAAAGTGCGGTCGGGGGATGGAACGGTAGGCGCCCTTGATTTTTGAGTAGCAGTGGTCAAGAGTGTTGTCGCCCCTGGTGGGACAGGAGATGTGCTGGTGGAATTTTGGCAGTACACTCTTGAGGTTGGCCTTGTTGAAGTCTCCGGCCACGATGAACAAGGCCTCCGGGTGTTCTGTTTCGTAGTTGTTTATTACTGTGTACAGTTCGTCCAGCGCCTTCCTCACTACTGCCTGGGGTGGGATGTAGACCGCTGTGATAATGGCTGAAGTGAACTCACGTGGAAGATAATATGGGCGGCACTTCATGGTCAGGTATTCCAGGTCTGGGGCGCAGTTGGTCGCCAGAGTCCCCACATCCAAGCACCAGGAGGAGTTGATGAGGAGGCAAACCCCTCCACCCTTCGCTTTGCCTGATGATGCCGTGCGGTCCGCCCGGTGAATTGAGGAGCCTTCAGGTTGTATGGCACAGTCTGGTGAGGCGGGGGTGAGCCATGTCTCTGTGAAACAGAGCACACAGCAGCCTCTTACTTCCCTCTGAGAGGTAAGTCTGGCGTTAAGTTCATCCAGCTTGTTTTCGATCGCTTGGACGTTTGCCAGGAGTATGCTGGGGAGAGGGGTCTTGAAACCGCGTTGCTTCAGTCTAACCTGCAGACCGCCGCGTTTCCCTCGCTTCCCCGGTCGGCGGCTGCTGCTGGATGATCCTGAGATCCGATGGCCGATGTCAGCTCTTGTGGAAGGTAGGTGGTTGCGTCTGGTGGGGTCCAGGGCGCTGGCGGGGACCAGGGAGCTGTTTACGTATCTGGAGTCGTGTCTGCAGGGTCCCGGGCACTGGTTGAGGTAGAGGGATTGCTAGGGGGGCATGTTTGCGATCCGGATGGGTCCCGGCATTCTGCGGGCGCGGGAATACCTTGCAGCACATTTGGGTCCTCGTGCGCAGTCTCCGCCATTTCGGGGGTCCTGGGTCATGGGCAGAGGCTTCCTGAGGCAGGTTGGGCTGGGTCCCGTGGTCTGTTCCCTCCCTGGGCGCTCAGGCGGGGCCTCTCCGGGTCGGGTCGCTGGGTGGGCCTCTCCGGGTCGCTGGGCGGGGCCTCTCCGGGTCGGGTCGCTGGGCAGGTCTATGGGGGTCGCGTTGGGCCGGGTCTTGCCATCGGGTGTCGGGTCGGGAGCTCCGGGGACTGGGCCGGGCGATCCGGGGGCTGGTGTCGGTAGTTAGGCCGGGTTGGGAGCTCCGAGGTCCGGGTCGGCTCCAAATCGCGGTCGGGGCTTCACTTCCGGTTTGGGCCCGATCCATTTCCAGGTCGTGGAGGTCAGGTCGCGTCGGGTAAAAAGGTCTCCACGGGCCTCGGAGGATGTTCAAGCCTGCAAGAGAAGATAAAAGAGAGAGGTAAGTAATAATGTTAGTTTTAGAATTAATTTTTAAAAGATTAGAATGAGTATAAGTTAAGTAAAAAGTGGATCTGTTTGGGAGAGCTCGCAGAGAATCGCCTCGCTCCGGCGCCATCTTTGAAATCTGTAATGCGGGGACTGTGCTGAGGGCTCTTTTTAAAGCATCCACGGCATCCGTGTGCTGTGGAAGACATTCCCAAGGTGCCTGCTTCTTGAGAAGTTTGGATAGGGGCGCTGCTTTTGTGGCAAAACCGTCGATATGGTTCCTGCAGTAGCCAACCAGTCCTAGAAATGACCGGAGGGCTGAGACATTATGGGCCAGGAGTAATTTGACGATCGAGTTGATTCTTTTCTGCTCAATCTCGCGTTTGCCATGTGTGATTACTGTTCCTAAGTAAATCACTTTTCCCTGTAAAATCTGGGCCTTCTTGGGGTTCACTTTACAGCCAATTTGTTGTAGGAGTCCTAAAAGTTCGGCGAGAAGCGAAATGTGCCCTCCCTTTGTGTCTGTAGTAGCAGATCATCTACATATTGGACAAGACAATCGGGTCGGGAGAATTTTGCTAATCCATTTGCCAGCTGTCGGTGGCAAATGGAGGGGGAGTTGTGGAAGCCTTGTGGAAGGCACGACCACGTATATTGCTGTCCCTGGAATGTGAATTTGTATTGGCACGTTTTATCCAATGGAATGGACCAAAAGCCATTGCTAATGTCCAAAACCAAAAGAAATTTGACTGTAGTCGCTGTTTGAGCATGGTCTCGGGACTCATGGCTACAGTGGGGGCTGCTACTGGGGTTACTTTGTTCAGTTCCTGGTAATCAATGGTCAGTCGCCATGATCCATCGGGTTTCCTGTCGGGCCAAATTGGTGCATTATTCGTGGAGGCTACTGATCGGAGTACGCCCTGATCAAGTAAACTCTGTATAACTTTTGAGATTTCTCCCTCTGCCTCTTGGGGAAAACTGTACTGCTTTTGGGACCTGTAATATTCACTAAGCCAGCGATCTTGCCACAGTCGTGCTTGTTCTGTGCAAATGCTGCTTTGTGTTGCTGCAGGACTTTCCTAACTTGTTTGTTCTGACTAATGGCTCGAACCAGAAGTCTCCTACTGCGCTGATCCTATTTTCATACTCTCCAACTGTGAGCGTGGTGGGGGCTCGTGCTGCCTTTGCCATTCTCCACATACATTTATTCACTGGATCGAATGAGAGGTTGTGGGAGTTCATGAAGTTAATTCCTAAAATGTGTTCAGCTGTCTGGGGTAGATCGACCAGAACTACGGGGTGTTTTGTTTTAATGTTCCCTATCTGGATTGCTGCAGGGGCTGTGATGTGTCCCTGCTGTAAATGATCTGTAAAACCGTGAGTGTAATGGTGTCGGTGGTGGGCCACGTGTCTCGCTGAAACATCGTGGAGGAATTGAGCGGGACCCTCCTGTGTCCCAAAGGAATTCTATGGGGGTGTCCCCAAACTGAGCCTGCCACTACCGGTCTACCGGACTTGTCCCAAAGGATGTCGCAGACCCAAGTTGGGGAGCCCGCAGTCAGTGCTGTTCATATCTGCATTCTCAGAACGGGCGCTAACACTGTGGATTGGCTTTGCCCTATTCTTGTTTAGGGTGCCTGTCTGTTGGTTTCTCTGTTTCTGGGGCGCATTGCACTCTCGTGCGTAGTATCCTAATTATCCACAATTATAACACTCCTGGGATTTGGGTTGCTGTGGGCTGTTCCTGCCCTCATTTACCCATGCGGGGTTCTGGTGCGTCCTAACAGGATACATGTCTGCCTGTTCTTCCTGTTTTAACAAATGCAGTTTTGCCTTGGATGTACCCAAGCGCGGGACAATCTTTTCAAAACCCATTTCCCATTGTGGGCGTCGTCTGAGGGGTCATAATTTGCGCAAGCTCTCTGTCCTGCCTCTGTCGCATGAGAGACTAGGGTGTGAGTCCATTTGGCCATATTATCTGCGGACAAATGGGTGCGGGCTAACTCTCCAAATACCGCTGTAAAATGTATCCACAAACGTCCTGCAAACGCTGTGAGGTGCTCTGTCTTCTTTTGCCTACACTTGTTTAGGCCTTCTATGGAGTCTCCTCTGTTATAGCCGATCGCATCTAGAATCGCTGTGTGCATTTCTTGTAGGGTGCCTCCTCCTACATTCTGTGGGTCGGGAAGGGCTGCCACGACTGAAGGGTCGAGGCATAAAACGGTGAGCTTCACTTGCTCCTTTTCATCCAGGCCGTACATGGTCGCCTGCTGTTTTACTCTAGCAAAGAACTGGTGGGGGTCCGATGTGGGTAGGAACGGTGTAATCTTATCACACGCGTCTCTTAATTGGGTGACGGTTAACGGGGTGGTGTATAGGAAATCTGAGTCTCCTTCTGCTGCGGCCCTGCGATGTGTGGTTACAGGGTTCATAGGGGTGTGTTCTGCTTGTGCAGTCGGGGGTTGGGGCGCTTTTCATTTCTGGGGTTTTTCCTGTGTACATGTCCCATGTGCATATCTATGGACAGTATCATTTAGCCCCTGCCAATCGGGGCCATTTTTCTGGTCTAACTGGGGTCCAAACGTGCTCTGAAACCCATTCTGAACAGAAAGCAGAGATTGCAATTCTGCAATTTGCTTCCGGCACGTTGCGTGATCTACCGAGCTCTGCCTTTGTTCCGTTGTGGAAGGGTGGAGTGCTTGTAGGGCTGCTTTTAAATCGTTGCGCTGTTTCTGCAACTGCTCAACCTGTTGTTCTGTTTCCTGTCTTACCAACACCGCGCGTTGCGTGGCCTGGTAGGCTTTGTCATATTGGGACTGAAAGTTGCTCAAATGGGCGAGACAAGACTGGTGTGCCCGCTTGGCATCCTCCACCCCTTTGTCCCTCGCAGCTAACTGCTCTCTCAGTTCCTTGTTCTCTCTCTCATATCCGTTCACATCTCCTTCACTACTCTTGTCTCTCCTCAATCTCTCTACGGAGCATCCTCACGACCTCCTCTGTGCCTCGCAAATGTGCCAAGCAGGACACGATTGCCATCGGCTTGCGAGCTTTCCCTAAGCTCTTCTTACGGATCTCTGTCAGGTTCTCCCACCAAGTATACCCTATACTCCCGAGACCTGTTTCGTCATTGGCGCAGAATTCACTCCAAAGGGGCCATTCTTTCCCTTTGAGATATTTTCTGATCTCTTCTTCCCATACGGGACACTGTCCTACTCTACTGGTCGCTGCGACCTCGAATTCCTGGGGGTTCATAAGGCGTTCCATTGCCTTCATTGCCATTTTTCTCTATCTATGGGGTTTCTACCGAATTTGGAACAGGGGGTGATAAAGTGGTGATGTAAACACGGGTACGGCTTACGCTAATTTCCGGCCTACAAAACTCCCGACAGTTTTACGCAACAAAATCTCTCAGGTTTACCTTGTATCCCTGTTAGTACGCATGCAGTAACACACTTCCGAATCTCGGAGTTTTGATCAGTATCGTTCTTACACTGTGGTTTTTCTGTTTCCAATGGGATTCCAATTCAAATTTGGGTTCCTCGGAGTGACAAGGCCACTTCTAGGTCGGGTCCCGTCAGATGTCGCCAGTAAATGTTGCTCTATTTGGTTGGTTCTGAATATGGCGTTCAATATGGTCGCCTTCCTTAATCCTAATTACGTTTGCTTTAGAGTCGCCAGGTATCTTTCGATACCGCCACAAGGTTCAAACTCGAATACTGATCAAAGAGTCAGTACACCAGTTAGTTAGTTCAAAGTCAATACTATTTATTTACACACACAGCAATATCTACTCTTGCACAAAATACTACAGACTAAATTATCACTACTGCTAAAGCCTGTACTTAGCTTCGGGCGCCCACTCAGTCAGAGGAACAATGACCGTTGTTCAGTTCTGAGGCTGCTGGGGTCGAAGTGGTGAAGGGGAACAGCTAAGGTCGTCCGTCTGGTAGCGAGCGTTGACCTTGGACTTACTTGCTCCTGGTGCAGCTGGTGGACGGGTCTCTCCGCTGTGAGAGCCAATTCCAAGAGAGCGATTCTCTCTTGGGGCCGCCTTCTTATGCCCGAAGGGGGCTTCGCGCGCTTTTGGGCGGGCCTTGAACTTGGCCCCAATCAATTGGGCCATTCCTTGATCATTCGCATTGATCCTGACCATTAAAGGGGTGGGTGCCCTGATGGCTGGGCGTGTCCTAGGTGGCCGTCGGCCTGCTTTTGTTTTCTGCTTTCGGTTTGGGAAACTGGCGCCGCGAGGTCTGGGCCCAGATCGGTTACTTAATTATCTTCCTTTGTTCCCGGAGATGGGCCGTCCATATGCTAATGGACCTACAGTTTCAGTCTCGTCTGGGAGCTGCGGCTCCAATATGCAGACAGGCTCTGTGCCTGCTTGCTTTCTTAACATTGTCCATTTTTCCCTGCAATCTTTGCGAATGTCCGTTTTGTATTCTGGAAGTGGCCATCCCAGATGGCTACAGATTAAACGGGAGATGCATGATTTCCCACATCGAGCTGCTTGGTGGCACAGTGGGTAGCTCTGCTGCCTCACAGCTCCAGGGGCCTAGGTGCGATTCCTACCTCGGGTCACTGTCTGCGTGGAGTTTGCACTTTTTCCCCGTGTCGGCAAGGTAAATTGCCCCTTGGTGTCCAGGAATGTACAGGTTAGGTGGGGTTATGGGGAAAGAGTGGAGGAGTGGGCCTGGGTAGAGTGGTCTTTCAGAGGGATGGTGAAAACCCGATGGGCCAAAGGGCCACCTTCTGCACTATAGGAATCGTATGGAATTCTATGGATGTTGTCCTGGTTTGCTATCGGCTATTGGGGGGGAGGGGGGGGGGGGGACATACCGCATATCCTCCAACCTAATGTTGCTGCTAAAATCCCTCATCTCTGAAACATTGGGGTAAATCCCCACTGCAGCCTCTTAAACACCTTCCCAAAGTGCGGTGTCCACAATTTCCTGCATTTCTCTGCCCTGATTGGGGTCAGTTAGTTCTGAATAATAAATCAAAGGGCTCCCTCCGCCATGTATTTCTGTGAAATACCAAACAAGAGATCTTTTGCTCCACACTGATAAAATAATCTGAGTAGATTTAGTTTGATTTCTAAAAATTCTTGTGTTAATATTGAAAGTTGATGATTTTATTCAGGGGTTCATTTGGAGAAGTGACTGAGTAATGGAGCTGATTTAAATGGTTGAAATGTCCAAGATATTAAAAGAGTCCTTGGTTAATATTCAATGTGAAAAATATATTCAATAATTTTGTGTTTTAAAAGGGATTCTGATGTTTACCCAGAGAGTAGTGGGGGCATGGAATGCACTGCCTGTGGAAGTAGTTGAGTCAGAAACATTAGGGACCTTCAAGCGGCTATGGGTTGGTACATGGATTACGGTAGAATGCTGGGGTGTAGATAGATTTGTTCTTAATCTAGGACAAAAGTTCGGCACAAAATCATGAGCCGAAGGGCTTGTTCTGTGCTGTATTTTTCTATGTTCTATGTTAATATTTAAAATCGATTTTGTTGGTTCCTTTGGATCTGTTCCATGTGATGAATAACTTTTGTTTTTCATTATTTCAGAGTTTCCACTATTCACGCCCAGCATCGACCCCACCCTCCCCCTCCTTCTCCGGCAGCTCAACGCCTCATTACAGCGACAGTGAGACTGAACGTTACAACGAGGAAGAAGAGGCTCTGAAAGATCGTAAAAATATCAAGATAGACAGCATGTTGGATCTCCTTCATCAACAGAACAAGAATGTGAAAGATACTTTTGAAGCATTTAGAAATTCCAGCATCAATAATCTTCGCACATCTGCGAGATTAAGTGTTCCCTCCAGTGCAACAACAGCAACTAGCCCCAGCAAATCTACCAACCCCAGTGATGCAAACAAACCTACCAATCCCATTCCCTCAAACACTCCCAGCATACCTGCCTATCCCACTGAAGTTAACAAGCCTACCAATCCCATTCCCGCGAGTGCTCCCAGCAAACCTGCCTATCCCACTGAAGTTAACAAGCCTACCAATCCCATTCCCGCTAGTGCTCCCAGCAAACCTGCCTATCCCACTGAAGTTAACAAGCCTACCAATCCCATTCCCTCAAACACTCCCAGCATACCTGCCGATCCCACTGAAGTTAACAAGCCTACCAACCCCATTCCCGCTAGTGCTCCCAGCATACCTGCCTATCCCACTGAAGTTAACAAGCCTACCAATCCCATTCCCTCAAACACTCCCAGCATACCTGCCTATCCCACTGAAGTTAACAAGCCTACCAATCCCATTCCCTCGAACGCTTCCAGCAACCCTGCCAATCCTGATGCTGCCAACAAGCCTACCAATCCCAGTGATTCCAGTAGCTGAAACAATCCAGGAAATTCCAATGATGCCAACAAGCTAAGTAATCCAAGCAGTGATATCAGTTCCAACATTAATCAAGCGACATGTACACTCACTAACTCCATCGAATCCAGGAAACCTACCCATCAGGATACCAACAGTGGACACTATTCCTTTAATCTTTCACCAATCAGAGAGCAACCCCAGTCCAGGGCGTGAAAGAATAGAAATTTTCAATAAAACAACTGTGATCGCTGGTGCAACAATGTGGCATTTGATAGTTGATGTAAATCAATACCGATGGAGGGGAACAATATGTTGACTCAACTGATGTAGATTGAGGTTTATAATTGTAATGATATCATGGTTGTGTTGTAATTCACTGACTGACCACTAGGAGTCTCAATAGTATATAAGTGAATGTTAGAGTCAGGTGACCACAGACTGCCTGGAGAGCTGGAAGACAAAGGTTGCATGTGCATGATCATACCATTATTTATCTGTTGTTTTGTATATAGTTGACCCACAGTTAATGCTAATAAATCATTTATAGCTTTACCTACAATATAAATCAGGCCATCCAACAAGAACATTACATGGTTCAATGAATCGAGCACCATATCCCGTTCTTTCAGCGTCTGTCGATGTCTGCTACGTTCCTCCTCGTCTGAGGCGCTCGACTCATCGATCGACAGTTCCAATGCGCGACTGCAAAAAAATGCACCAACATCCTCAGAAGATAAACATAGGACACACCCGACACAAGTACTACTGAGTCACTGTTGGTGATGGACATTGAACACCCCTGCCCAGAGCATATTCTGCACCCTTGCCACCCTCTGTGCTTCCTCATGTGTTCAACATGGAGGATTATGGATTCATCAGCTGATGGTGGCCGGGTTCGTAGTAATCAGCAGGAGGTTTCCTTTTCCATGTTTAACCTAAAACCAGGAGACTTCATGGGGTCCAGAGTCAATGTTGAGAAATCCCAGGGCAACTCCCAACTTTATCCCACTGTGTCACCACCTCTGCTGTATCTGTTGTGCCGGTGAGACAGGACATACCCAGAAATGGCGATCGTGGTGCCTGGGACATTGTAAGGTATGATTCTGAGAGTATGACTATGTCAGGCTGTTGATGACTAGTCTGTGAGACAGCTCTCCCAACTTTAGCACAGGCACCCAGATGTTAATAAGTTTGCAGGGTCGACAGGGCTGAGTTTGCCGTTGTCATTTCCGGATCGATGCTGGGTGGTCTGTACAGGTGGTCTTATTGTCCCGGGCCACATTGCCAGCCAGTTCAAAAATGTCGGCAATCAGGTAGACGTTGGCACTGGCACCCACCCCATTTGCATAATGGCCCTTTGTGGATGTAGCTAACAGGGAACTGGAGACTGGCTCTGGAGGAGCTTTGGCACACGATTTGTCTCCAGGTTCACTGTGACTGGACCTGTTGTTGTAGTTGCCCCTCTTGGAAACCTTCATCAATCTTTCAAAGTTGAGATAGATGTTGAACTCTCAGAAAACCAAGGGATATTAGAATTAGACGGCCAAGTGGAATTCAGGTCAGGGATTAGCTGTGGCCTTTTCGAATGGCACAACAGGTTTGAGGAACTGCATGGCTTACTCCAACTCCGATTTCTTTTGTCCTTATCAGTCTTGTTTTGTAGAAGTGTTTGTCAAACTTTTTATTCCGGGATCCACTTTTACCAACCAGCTGACCTTTGAGAGCCACACAGGCCGACCTTTGCAACAGACCATTTTTGCTTACCTTTAAAGCAACAGGTGAACCTGCTTGGTCTTTACAATCTCAATTGCTTTGTCATTCAATGTTACATTTCTGCTAAGGACTTCAGCTGTCGATTTAAGTTCTCTCTGAAACCTTTGAAAAAAATCAAGAAGTATGTCCTCAAACTCGTCATGCCTTTGAAGGTTTGAGGGTTTTAAACTTTAACTCGTGTCATGTGAATGTCCCTTTAAGAAAAGTGTGCTTTACCAAATGGCAGCAGTGATGTCATTGTGTGGGTGGAGCTGGGCTTTGCTCTGCTTTTTACTTTTTGTTTTGTGCTGAAAGCTGCTTTTGGCTCTGTTTAGTTTTGCTTTCAGTTGGAGAGCTGCATTCGAACCAAGCAGATGTGTGTATTGATCTCTCTCTGCAACCTAAAGAATGTCTCCAGATCACTTGATGATTTCAAAGTAATACCTGTTTCTGTAAGGAATGCACACCTACTGTCTTTGTTAAAAAGGGTTTTTTGACTTATGGATGTTGTTTGGAAAGTTATTAAGGGTTATCTATAGAGTATTGTATCTTTTTGGGGGGTTATCAGTGTTGGTAATTGGTAAGATGCTTACTGTGTGTTTATAAAATGTTAACTGGATTCATAGAATAAACATTGTTTTTGTTTAAAAATAATTTTAGTTCTCTTTTGCATCACACCTGTAAATGGGCCCTTGTGCTCCCCATAACCAAAATCTATTAAAAGTTGCGGGTCAGGTGAACTCCATAAGATACTTTGGTGTTCTCTGAACCCTGGCCCATAATATTCGGCAGTACTTCCCTGCATATAACACACATGGGCTTTGCATTCTGAATTCCATTGGCACAATTCACAAAGCCATATGCCAAGAAATCATTTTTCTAATACTTTGTTCCCGCTATCAGTTTTTCTTTGTTTGGATGACCTGTTCTCTGCTGCCACTTCTGGCGGGAAAACTGTTATTATCGGTTTTCACATCTTAGATTTCACAATTCAGTTCATAAGTTAAGTTACATTTTTCATAACCGCACCAAAAAGGGAAACAAAAGACAAACAGAAATCAGCTCATATATTTACAGGTAATTGTCTTTCTTCCCGCTATGGTCATGGTCTCCCTTGAGTCGGCCTCCATCTGTTACAATCCCTGCTGCGGCCACAGTATGTATTCACCGGTGTCTATTTGCAGTTTGATTTGGGGTTCAGTTTGCCCTCGGGCCCTTCACCTGCGTCTCTCTCGCCTACATTGTGTGCCTTCGCTCACTCACCCCCCCCCCCCCCCCCCCCCCATTTCCCCCCTCCCCCTTCTTTTCCCTTTTGTCCTGTGGCTTTGTCCTTTGCTGGTTGCTGGCTACAGACAGATCTTAGAACAAGTTGGTAAATGGTTTCCACGCCCTGTGGAAACCTCTTCTGACCCCCGGATGGCAAATTTTATTTTCTCCACCTTGTGAACCTCTGCCAGGTCAGACAGTCAGTCTGTATTCTTGAGCAGGATTTTCCGGTGTGCAATCAGGAAGCAAACACGAGGGACCCGGCCCCCCTCCCCATAAAGAGTTCTGCCTAATCTAAAACCCCGAAGACTGTCACTTCTGGGCCTGGATGCACCTCACTTCCATAGCCGTGGACATAGTCTCAAAGAAAGTGGTCCAGAACGCGACAAGTCTGGGGAAGGCCCAGAACACACAGGTGTGGTCGGCCCGTCCTGTTCATTCGGGTTTGGGTTTGGTGCGCTCTGTGTACCACCTGTAGCTGCAGTAGGTTAAGCCCTGCGCATGTGGAGCTGGAGTTCGCCCTGTTAAATGCTTCAATCCAGATCCTCTCCCTACTTCCATGCCTCATTCTTCCTCCCGTTTTTCCCTTGTCTTGTCCGGGGGGGAGCGTACCTCCTCCAACAGTCACCCATTCAGGTCCCCGCAGTTCCCCCTCCCATGGTCCTCTATAAGTGAATGTCCTGGTATCTGGGGGTACGTCATCATTTCCTTACAAAGGAAGTTTTTGAACTGTATAGAACATAGAACATTACAGCGCAGTACAGGCCCTTCAGCCCTCGATGTTGCGCCGACCTGTGAAATCACTCTAAAGCCCATCTACACTATTCCCTTATCGTCCATATGTCTATCCAGTGACCATTTGAATGCCCTTTGTGTTGGCGAGTCCACTACTGTTGCAGGCAGGGCATTCCACGCCCTTACTACTCTCTGAGTAAAGAACCTACCTCTAACATCTGTCTTATATCTATCTCCCCTCAATTTAAAGCTATGTCCCCTTGTGCTAGACATTACCATCCGAGGAAAATGGCTCTCACTGTCCACCCTATCCAATCCTCTGATCATCTTGTATGCCTCAATTACATCACCTCTTAACCTTCTTCTCTCTAACGAAAACAGCCTCAAGTCCCTCAGCCTTTCCTCATAAGATCTTCCCTCCATACCAGGCAACATTCTGGTAAATCTCCTCTGCACCCTTTCCAATGCTTCCACATCCTTCCTATAATGCGGCGACCAGAATTGCACGCAATACTCCAAATGCGGCCGCATCAGAGTTTTGTACAGCTGCAACATGACCTCATGGCTCCGAAACTCAATCCCTCTACCAATAAAAGCTAACACACCGTACGCCTTCTTAACAACCCTCTCAACCTGGGTGGCAACTTTCTATGTACATGGACACCGAGATCTCTCTGCTCATCCACACTGCCAAGGATCTTACCATTGGCCCAGTACTCAGTCTTCCTGTTATTCCTTCCAAAATGAATCACCTCACACTTTTCTGAATTAAAGTCCATTTGCCACCACTCAGCCCAGCGCTGCAGCTTATCTATGTCCCTCTGTAACTTGTAACATCCTTCCGCACTGTCCACAACTCCACCAACTTTAGTGGGATTCATGTCGCATTACATTCATCCCCCACCATCTGGCCTGCAAAATCCTACCAACTGTCCTGGCTTGGTACAATTCACACCTCTTTAACCTGGGGTTACCCCATCTCTGGATCTGTAAAGATTTAATCACCTGCTAATGCTCGCATTCCAAGCATTGTTTGGCATCTTTGAATTTGTCTATATATGTGTTTCTGGAACAGACCTCTTCATTCACCTGAGGAAGGAGCAGCGCTCCGAAAGCTAGTGACATCAAAACAAACCTGTTGGACTTTAACCTGGTGTTGTAAGACTTCGTACTGTGCTCACCCCAGTCCAACGCCGGCATCTCCACATCATAACTTTAGTGTCATCTGCAAATTTACTCACCCATCCTTCTATGCCCTCCTCCAGGTCATTTATAAAAATGACAAACAGCAGTGGCCCCAAAACAGATCCTTGTGGTACACCACTTGTAACTGAACTCCAGTCTGAACATTTCCCATCAACCACCACCCTTTGTCTTTTTCCAGCTAGCCAATTTCTGATCCAAACTGCTAAATCACCCTGAATCCCATGCCTCCGTATTTTCTGTAGTAGCCTACTGTGGGTAACCTTATCAAACGCTTTACTGAAATCCATATACACCACATCAACTGCTTTACCCTCATCCACCTGTTTGGTCACCTTCTCAAAGAACTCAATAAGGTTTGTGAGGCACGACCTACCCTTCACAAAACCGTGTTGACTATCTCTAATCAAATTATTCCTTTCCAGATGATTATACATCCTATCTCTTATAAACCTTTCCAAGATTTTGCCCACATCAGAAGTAAGGCTCACTGGTCTATAGTTACCGGGGTTGTCTCTACTCCCCTTCTTGAACAAGGGACAACATTTGCTATCCTCCAGTCTTCTGGCACTATTCCTGTAGACAAAGGTGACTTAAATATCAAAGCCAAAGGCTCAGCAATCTGCTCCCTAGCTTCCCAGAGAATCATAAGATAAATCCCATCCGGCCCAGGGGACTTATCTATTTTCACACTTTCCAGAATTGCTAACACCTCCTCCTTATGAACCTCAAGCCCTTCTAGTCTAGTAGCCTAAATCTCAGTATTCTCCTCGACAACATTGTTTTTTTCCTGTGTGAATACTGACGAAAAATATTCATTTAGCACCTCTCCTATCTCCTCGGACTCCAAGCACAACTTCCCACTACTGTCCTTGACTGGCCCTACTCTTACCCTAGTCATTCGTTTATTCCCGACATCTATGGAAAGCTTTAGGGTTATCCTTGATCCTACCTGCCAAAGACTTCTCATGTCCCCTCCTGGCTCTTCTTAGCTCTCTCTTTAGGTCCTTCCCAGCTAACTTATAACTCTCGAGCGCCCTTGCTGAACCTTCATGTCTCATCTTCATGGTGAAGCAGTTGAGGAACAGAGGAGAACCTTCCGAGCGATCTTTCACAGTGTTCAGAAAAAGTTCATACCAACAAAAAAGAAAGACGGTAGAAAGGGGAAAATTCGACCGTGGATATCTAAGGAGGTGAGGGAGAGTATCAAATTGAAGGAAAAAACATACAAAGTGGCAAAAGTTTGTGGGAGACTAGAGGACTCGGAAGTCTTTAGGGGTCAACAGAAAGCTACTAAAAAAGCCATAAAGAAGAGTAAGGTAGACTATGAAAGTAAACTGACTCAGAACATAAAAGCAGATAGTAAAAACTTCTACAAATATATAAGACAAAAAAGTGGCTAAGGTAAATATTGGTCCTTTGGAAGATGAGAAGGGAGATTTAATAATAGGAGACGGGGAAATGGCTGAGGAGCTGAACAGGTTTTTTGGGTCAGTCTTCACACTGGAGGACACAAATAACATGCCAGTGACTGATGGAAATAAAGATATGAGAGGTGAAGACCTTGAGATGATTGTAATCACTAAGGAGGCAGTATTGGGCAAGCTAATGGGGCTAAAGGTAGACAAGTCTCCTGGCCCTGATGGGATGCATCCCAGAGTGTTAAAAGAGATGGCTAGGGAAATTGTAAACGCACTAGTGATAATTTATCAAAATTCACTAGACTCTGGGATGGTCCCAGAGGATTGGAAAGTAGCAAACGTGGCACCACTGTTTAAAAGAGGTCGGCAGAAAGCGGGTAATTATAGGCCGGTAAGCTTCACTTCGGTTGTAGAGAAACTGCTGGAATCTATCATTAAGGAGGAAATAGCGGGGCACCTGGAGGGAAATTGTCCTAGTGGGCAGACGCAGCATGGGTTCACAAAGGGTAGGTCGTGTCTGACTAATTTGGTAGAATTTTTTGAGGACGTTACCAGTGCAGTAGATAACGGGGAGCCAATGGATGTGGTATATCTGGATTTCCAGAAAGCTTTTGACAAGGTACCACACAAAAGGTTGCTGCATAAACTAAAGATGCATGGCATTGAGGGTAAAGTGGTAGCATGGGTAGAGGATTGGTTGACTAACAGAAAGCAGAGAGTGGGGATGAATGGGTGTTTCTCTGGTTGGCAACCTGTAACTAGTGGGGTCCCTCAAGGATCAGTGTTGGGCCCGCAGTTGTTCACAATTTACATAGACGATTTGGAGTTGGGGACCAAGTGCAATGTGTCAAAGTTTGCAGACGACACTAAGGTGAGTGGTAAAGCAAAAAGTGCAGAGGATACCGGAAGTCTGCAGAAGGATTTGGATAGGTTAGGTGAATGGGCTAGGGTCTGGCAGATGGAATTCAATGTTGCCAAGTGTGAGGCTATCCATTTTGGGAGGAATAACAGCAGAATGGATTAGTATTTAAACGGTAAGAAGTTAAAACATGCTGCTGTGCAGAGGGACCTGGGTGTGCTGGTGCACGAGTCGCAAAACGTTGGTGTGCAGGTGCAACAGGTGATTAAGAAGGCTAATCGAGTTTTGTCTTTCATTGCTAGAGGGATGGAGTTCAAGACTAGTGAGGTTATGCTGCAATTGTATAGGGTGTTGGTGAGGCCGCATCTGGAGTATTGTGTTCAGTTTTGGTCTCCTTACCTGAGAAAGGACATATTGGCACTGGAGGGAGTGCAGAGGAGATTCACTAGGTTGATCCCAGAGTTGAGGGGGTTAGATTATGACGCGAGGTTGAGTAGACTGGGACTGTACTCATTGGAGTTTAGAAGGATGTGGGGGGATCTTATTGAGACATATAAAATTATGAAGTGAATAGATAGGATAGATGCGGGCAGGTTGTTTCCACTGGTCGGGGAAAGCAGAACTAGGGGGCATAGCCTCAAAATAAGGGGAGGTAGATATAGGACGGAGTGTAGGAGGAACTTCTTCACCCAAAGGGTTGTGAATCTCTGGAATTCCTTGCCCAGTGAAGCAGTTGAGGCTCCTTCTTTAAACGTTTTTAAGAAAAAGATAGATGCCTTTCTAAAGAATAAAGGGATTTGGGGATATAGTGTACGGGCCGGAGAGTGGAGCTGAGTCCACAAAGATCAGCCATGATCTCATTGAATGGCGGAGCAGGCTCGAGGGGCCAGGTGGCCTACTCCTGTTCCTAGTTCTTATGTTCTTATGTTCTCATCTTTACATTAGCCTCCTTCTTCCTCTTGACAAGTGTTTCGACTGCTTTAGTAAACCACGGTTCCCTCACTCGACCACTTCCTCCCTGCCTGACAGGTACATACTTATCAAGGACACGCAGTAGCTGTTCCTTGAACAAGCTCCACATTTCCATTGTGCCCATCGCCTGCAGTTTTCCTCTCCATCTGATGCATCCTAAGTCTTGCCTCATCGCATCATAATTGCCTTTCCCCCAGATATAACTCTTGCCCTGCGGTATATATCTATCTCTTTCCATCACTAAAGTAAACGTAATCGAATTGTGGTCACTATCACCAAAGTGCTCACCTACCTCCTGGTTCATTACCCAGTACCAAATCCAATACGGCCTTGCCTCTCGTTGGCCTATCTACATACTGTGTCAGGAAACCCTCTTGCACACATTGGACAAAAACGGGCCCGTCTAAAGAATTCGAACTATAGCGTTTCCAGTCAATATTTGGAAAGTTAAAGTTAAAGGTCTTTGTTTATTTTGTTTTGGTAATTGGAACCTCTCTGTGAGTTCCTCCAGGATCTCTACTCTATCGTCTGTGTACATGTCCCTAACCGTCAGTGTCGCCTCCTCCTGTCTCCACCTTTTGAAGGTGGCATCCATTGTGATGGGCAGCTGGGGGCCATAGTGGACATTTCAGTCAGGCCAAAGTGCTGTCTCCTTTGATACCATGTTCAGAGTGTGGCTACCAACGCTGGGCTTCTCGAGTGCTTGGCCGGTGGGGATGGGAGTGCAGTTGTGACTAGGGATTGGAGGGATGTCCCTATGCAGGGACTCTCTTCCATCTTCGCCCACTCTGCCCCAGGTTCCTCCACCCATCCCCTCACTTTCTGCTGTGACTTCCCCGCGGTAGAACTGTAGGTTTGGGAGGGCTAGGCCTCTCACGTTTCTTTTCCTGTGTAGGACTTTTTTTTTGGTTTCTTGTGTTCCTCCCCCACATAAACACCACAACTAGTTTTTCTACTGAGTTGAAGAAGGACTTGGGATGTCGATCGGGAGGAATTTGAACAAGAGGAGGAACCTTAGCAGCACGTTCGTTTGGATCGTGTGCATCCCCCTCCTCCCCACCCCCTGCCAGCATAAGCGGGACTGGGCCCCACCTCTGCAAATCCCTTTTTACTTCCTCCACCAGACTCAGGTTTCATTTCTGGATCCCCAGGTAGCGGAATTTGGTCTGGGCTTGTTTGAATGGCAGTCCCTCCAGCTCTGTCCCTCCCCCTGTGGGTTCATCAGGAAGGTCTCACGTTTGCTCAGGTTGAGGTTGTAGCCCGAGAAGGCTCCAAACTCCTGTAAGGAGTTTCACCATCTCCTCTCCATGCTGGCCTGGGGGTTTGAGACATAGAGGAGCAGATCATCCATGTAGAGTGAGATTCTATGCTCTCTGTCCCCCCTCTGGATACCTCTTCATCCCCTTTGCCATTCTTTCTTTTTTTAAAAAATATTTTTATTAAAGGTTTTTAATAACACAATTTTTTCCCCTTACAACCAATAACCCCCCCCCCCCCCCGTAACAAAATAACGCAAAATCACCCTGAGCAAGATGGTATATTTACATAGCTTTATACACTGGCTCTTGGCCGCACGTGCCATTTCTCCCCACCCTCCATGCCGTCTACCGCTCGTCCATCCCCTCAAACAATCTCTCGTGTCCCTCCCCCCCTCCCCCCCCCCAGGGTTGCTGCTGCTGCTGACTGACCCTCCTCTAACGCTCCATGAGATAGTCTAGGAACGGTTGCCACCGCCTGTAGAACCCCTGCGCAGACCCTCGTAAGGCAAACTTAATCCTCTCCAGCTTTATGAACCCAGCCATATCGTTTATCCAGGCCTCCAGGCTGGGGGGCTTCACCTCCTTCCACAATAGCAAGACCCTTCGCTGGGCTACTAGGGACGCAAAGGCCAGAATGTTGACCTCCTTCGCCTCCTGCACTCCCGGTTCGTCCACTACTCCGAATATTGCTAACCCCCAGCTTGGCTTGACCCGGACTTTCACCACCTGAAATATTGCTCCCGCCACTCCTCTCCAGAACCCCTCCAGTGCCGGGCATGACCAAAACATATGGACATGGTTCGCCGGGCTCCCTGAGCACCTTCCACATCTGTCCTCTACCCCAAAGAACCTACTCAACCTCGTCCCCGTCAAGTGCGCTCTGTGGACCACCTTAAATTGTATCAGGCTGAGCCTGGCACACGAGGAGGAGGTATTAACCCTACCCAGGGCGTCAGCCCATAGCCCTTCCTCAATCTCCTCCCCCAGTTCCTCCTCCCATTTACCTTTCAACTCTTCTACTAGCGCTTCCCCTTCTTCTTTCATCTCCTCGTGTATTTCCGACACCTTGCCCTCCCCGACCCATACACCCGAGATCACCCCATCTTGAACTTCTTGTGCCGGGAGCAACGGAAATTCCCTCACCTGTCGCCTCACAAAAGCCCTCACCTGCATATATCTAAAGGCATTTCCCGGGGGTAACTCTTCTCCTCCAGTGCCCCTAGGCTCGCAAACGTTCATTCAATGAACAGGTCCCCCATTCTTCTGATCCCCGCCCGATGCCAGCCTTGGAACCCCCCCGTCCATCTTCCCCGGGACAAACCAGTGGTTACCCCTGATCGGGGACCACACCGATGCTCCCATTGCACCCCGGTGCCTTCTCCACTGGCCCCACATCCTTAGCGTTGCCGCCACCACCGGGCTTGTGGTGTATTTTGTCGGCGAGAGCGGCAGCGGTGCCGTTACCAACGTCCCCAGGCTCGTTCCTTTACAGGACGCCATCTCCATCCTCTTCCATGCCGCCCCCTCTCCCTCCATGACCCACTTATGGATCATCGCCACGTTTGCTGCCCAGTAGTAGCTCCCTAGGTTTGGCAAAGCCAACCCTCCTCGGTCCCTATTGCGTTCCAGGAACCCTCTCCTAACCCTCGGGGTCTTATTTGCCCACACATACCCCATAATACTCCTACCTACTCTCTTGAAAAAGCCCTTGGTGATCACGATGGGAAGGCACTGAAACACAAACAGAAACCTCGGAAGGATCACCATTTTGACTCTGGCACTCTACCCGCCAGCAAGAGCAGTAACAGGTCCCATCTTTTAAAATCCTCCTCCATTTGCTCCACCAACCTCGTCAGATTCAGTTTATGTAGGGTCCCCCAACTCCTGGCCAAAAACTCCTCTCCGCCCTCCTCAGCGGTAGGTCCACTATCCCTCTTTCTTGGTCCCCTGCCTGTAATACAAAAAGCTCACTCTTCCCTACATTAAGCTTGTAGCCCGAGAACTCCCCAAACTCCTTCAGAGTCTGCATGACCTCCACCAATCCCTCCATTGGGTCCGCCACGTATAGCAGCAGGTCATCCGCATAGAGC